>NC_090761.1:65121309-65133809 GCF_036898095.1 Palaemon carinicauda | reverse complement strand
ATGGCGAAATTTGCATTTTATAGTTATTTATTTCTTTTAAAATCTTCAGAATTTATTCGTGATTTATTTTGCTTGTTATTGGTGGAGACTACGACTTTACATTACTATGTTGTATGAAGTAATTTGCTTTTTATAGTTATTTATTTCTTTTAAAATCTTCAGAATTTATTCGTGATTTATTTTGCTTGTTATTGGTGGAGACTACGATTTTACATTACTATGTTGTATGAAGTAATTTGCTTTTGATAAGGATTTATTTATTTCTTTTAAAATCTACAGAATTTATTCGTGATTTATTTTGCTTGTTTCTTTTGATAAGGAATGATTTATTTCTTTTAAAATCTTCAGAATTTATTCGTGATTTATTTTGCTTGTTATTGTTGGAGACTACGATTTTACATTACTATGTTGTATGGCGTAATTTGCTTTTGATAAGGATTTATTTATTCCTTTTAAAATCTTAAGAATTTATTCCCTAATATTTTTACTTTTAGAGAGATAGATATATAAAGATAAATTATTAGACAACAAATAAAGATAGGACATTAGAAAACAATTAAAAGTTAATTAATAGACAAAAAAAAATGTTATGGCTTAATGAAAAAATAATCAAGATTAATGGACAAAAAACAACAAGTTGATATAAGAATTAAAAAGTACAACAATTAACGGGAAAAAAAAAAGAAATGAACAAAATGATGTAAACCAATAAATCGAATTAACGAAAACAAGACTATACAGAAATCGAAAGAAATCTACGGAAAAAAACCAAGCGAAAATAATTAGACAAAAAATAAGAAATATTATTGCTTAGTAAAAAAAATTATTAAGATGAATTAACAGACAAAATGTACAAGAATTGGTGAGAAAAAAAATAACAGAATAAAGAAAAGCAATAAATCGAATTAACGAAGCAAAATAAAAAGGAAATGAACAGAACGAAGAAAAGCAATAAAATAGAATCAACTAAAATAAGACTATGAAGAAATAGAAAGGAATCTACGGATTTAAACAAACGGGAAAATAAACAAAATAAGTCAAATCCCAAAACACGTGGAGCACGTCGTCGTCTTCAAGTTTCGTTGACAGTCGTAAATTTTAAAAGTTTGGGGATTCGCTTTCTGCTTCCGTTTTTCCACTTTTTTTTATCTTAGTTCCCTGAATTTTTTTTTTTTTTTAGTTCTCTGATGTTGGCTTGGTTGCCCGTCCCGTCGGACACTATATTCGGTTAACCTGAAGTGATTTTTTTTTTTTTTTATCGTTCATTTGGTGGTGTAGTTTTGGTTATTATTATTATTTTATATATTATAGTTTTTATTATTTTATATATTATAGTTTTTATTATTTTATATAATTATATTTTATATATTATTGTTGTTAGTATTATTATTATTATTATTATTATTATTATTATTATTATTATTATTATTATTAAAATCTCCTTATCAATTTTTTTCATGTCGGATAACTTCCAAAATTTGAGGAAGTGTCATCGTGGGTAGATGGATTATTATTATTATTATCATTATTATTATTATTTACTACTACTACTACACTACTATAACAACCTTAGTTGGAAAAGCAGTATGTTACAAACCCTTGGTACCCAAAATAGAAAGTTATCAATAAGGAAAAAGTAATGAAGTAGAGAATAAACTGTAAAAGATGGATAACAAAATTTAAATATTGTAAACAATTTTACGCAAATGTAAGAAAGTAATACAAATAAAGTAAATTTTACATTTTTGTTTTCTCAATTTTTATTTCGACTTACACGGAAGTGACGTCAGCATTTGAAAGGAAGCTTCATAAAACAAGCAAGAGTTGCTCTGAATTAAGTCGTAATGTAATTAATAGTTGTAATAAGTTAAAGCTTGTTAATATCATTATTTGTTGTAATGAATAAGATAGATCATGGTGAAGGGTAGAGAGAGATGGTTTGGACATGCTCTTCGCACTCCCCAGGAGAGATTAGATAACCAAACTTTCAACTGGGCTCCACGAGGCACTAGAAGGGTTTGGAAGGACATACTCTCTTCCTCTTGTTTTGTTAAAGTTTTTATAGTTGGTATTGCAGATTTTTGTTTAATTGTTGTTACTATTCTTAAAACATTTTATTTTTCCTTGTTTCCTTTCCTCACTGGGCTATTTTCCTTGTTGTAGCTAGTTCCTTGGCTTATAGCATCCCGCTTTTCCAACTAGAGTTGTAGCTTAGCAAATAATAATAATAATAATAATAATAATAATAATAATATATGGCTGAGGACTATGAAACGTGAAGTAATAATAATAATAATAATTCTTTATTTCCAATATTTACATTGGGTATTCATAAAATATAAGGCTACAATTAGTAAAGTCATCTTACAAACAGTTCAAATATTTGTTATTTTAGACATACAAAAGTTGTTATAAGAATCAATAAATCGGCTAAAATTTTGTAATTGAAATAATTCATCAGTAATAAAAGAATATAATGAAATCAGAAAGTATTTACTTAGAATATAGTGAGTAAAAATTACACTTGCCGAATAATGAAATACATTGTCATAGACCACATAAGTTGTGTTAAAAACAAGTCATGTACAAATCATATTAAAATAACACATAGTAATCAAATATGCATACTAGATTATAAGGAAATCTTAATTTGTAAATAAAAGCCATCTTATCCATAAATATTATCTAAAACTAATTCCAACATCTATCGAAGTACAGTAGTGCCTTCAAAAGCACTTTTAATAAGGCAATTAAGCATAACATTCTTACATTAATCGGGACCATTTAAGATTAGTTTCTTTAAGTTTACATTAAAAGCAGCGAGAGAGGATTTTTGTTTAATTGTGCCAGGTACTTTATTGTATAATGCTGGGCCTCGAACTCTAAACTGGCGGGAGCCTATCTCTGTTTTCGCCCTTTCTACATATAGATTTTCCTGCTGTCGAGTAGAAACCCCATTAACTGCGTGTACTGTTGGAAAATCGTATAACCATTCAGGAGTTATTTTACGTATTGTTTTGAATACCAAATTACAGACATCTATGGTATATTTGTCTTTTATCTTTAACCATTCTAATTTTTTGAGGTAAGGGGATATGTGGTCATGTTTTTTTACATTACCAACAGCCACTCGGGCGGCAAAGTTTTGAAGTTTTTGAACCCTTTTCATTTGTGTAGAGCCAGTTACTCCCCAAATTCTTAAACAGTAGTTGATTATACTCATAGCCAGCGACTGAACAACTATTTTACGCGTAGAGGAATCAAATGAGTCTTTTACTCTATTTAAATAAATTAAAGTGCCCATCACTTTCTTATAAATTTCATCTATATGAGTTTCAAACGTCATATATCTGTCAAAATAAACCCCTAGATTTTTTACAGCTTTCATGGGTTTAATCATATTTCCATTAAAATCTATTTGTACATTATCTCCAATTTCTGATATATATTGTCGGGAACCTATAAAAATTGTGTTTTTTTCTCATTAAGAAGCAAACCATTAGTTAAGAAGTAGTATTTGGCCTTCTTTAGTATGCATTTTGCCCTATGAATTAGTTCGTCTATTTCACTTACATTTCCTTCAATTAAGATCTGGGTGTCGTCGGCATATTGGATGACAAAACAGCCGGGTAGTGATTTGACCAGATCATTGACATAAATTGCAAAGAGTATTGGGCCAAGAATAGAGCCCTGCGGCACACCAAACTCTACAGTTTTTTGGGACGACACAGTTTGACCCATTCTAACTGACTGGGATCTGTTATGTAGGTAATTCATAAACCAAAGTGGATCTATACTTAGTGATGTACATTTATCAAATAATATATTATGGTTCACGCTATCGAAGGAGATGATGAATAGAAAAATATTGAATTAAAAGCCGAAGATAGAGACGAATGGCGAAATATAACTCGGGCCCTTTACGTCAATATGTGTATAAGCCAATGATGATGATGATGATGATGAATTTTTAAAAGTGCAAAGGTTTAGGAAAAGGGTAAATAAATAAAAGCAAAACCAGATCCCTTTACAGTACACTGTTGTTGTCTGCTGAATTCTGTGTTACCCTAACTAGTACATTTTGATTGATGGCTCGTATCCCTTTCGTGGTCGTAAGTTTTAGCACGTGGCCACGCCCCAGCACATTGGGTGACATGATTTGAGACGCTCTGTATTCCTTCCGGACCCTTTTCTTTTTCGTGAATTGATCGATCAACCTATTTAGATAAATGATGTGTTTAATTTGCTCTGATAAAAGTGTTGTTTATTTTGCTTTCGTAAAAGTCTTGTTTAATTTGCTATAGTAAAAGTCTTGTTTCATTTGCTGTAATAAAAGTTTTTTATTTGTTTTGGTAAAAGTCTTGTTTAATTTGCTGTAGTAAAAGTTTTTTTTTATTTGTTTTGGTAAAAGTCTTGTTTAATTTGTTCTAGTAAAAATCTTGTTTAATTTGCTGTAGTAAAAGTTTTTTTATTTGTTTTGGTAAAAGTCTTGTTTAATTTGCTCTAGTAAAAATCTTGTTTCGTTTGCTGTAGTAAAAGTTTTTTTATTTGTTTTGGTAAAAGTCTTGTTTAATTTGCTCTAGTAAAAATCTTGTTTCATTTGCTGTAGTAAAAGTTTTTTTATTTGTTTTGGTAAAAGTCTTGTTTAATTTGTGCGACGTCTTAATATTATTATTATTATTATTATTATTATTATTATTATTATTATTATTATTATTATTATTTTTATTATTATTAGCCAAGCTATAACCCAAGTTGGAAAAACAAAGTGCTATAAGCCCAAGGGCTCCAACAGGGAAAAATAACCTAGCGAGGAAAGGAAACAAGGAAATAAATAAACATTATAAGAAGTAATGAAAAATCTAAATAAAATATTTAAAAAATCATTAACAATGTTAAAACAGATAATTCATATATAACTATAAAAACAGTTACGTCAGCCTGTTCAAATAGTTTTTAACTTGCATTATTGCCAATCAACTGCTTTGCAAAGTCCTTGACATATCTGGTTATTATGGGAGGCATATGCTTTTGAAAATAGTTCCCGTCCTTTTAACTGTTTTTTAAAGAAATTTTCATAAGGTTTTAAAATGATCTACCCGTCCTTTTACTGTTTTTTAAAGAAATTATCATAAGGTTTTAAAATGATCTAATACTTTGTTTTGACAGCTAGTATTGGAAAGCCCGCTGTGACGTAAGTAGACAGTAATCCCACCAATGATAGTCAAGTCGTTCTTTGAGGGAACCGAAGTCGAAAACAATACGCTCGACTTACGCAAAAAACTTACGCAAAAAAGGAAGAACATCCAAGTAACCAAATAAACACATACTGAGCTCAACGCCAAGCTTACCCCTCTAGACCCCCCCCCTTCCCCTCTTCTCGGGCAGATCGATAAAACATCTTGCGAGTAAAATTCTCCAACCGTCATCTCGCAAGACCTTGGGATGAGTCCGCGCTCTAGAAAGTCACCGCTTCATTTCCAGTAAATATGTCGATCTGTAACGTGCGGCATTGTTCTCTAGTCTTGGGTAGTGCCATAGCCTCTGTACCATGGTCTTCCACAGTCTTGGGTTAGAGTTCTCTTGCTTGAGGGTACACTCGGGCACACTGTTCTATCTAGTTTCTCTTCCTCTTGTTTTGTTAATTTTTTTTTTTATAGTTTGTATAGGAAATATTTATTTCAATGTTCCTACTGTTCTTAAAATATTATATTTTTCCTTGTTTCCTTTCCTCACTGGGCTATTTTCCCTGTCGGGGCCCCTGGGCTTATAGCATCCTTCTTTTCCAAATAGGGTTGTAGCTTAGCATTTAATGATAATAATAATAATAATAATAATAATAATAATAATAATAATGATAATAATAATAATAATAATGATAATAAACAGCATGCAACATGGAATTGATGAAGACGTATATTAAATATACGCTTTCTCTTAACCTACTGTATCTCATGTCCCGTGGTTGTTACCCCAATGGAGCGTAAGTTGGGTATTCAACTAATTCGTTTTTACCTCTTTCGGTAACATATATTTTTGGTTGTTCCTTTCGTTTGTTTTGGACTTGTGGATTATAGCATTATCTCTAGTACTGTGTTTGTTATTGGTTTGTATTTGTGTGTCACTTGAGACAGGTTTGCAAGTGTTAACTAAGGCTTAAGAATAGCTGATAAACTGTTCACGTCTTAAAATATTCCTTCAACGTTAAATTTCTCTGGATCAAGGTTGATTGATTGATTGATTTAAAGATTCAGGCATCCTGACATCTAAGGTCATTGACTCCGTCTGGGTCAAGGTGATTGTGTGATATATATATATATATATATATATATATATATATATATATATATATATATATATATATATATATATATATGCGTGTGTGTGTGCCTGTGTCTCATCGATATTATCGTGTTTTAAATAGAAATAATTTTCAATCTTACATTATGATCCAACCTTAATGTGTGTGTGTGTGTATATATATATATATATATATATATATATATATATATATATATATATATATATATATATATATATAGAGAGAGAGAGAGAGAGAGAGAGAGAGAGAGATATATATATGTATATCTATATATATAAATGGAAGTATATATATATACAGTATATATATGTCACGAATCATGTGGAACGTAACTACAGAACTCTTCTTATTTTTTATATTCTATTGTACCAATATCTTCTCCCAAGTACAATTCTTTCTTTTTAACGGTTTTGGTGACCCATTCGAGGCCCCGCTCAAGCTCGATAATTTCTTGTGGTGTCGGCTATCTTACTATCCATGTGAGCTAAGGAGTTGGGATTTAAGGGAGCCTATAGCAGCCACTGCCTGCCCCTCCCTGGTCCTAGCCTGGGTGGAGAGGGAGCTTTAGCGTTGATCATATGTATTAGTATATATGGTGTTTAAGGCATTGTCCTGCTAGCCAGGTTTAAAGGTTGCTCATGAATGACAGAGGCAAGGGACAGTGACATTGCCCTATCGAGCAGGACAATGTCCTAGAGACTAACCATATATACATATGAATAACGCTCAAACCCGCTGTCCACCCAAGCCAGGACCAAGGAAGGCCAAGCAATGGCTGCTGATGACTCAGCAGATGGACCTATAGGCTTCCCCAAACCCTCTATCCTTAGCTCACAAGGATGGTGAGGTTGCAGCGACCAAAGACTTTAACGAGTTTGACCGAGAATCGAACCCCAGTCGGCCGTTCACCAGTCAGGGACGTTACCACATCGGCCACCACATCTTGCCTCTGCCATTCATAAGCTGCCTTTAAACCTTTAAAAGGAACATATATACACTTGTCACAAGAAAAAAATCATAGCTAAGTACAAACTTCAAGAGTTCTTTGATCATGTCAAACCACTTTAAATAGGTCATGTGTTTACACTTGAATCAGGAGTCACTTCTAAAGTATCGGATCATGCTGCTTTTGAAATTGGCTGGGATTGCAATGGCTGCAGATGGTTGATTTTGTTTTGATGTGGTTATTAATGCAATTTTCGATCATTTCAAAATCTCGAAATCTTAATATTTTTGGGTATGAAAACCTTCATCAGAAACGAGGCTTTTATGAGGACCTCGTCGAGGTAATCCTCACCTCATGGGTATGGAACCCCTTCATTAAAAATGAGACTGGTCTTCTGAGGACCTTGATGAGGTAATCATCGCTTCATGGGTATGAAAAAGGTCATTAGAAACGAAACTGGTCCCCTGGGGACCTCGATGAGGTAATCCTCAACTCATAGATATGAAAACCCTCATTAGTAAAGAGACTGATCTCTTGAGGACCCCTAGAAGGTAATCCTCGCCTCATGGGTATGAAAACCTTCATTAAAAACGAGACTTTTCTGAGACCCTCGAGGAGGTAATCATCACCTTAGGAAAACCCCTCATTAGAAACGAGATTGATCTGAAGACCTCATCGAGGTAACCCTCACCTCCTAGATATGAAAACCCTCATTAGACACCTCATCGAGGTAATCCTCACTTCGTAGGTATGAAAACCCTCATTAGACACTGATCTTAAGAGGATATACCCTTCTTCCTGGACCACCTGCCAAAGCATAGGAGGGGGAATGGGGATAGGGTTTTCCTTTAAGCCACCCCCTACAGGTATCCATTTCATCAGAGAGAACCGGAATGGGCTATTCCTATGGGGGGGGGGATGGTAGGGGGGGTGTTAAAAGTCCTGTGGGGGTGGGAATTGGAATGCGGTGGTGCTAAGCCCTGTCTGTGCAAGGTGACGACACACGGGATTAAAGCGAACGGTTCCTGGGTGATTCAGGGTCAAGGTTACCGCCAGTTGGTGATGGAAATAGGGAGGGGGAGGGAGGAGAGGGAGGGGGGGGGTTGTCCCGTAGGAGTGATTCAAGGTCACGACAATACTCCTCCTCCTCCTCCTCCCATCCTACTCCCATCTATTCCCTCCTGGGTGTGAAAGGGTGCACGAAGGGAGGAGATGCAAGGCGTCTGTTATGGTAAAATGGGGTTCAGAGGGGGAGGGGGAGGGGGAAAGTTAAAAAAGTAGGATCATAGCAAGGCCTGGAGGAGGAGGAGGGGGAGGAGGTAGTGGTGGTGGTGGTGGTGTTGGGTAGAAAGGACAGGGTGTACGCGAGAGACATTCCGTCTGTGAGGTGATGTGCTTTCTTTAAAT
Source organism: Palaemon carinicauda (assembly GCF_036898095.1). NCBI lineage: Eukaryota > Metazoa > Arthropoda > Malacostraca > Decapoda > Palaemonidae > Palaemon > Palaemon carinicauda. Next base: position 65,125,134 of record NC_090761.1, on the reverse strand, counting down.
CTTTCTCTTTTAAAAGAAAGTATATGATCTTCATTCCTTCATTCTATATGGAGGATTATCTTTTATTAATCTTCTAATATTCATTATTATTCATCTTAATGAATTGCAAGATACAAATCGACATATTCACTGGAAACGAAGCGCGGACTCATCCCAAGGTCTTGGGAGATGACGGCTGGCGATTTTTACTTGTGAGATGTTTTATCGATCTGCCCGAGAAGGGGGAGGTGCATTTGGAGTGGGTAGAGGGGGGGGGGGGGGGGGGGCTTTAAGCTTGGCGTTGAGCTCAGTGTATGTTGTTTATTTGGTTACTTGGCTGTTCTTCTGGTTTGCGTAAGTCGAGCGTATTGTTTTCGTCTTTAGGGATACCTTGGCCGCTATTGGGCGGATTACAGGGTTTGCTGACGTCATAGATTCGTAGCTGGGATTTTTAGAGACTGGCTGTTAAATCTCAGCATTGGTATAATTTTTAAGACGGGGGGGGGGATTTGGTTCCTTCTTTTGGTTTTACTGCTTCAGTGTGAGATTAAATTAAATATATTTTTTAATTAAATGATTATTCTTGAAAATTATACTAGTACAAATGGTTTCAGTAATAACAACATCAAATGTAAGACAAAGGTCACAGACATTTAATATATATATTTTTGTTTTAATAAATGAATATTCTAGAAAATTATTTTGCTACAAATAGCTGCAACAACAACAATAACAACAATAAATGCAGTCGTTTCTAGTCCACTGCAGGACAAAGGTCTCGGACATTATATATTTTTTTCAATAAATGATAATTCTACAAAATTATATTACTACAAATAGCTTCAACAACAAATGCAGTCGTTTCTAGTCCACTGCAGGACAAAGGTCTCGGACATTATATATTTTTTCAATAAATTATAATTCTAGAAAATTATATTACTACAAATAGCTTCAACAACAACAACAACAAATGCAGTCGTTTCTAGTCCACTGCAGGACAGAGGTCTCAGATATTGAATATATTTCTTTAATAAATGATTATTCTAGGAAATTATATTATTACCAAGAGCTATAATAATAATAATAACAACAACAGCAATTGTATAAATTTCCAGTCCACTGCAGGAAAAAGTCCTGAAACATGTCCTTATGGTGTTTGACCAGGTTTCATCACGACGCTAGCCACTGCAGGTTGGTGATGGTGGGAGACTTTCGTTTGATCGCTCTCAGTAAACTAACCTAGTATGGGCAGTCCTGACCAGTACAGCTTTGCTGATCATGGCGACGCATAAACCCTTTCACCACTCAGAAACAGTAGAAATGCATCTAGCATTCAATGAACGTATTAATTCCAGTTTAAAATTCTCATGTTCTCTTTAACCCCCCCCCCCCTCCCCGTCATGAGCAATATCTTAAACATTATTTCGCTCCTCTCGTGTTGAGCAATCTATAATAACATGTCCTCTCTTAAAGAAGCACCGTTTAAGAAAAGATCATTAAAACATGCTAAAATAATTATCAATATTTTCTAAGGCTTAAAATATTCGATCGCTTTTTATAGTTTGTAAATGAAAGATCTGTTTTAATGTTTATTTATTTCCTTATTTCCTTTCCTCCATGGGCTATTTTTTCCCTGTTGGAGCCCTTGGGCTTATAGCATCATCTCCTCCTACACTTATTGACGCAAAAGGGTTTCTGTTAGAATTCGTCAGTCGTCTCTATCTTGAGCTTTTAAATCAATATTTCTCCATTCATCATCTACTTCACACTTCGTAGTCCTCAGCCATGTAGATCTGGATCTTCCAACCCTTCTAATGCCTTGTGGAATCCAGTTGAAAGTTTGGTGGTAATAATAATAATAATAATAATAATAATAATAATAATAATAATAACAACAACAACAACAACAATAGTAATGATAATCCGTGGCAACCTTAGCGTGTGAGATCATCATTAACCTTGATAAACTAATACCTGACCTGGGTTGATGTTTGACTGATAGTTCTCTTGCACTTGCTCTACACGGTTCATCTTATGTCCACTTGAAGGGTTGTGGTGGCCGATGTGGTAACGTCCCTGACTGGTAGATGCCAGACTGGGGTTCGAGTCCCGCTCAAACTCGATATTTTCTTTTGTCGCTGCAACCTCACCATACTTGTGAGCTAAGGATAGGGGTTTTGGGGGGAGCCTATAGATCTACCTGCTGAGTCATCAGCAGCCATTGCCTGGCCATCCTTGGTCCTAGCTTGGGTGGAGAGTGGGCTTGAGTTTGGTTAGTCTCTAGGGCAATTTCACTGTCCCTGGCCTCTGCCATTCATGAGCGGCCTTTAAACCTTTACAGATCACTAGGAATCGCCTGGCGGAAGTGGTTGACATTATCAGCTTTGTCTGAACTAAGGAAAAAAAGATGTTTTTATTAGGGTGTTGGAACGAGGTAAAAAGTGGTGATTTAATAAATGTCGAATGTTTTGACTTTGTTGGTTGATTGCCTGTCGAATTTTTAAAATCAAGTTTCCTTTTTGTATTCGACTCGTTAATATTATTATTTAGATTTTTTTTTTATTAGAAGACTAACTTATTTTATTCTTTTTTATTAGAAAACTAACTTACGAAGCTAACCTTTTTTTTTTTTTTAATAATTTTCCACATCAGTTGTGAAATTAGTTTTTTTCTCAATTCCTTTGGTAGTATTTATACAGTTTTGGATCTTGAAAAACTGTCAACAAAGGATTATCATTTCTGTATACTTACTGTATTTTGTTGTTAATTACTGTCAACTCCGCGGTCTTCAACATTCTCTCTCTCTCTCTCCTCTCTCTCTCTCTCTCTCTCTCTCTCTCTCTCTCTCTCTCTCTCTACCTTTAATACGCAATCTCAAAATGGTGACGTCATAAAGTTTACCTGCTGGGACATTTCAAGTAGTTAAAACGAAGATGTGTAACGGTATTACGTATCACTTCTGTTTGTATGTATGTACGTACGTGCGTGTCTGTTCATCCGTCTGTCGAGTTACCATCGGGGGCCGCGCCTGCGCAGGTGAAGTCCGTGGAAAAAGAGAGAGAGAGAGAGAGAGAGAGAGAGAGAGAGAGAGAGAGACTGCCGCGAGTGGTGTGAGGTTAGGCTGCAACACACCGGGACCGGCCCGCTCCAACAACTACTGCCTGCCTCCACCCATGAACACTTTCGATCGCTTCGTCTATTCTGGTGGACGAGGACTGCTGTTCTCGCGGGCGTCCTCTTCCCTCGCGGGCGTCCTCCTCCTCGTCATTGCCTTCTCCTTCTTCATCATCATCATCATCGTGTGTGTCATCTCTCTCCCAGATCGCGCTGGACGTCCGTATATGTGTCCACCGCGTCAATTTATGAGCTGGCTCGCTTCCGCTGGCGTTGCTGCTTTGATGGCTGCTGCTGCTGCTGCTGCTATGTCTCCCTTACCATTGATCTGTTCCTCTCGAGTCCGTGTGATGATCGGCTGGGCGTTCGCAGACACCTAAAGTGGATGGATGGTGAAGGACGAGCGGCAGAAGAGGCAGCGGGCAGGGGAAGAAGAGATGAGGATGTAGAATTTGGAAATCGAATTCGCTCTGATTTTTTGTGATATGTAAACAAATAATGGTTTTATTTACTGTTAGCAGAGGCGCCTCAGTTTGAGATTGAGTTGGCGTACGTGTGTTTGTGCGTATGGGCAAAGCAGGAGAGGAAACCGTGGGGCGTGGGAAGTGTCGGTGCGTGTAGAGGAAGAGGAGCAGTTGGAGGAGGAGGAGACGTTATAGAGGCATCGTCGGCAATGTTTCTATAACCGAGCAGCTACTACTACTACTCCTTACTGCTGCTGCTTCTGCCTCC
>NC_090761.1:65113809-65116309 GCF_036898095.1 Palaemon carinicauda | reverse complement strand
GACATCTGTTGTTTTAAATCTAGTTTTCAGGAATCGAAGATATCATTCATTTGGAATCTAGTCCTCAGGAATCGAAGACATCTGTTGTTTTAAATCTAGTTTTCAGGAATCGAAGATATCTTTCATTTGGAATCTAGTCCTCAAGAATCGAAGACATCTGTTGTTTTAAATCTAGTTTTCAGGAATCGAAGATATCTTCATTTGGAATCTAGTCCTCAGGAATCGAAGACATCTGTTGTTTTAAATCTAATTTTCAGGAATCGAAGATATCTTTCATTTGGAATCTAGTCCTCAGGAATCGAAGACATCTGTTGTTTTAAATCTAATTTTCAGGAATCGAAGATATCTTTCATATGAAATCTAGTCCTCGGGAATCGAAGACATCTGTTGTTTTAAATCTAGTCCTCAGGAATTGAAGATATCTTTCATTTGGAATCTAGTCCTCGGGAATCGAAGACATCTGTTGTTTTAAATCTAATTTTCAGGAATCGAAGATATCTTTCATATGAAATCTAGTCCTCAGGAATCGAAGACATCTGTTGTTTTAAATCTAGTCCTCAGGAATTGAAGATATCTTTCATTTGGAATCTAGTCCTCGGGAATCGAAGACATCTGTTGGTTTTAAATCTAGTCCTCAGGAATTGAAGATATCTTTCATTTGGAATCTAGTCCTCGGGAATCGAAGACATCTGTTGTTTTAAATCTAATTTTCAGGAATCGAAGATATCTTTCATTTGGAATCTAGTCCTCGGGAATCGAAGACATCTGTTGTTTTAAAATCTAGTCCTCAGGAATTGAAGATATCTTTCATTTGGAATCTAGTCCTCGGGAATCGAAGACATCTGTTGTTTTAAATCTAGTCCTCAGGAATTGAAGATATCTTTCATTTGGAATCTAGTCCTCGGGAATCGAAGACATCTGTTGTTTTAAATCTAGTTTTCAGGAATCGAAGACATCTCTCGTACCTTATTTCCAATGAGCAATATCTCCTGATGTGCACCTACCAGCAGCCAGTTGGGAAATGAGTTTGTGAGTTTTGTCTGTTATAGCCTATTTGCATCACCATTTTCCACGTTTTTGTACCAGAACATCACTGCCGCTTCTACCTATTTCTGGCAGGTGGCGTATGGGAGGTTTTGGCAAATGCGTATTGCCCAGTTTCCGGTTGCAATTGAAGGGTAATGTTTCTTTCTACCTCTTCGTTGTGACGAAAAGATTCTTTACGAGGAAGAGGAAAGGAGAGAAATAAATGGTGTGGTGAGAAGGTGAGAAATTAATAGATGGATAGAGAAGTGGGGGAAGGAAGGAAGGCAGGTATTGGAGCGCAGAGTGAAAGTTAGTGGGTGCAAGAGTTGACAGAGGAGGGGGTTGGGATGGAGAGGCTGCTCACGGAGAGAAAGAGAGAGAGAGAGAGAGAGGAGAGAGAGAGAGAGAGATACAATGGTGCATAGTGCACAGCTCCTAATAGTTGTGGGTGGATTACAACAGTGATTTGTTTTGCCAGTTTGAAGTTTTTTTTTTTTTTTTGGGGGGGGGGGTTGGGGGTGAGAGATTGAATACCTAAGTCAATGAATACTGATGAATTGTTTACCTCGCTCATAGGGAGATGAATGGTAAGCGAATGAAATGTCGTTCGAATGTGCAGCAGTCAGCAAGCCAGGGAGAAAACCCGTTAGGTCGTTTCCTAGCTTTTCGGCACATTGTGTAAGAGACGTTCCATTTTACAGACACCTGTCGATGGAAGTAGCTATAATCTAGTCCTCAGGAATCCAAGACATCTTATGTAGCTATAATCTAGTCCTCAGAATTCTAAGACATCTTATGTAGCTATAATCTAGTCCTCAGGAATCCAAGACAGCTTATTTAGCTATAATCTAGTCCTCAGGAATCCAAGACATCTTATGTAGCTATAATCTAGTCCTCGGGAATCGAAGACATCTTCCGTGTTAAATTTAAAGACATCTTTCGTATTAAAATCTAGTCTTCGGGAAGCAAAAACATATTTCTCATTAAATTTAAAGACATCTTTCGTAATAAATCTAGTCTTCGGGAAGCAAAAACATATTTCTCATTAAATTTAAAGACATCTTTCGTAATAAATCTAGTCTTCAGGAATCAAAGACATCTTTCGTATTAGATTTCAAGACATCTTTCGTATTAACTCCAGTCTTTGGGAATCAAAGAAGACATCTTTCGTAATAAATCTAGTCCTCAGGAATCAAAGACATCTTTCGTAATGAATCTAATCATCAGGAATTAAAGACATCTTTCGTATTAAATTTAAAGACATCTTTCGCAATAAATCTAGTCCTCAGGAATCAACGACATCTTTCTTAATAAATCTAATCATCAGGAATCAAAGACATCTTTCGTATTAAATTTAAAGACATCTTTCGTAATAAATCTAGTCATCAGGAATTGAAGACATCTTTCGTAATAGATCTAGTCCTCAGGAATAAAACACAGCTTTCGCATTAATTCTAGTCTTCAGGAATCAAGA
>NC_090761.1:65100425-65113309 GCF_036898095.1 Palaemon carinicauda | reverse complement strand
GTATTTATCACTGAATCTTTATATCTTAATGTTCTTGATATTCCTTAATATTTATCACTGACTATATCTTAATTTTCTTGACATTCCTTAGTATTTATCACTGAATCTTTTTATCTTTATGGTCTTGATATTCCTTAATATTTATCATTGAATCTTTATATCTTAATGGTCTAGATATTCCTTAATATTTGTCACTGAATCTTTATATCTTAATGGTCTTGATATTCCTTAATATTTATCACTGAATCTTTATATCTTAATGGTCTTGATATTCCTTAGTATTTGGTTCAAAATGAATGTCACCCTAACTTTGATGCAATGACTGATGAAAATTGAAAATAAGAATAGAACAAAATGAGTATATTTTTCTAAATTCCCTTAAAATTTACTATTCATACCACCTTGCATAATAGATTTATGAACCTTCCCAATTATGTAATTAACAAATTAATAAAAAAAACGACAGAAATAAATCAAATTCAATAATTTGTATATAAATTAATCGGTGTTCTTCAGTTGTGAAAAAGCATTCTCACCATTATGTAATTAACAAATAAATGAAAAACGACAGAAATAAATCAAATTCAATAATTTGTATATAAATTTATCGGCGTTCTCCAGTTGTAAAAAAAGCATTCTCATCATTATGTAATTAACAAGTAAATGTAAAACGACAGAAATAAATAAAATTCAATAATTTGTATATAAATTAATTGGCGTTTTTCAGTTGTAAAAGAAACGTTCTCACCATTATGTAATTAACAAATAAAATGAAAAACTACAGAAATAAATCAAATTCAGTAAGTCGTTTATAAATTAATCAACATTTTTCAGTGTTAAAAAAAAAAAGAACGCACTCCTCGATCCAAGTCTAAAAACCTGAACATAAAAGAATCAGAGTAAGGTACCCACAAGAGCAATAAAAGCATTGAAGAATAACCCTTCTTTTATAATCCATCCCTCTCTTTCTCCCTTCTCAACGAAGGAGAAAAAAAAAGAGAGAAAAATTCTCACCCACAGATCATCTGCAGTCCTCCCCCCCTGGCCCCCCCCCCCAAACAAACACCTGTTGCAACTTGCAACGACTGACGCAGGGAGCGTTCCGCTACTCTTCCCTGATCAACCGACCACCACCAAAAAAAAAAAAAAAAAAAAAAAAAAAAAAAAAAAATACTCCCCCCTTCGACCATTTATCCCCCTACCCCTTTCCCCCCTCTCGTCTCCCTCTCCCTTCTTCCTCTTATAGTAGCAATCACATCCCCCCTCCCACCTCCCCTTGAAATGTCAAGCTCAATGCGTAAGAGAAGGTGCAATGTTAATGTTGAAGAGAAGATTATTTGATTAAGATGTTTCGAATGTCGAGGTATGAGGTATGATATGTTGCGTAAGTTGACGTCATTGCTTTTGGGAGAATTTTATTTTTTATTTATTTTTTTTTTTTTTTATGAATTGTCACTCTTTGCATCGATGGCTTTTGTCTTGAAGCCGTAGCACAGAAATGGCGTTTTTTGTATATATATATATATATATATATGTATATATATATATATATATATATGTATATATATATATATATATATCTATAAATATATATATCTATCTATCTATATATATATATATATATATGCATTCGCATAAGAGAGAGAGAGAGAGAGAGAGAGAGAGAGAGAGAGAGAGAGCACTATGCAAATAAATGATCTGAAATTTTTTTCCCGAGGAAATAGTTCTCAAAAAAATCCAATCACCTGTATTAAAGATATAGCAACTGTTCTGAGAGAGAGAGAGAGAGAGAGAGAGAGAGAGAGAGAGAGAGAGAGCACTATACAAATAAATTATCTGAAATTTTTTTTTCCCTAGGAAATAGTTCTCAAAAAAATCCAATCACCCGTATTAAAATGTTCTGAGAGAGAGAGAGAGAGAGAGAGAGAGAGAGAGAGAGACGTGGCAAAACCTATTTCCGTTGGCTTGGCGGTTATAGTTCCACGGTCCAGTGTCGAGTCTTGTTAGCCCTTGTATTTCACAGACCATAACTCCAGGAGATTTGCTGTCGACGCCTGCATTCATGCAAGCGCCCAACTGACGGACAGCCAACACGCTCCTGTTTGCACAGGTGAACAGCTGCACAGCTGCACAGCTCGTGCTTCGCTATGTCCGCCAGAAGGGGTTCCACTGGATTCCTCTATTTCTACGTCATCCAGAAGAAAAATGTTTTTTTTTTTAGAAAAAAAAAATTGTTTTTTAAAGAAAATTATATTTTTAGAAAGAATTACTTTTTCAAAATTATATATTTTTTGGAAAAAGATACAATTTTTGGAAAACAATTAGGTCTATACAAATATTTTGAAAGAAAATCCACGTTTAGAAAACAATTTAATCTAGAAAAAACTTTTAACTTCATTTAAAAAAAAAAATTATATTGATGGTGCACTAAACATGTTAAGTTTTTTAATATTAAAATTATTTATATTGTGAAATAAAAATGGTCCAATTTTAGATTTATAATGATCATTGATTTTTTAAATAGATTTTTGTACTCAAGAGCGACTAGTCTAAGAACCAGTAGCATAATATGGTAAAATTCTATAACATGATAAAGAATACCCTAATGCTCGTTGTATGACGTCATTAGCCTTCAAATTTTGGAAGATAATCGCACCTTAAGCATTTTATGACCCTTGGATGCCAATCCGGAAGAAACATTCGATCGTCAACTTAAACCTTTAGTTAAGGGCAACACTTGTTTTTGCTCTCGTTTTTTTTTTTTTTTTTTTTTTTTTTTCTTTTATGCGGGTCTGTTGACATTTGTTTTAGGTTGGGTACACTTCAGGTTCTCCCAGTAGCCTTTTGAAGTTTCTCGAAGTTGGCTTTTAATTTTTACTTTTAATTTATGGTTATTTATTTTTTTTTTTTGGGGGGGGGAGGGATATAGAAGAGCTATTGATTTCTTGTGATTTTAGTTAGTTTTGGTAATAGAAGTTAATTGTTTCTTGGGGTTTTGGTTAGTTTTGGTATGAGAAGAGTTATTGATTTCTTGTGATTTTTTCAGTTTTGGTAATAAAAGTTTTATTGATTTATTGTCATTTTTTATACAGAAGAGCTATTGATTTATTGCTATTTTTTATACGGAAGAGCTATTGATTTTTTGTCATTTTTTATTCTGAAGAGCTTTTGATTTATTGTCATTTTTTTACAGAAGAGCTATTGATTTATTGTCATTTCTTATACGGAAGAGCTATTAATTTATTGTCATTTTTTATTCTGAAGAGCTATTGAATTGTTTTGATTTTGGTTATTTTTGGATATAGAAGAGCTATTGATTTCTTGGCATTTCGTTATTTTTGTATATAGAAGATCTAATGATATCTTGTCATTTTGGTTATTTTTGTATATATAGATATTGATTTCCTGTCAATAGGTTATTTTTGGGTATAGAAGAGTTATTTGTTATTTTTATTCTGCCTGTAAGAAAATTGCATTGACGTTGCAATTATTTTGTCATACGTAATGAGTGGTCTACATTATACTAATTCATTCATATTAATCACTTCTCTCTCTCTCTCTCTCTCTCTCTCTCTCTCTCTCTATATATATATATATATATATATATATTATATGGCCGTATTTAATTTAAGAAATACAAAAGACGCTTTGGTAGTACTTTCAGAGAAGACCACTGGTCCATATTTTACAGTTGGTTTCAATCAACTGATTAAAACACTTAAATGACGTTATTTTTTCTTGAGATGACAATTGCTTATATTTCAACATATTTGAAACCAAATATTACTTTAAACTATCTCGTTACCGTCCTCTTGAGGTCTATTTAATTCACAAGTTATTACTTGACCTTTCGAATATATTAAGACATCCCCCAACTCTCCCCCCCCCCTACTTCTGACTAACCTAACCCAGCTTCTCTAATCCATCTCTTATCTAGGATACAATGTCGCTGACACGGTAAATTTACTTCCTACTTGTGACCCCATTTCTCTTTTAGAGTTCTTCAAGGTCAATTGTCAATTCCACAAAGTTTGCATGGAAATTTATAGAATCATCTTGGAATGCTTTTTTAGATTTTTGAGGTGTTACTTTTATGTTAATGCTGTTAGAGATTTCTTTATATTGAGATTAGATCTTGACCCATATTTGTATTGAGATTGTTCTGTCCTCTTATAATTTCATTTTTAGTAATAGGAATTTTAGTTTTTTTAATTAAGTAAATAATGAATATAGTCATAAGAGATATTGATTGTTTCGTTGTCAATAATAGAATTATTTCACAAATTTTTAATTAATTTAATAAAGATAATCTTAAGGAATATGAATTAAGTATTTTTGACTGAAGCAGTTAATATTGTAACAGGTTGTTTGTCGACTGTGGTAGGTCATCATAAGGTTAAAGAAAAGTATGAAGTAAGCAATCTCATCCTGAAATATTCAGTCAACCAAGAAAACGATTACTGACACATTCATACTTTTTAATGCTTAAACATGGATAAACCCTTTGTGCTGAAAACTTCCTCCAACATTAGCTGCTTCATCTTCTATTCTAAGACTTACAATCAATACAAAATGTTCACTAATCTCTGGTCTATTTGTCTTTCCACGTGACCAGACCATATCAAAGCACCATGAGCTTCTTTTCTTCTATGGTAACATTTTCATCTCTCGTCTATTTGTCTTACCACGTGATCAGACAATAACAAAGCCCAATGAGTCATCCTTTCATCTATTGTAACAATTTTATCTCTCATCTATTTGTCTTTTTCACGTGACCAGACCATATCAAAGCACTATGAGCCATCCTTTCTTCTATGGTAACATTTTGCCACATTTCTCATCTTTTGATTCTGTTTTATATTGCATAGGTTATGCAAACCATTCTCAATAGCTTTAACATTCGTTTTATTTACATTCTACATCCACGTTTCCCATCCATAGAGAAGATTCAGGTAATAAACCGTATATTGAACGTTGGTTTTCACAGACACTCCAATTCTTACAACCAATAGAAAACACCTTGGTACCTTCCTACCTTCTCTTACTTCGAGATTACCCACGTCTTTCAACTTACTTTTTTTATGTATAAATTGTAGGGGTTAAACTTTACTCTTAGTTAAAAATATTCACATTTCTATGCTAAAGTTTATTGTACAAAGATCAAATAATTTAAATGTAGAGTTATATATACAAAGTTACATCTTACAGTAATTCTCTGAAAAATATGAGTTATATTTACAGTATTACCATAAGATTTTATCAGCATATATCTATTATAAAAAAAAAATTGTCTATATAAATTCAACCATTTTCTTTTCATTGTCAGTTGAATACATTGAACGTCAACTATTCTCCTTTCCCTTTTCATTCACTTTCGTATTCTTATGCTTTATCAACGTTCACCTTTAACAACTGGTTTAAAACTCATTTACTAGTTTCTTCGATTCATTTTCATTATCTCCAAACAATTCGAAACTTTTAATTTTGTTTAATCAAAATTCTGCTCCAAATTTGTTCCTGCGACTGATTTTCTCTCTCTTGCTTCTTGGCATTCATAGGTGTGTGTGTGTGTATATATATATATATATATATATATATATATCATCATTTCCTACGCCTATTGACGCAAAGGGCCTCGGTTAGATTTCACCAGTCTTCTCTATCTTGAGCTTTTAAATCAACCCTTCTATATCCATCATCTCCTACTTCATCCATTATAGTTCTCAGCCATGTAGGCCTGGGTCTTCCAACTCTTCTAGTGCCATGTGGAGCCCAGTACAGACAACATTGAGACTAAATAAAGCCCTTCTTGTATAACTATATATAACGTGTTTCTTACTAGTAAGGAATGTGTTACGTCATTGGCTGTTCTTAAGCAACAAATAGTTTGCGTTCGTTTGTACTTCTGTTAGTTACGCAACTTATACCATGCTGCTGCTAGAGAATGAATGGGCGTGCTACATAAAAGATAGCATAAGGTAACAATCGTGACGAGTGGGCGGACTCAGGTGGGGGTAGTTTTTCTGGAATGATGGGCGTGGTAATCTGACCAGTTTTGTTTATTTTCCCCCGATGCATTGCAAGGAATATTAAATGGAGAGAGGATGTATGGGGTCCATTTTCATGTTTTCATTGCTGTATGTTTATTACCTCCTCCAGCGAAGATGGAAGGGGGTTATGTTTTCGCCCCCCTGTATGTGTGCTTGTTTATGTTTTGGCCCCTGTTTGTGTTTGGTTTTGTGTGTGTGTTTGTTTGTGAGTGAACAGCTTCCTGGCCACTGTTTCAACCGTAGAGTATTAAAACTTGCAGGGATTAACGTTTATGCAAAAAGCTGGAAATTATTAATTTTTGAAAGGTCAAAGGCCAAGGTCATGGACAAGTAAACTGTCCAATTCACGTAATCAGCCATAATATTGGACATCGTTGTCATAGAGACTCCAAACTTGGTTCATATTTGAGTGTATGAAAATCCACGCCAATTAATACATGTTAAGGTCAAAGGTCAAGGTCGAGAAATAAGCTGCCTCGGTGGAGGTCTGCTCTACCGAGTGCCCTTCTAACTAATTTTTAATTTGACCTTTGTTGAAGTTTATCGGTTTAAATAGTACTTTAAAATCCAAACTAAAGAAATGTTGCTTTGTCTATTCCGATTTATTTATGCGGCTAATGTATTTGCAGTAAGTTTGTTTTTCTTTCTAATTAGACCTTTTGATCTAGAAGATTGTTTCACTTTTAAAATCCAGTCTAAAGGAATGTTGCATTGTGGATTTATGAGTTTTTATCTTTTGTGCGAGTAATGTACAGTATTTATTATAACCCTTTTTTTTTTTTTTTTTTTTTTTTTTTAATGTTACAAAAAATGTATTTCTTAATCCCTCGATAGCCATTGCAGAGTTGAAAATAAAAAAAGGACTTGATTGGCATACGTAGGTTTCCAAACTTTTAAGGATTTCTATGGAAATTCTTAAGAGAAAATGAGAGAGTGAGGAAGTTTATTTTTTTAGGTTCAGTGGTTTTATATATATATATATATATATATATATATTTATTTATTTATTTATATATATATTGCGTGTGTGCATTCATGATGCGTAACTAAAATCAACTTTGAAATCGCTATTGAAATCAAAATTAACCTGCTCTGATGATGCCATCTCAGGAAGTAATTTCAGAGATAGTGGTACAGTGGGGTGAGATGAGTTCCCTTGTCTCAGAGAAATTCCCCTCCCCCTCTTGAAGATTAGGGGGTCTTGGGTGGGGCGGGGGGAAAAAAGGTGGTGGTGGTATGCAAGTAGGGCGCGGGGTATACGGGTACAAGACCCCCTCAAGTGGATTACTGCTGCGTCACGTCTGTTGCAAAAACTCGTTTGGCTTTTTGACCGCCATGGCGACGGGGATCACCTGTTGATATCAAAGGGCGGAGTCGGCCGGGGGGGAGGGGGTCTCCCCATCCCTACCCCTTTCCCTTCCCCCTCCACTGCCTCCAGAGCGGAAGCGACTCGACCGGAAGTTTTGTGAGGGGGGGGGGTGTCCTTTGATTCTTTAATGGTTTCTAATTGATTTGACGTAAATTAAAGAGGAGGGGTCTTTTATACCCCCCTTTTTCATACTCTTGAAGAGGGGAGACTTTTTTTTTTTTTTTTTTTTTTTTTTTTTTTTTTTTTTTTTTTTTATAAATGGAACAATCTTTGGTCGTTGATAATGTCTTATAGTTGCGGTATCTCTTCTTGGGTGTTTTGTTCTCTTGTGTACTGATGGGATCAGGTGGTAGATAATTCTGGGACAGTGATTTGCTTACTCAGATTTAATATTCTTCTCAAGCTTTTTTATTTTTATTAATTCTTTTAATATTAACAAGCGTCAAAGTGTTTCAGTGTTTATTTTGAATTTTGATGAGCGTCAAAGTGTTTCTCACTTTATTTTTAATGTTGATAAGTGTCAAAGTGTTTCTGGGTTACTTTGAATGTTGATAAGTGTCAAAGTATTTCCGAGTATATTTTGAATGTTTAATGTCAAAGTGTTTCTGTGTCTTTTTAGAATGTTGATAAGTGTCAAAGTGTTTCTGGGTTATTTTGAATGTTGATAAGTGTCAAAGTATTTCTAAGTATATTTTGAATGTTTAATGTCAAAGTGTTTCTGTGTCTATTTTGAATGTTGATAAGTGTCAAAGTATTTCTGATTATATTTTGAATGTTTAATGTCAAAGTGTTTCTGTGTTTATTTTGAATGTTGATAAGTGTCAAAGTATTTCCGAGTATATTTTGAATGTTTAATGTCAAAGTGGTTCTGTGTATTTTGAATGTTGGTAAGTGTCAAAGTGTTTCTGAGTATATTTTGAATGTTTAATGTCAAAGTGTTTCTGTGTCCATTTTGAATGTTGATGAGTGTCAAAGTGTTGCTGAGTTTATTTTGAATATTGGCAAGTGTCAAAGTATTTCTGTATTTATTTTGAATGTTGAAATGGCAAAGAGTTCCCGAGTTAAGTGCTACACGACAAGTTTTTGTACCTTTTGGCAACTGCTTTTTCTCTGTCAAAGTTTGTATTTTTCTAAAGTGTATCTCTTACACAGGTGTCGTTCTATAATTATGAGTCTGTCTAAGGTTCTAAGGGTAAATATTATTATTAGGTGAAGGATGATAGGGAGAGAAGAGGTTTGGTGGAAGAGGATGCCTTTAATTGAAGTCAGTATAGATAGATTCCATCTTTGTTGTATGTATGAATATTATCGAAGTCGTTTTCCTTTAGGGAGTATTATTATTATTGTTATAATTATTATTATTATTATTATTACTTACTTACTTACTTACTTACTAGGCTACAACACTAATTGGAAAAACAGGATGTTATAAGCCCAGGGGCTCTAACAGGGAAAATAGCCCAGTTTGGGGAAAATAAAAAAAGTTTAAGAAGTTATTTTCTCTTTTTGGTAGGCTTTCTACTTACAATGTCCGGTGATTATTTTCATATTGAAGTAACAATGGTAGATCAGGTCTTGTATCTAGATTCGAATCTCAAGTTAAGACTTTGGAATGCAAATTGTTGCAGATATCCTTGAACAAACTATTATTTACATATCGGTTCTTTTGGTTATCTGTAAGAGATGTAGTTTTCCAATACTCTATAGTACATATGCAATCGTATTGAGGTTATATGATAGTAGTGGAAACCAATTATTATTATTACTTGCTAAGCTACAACCCTGGTTAGAAAAGCAGGATGCTATAAGCCCAGGGGCTCCAACAGGGAAAATAGCCTAGTGAGGAAAGGAAAAAAAGAAGAAATAAAGTATTTAAAGAAGAGTAACAACATTGAAATAAATACTTCCTATATAAACTATATACACTTTAACAGAACAAGAGGAAGAGAAATTAGATAGAACTGTGTGCCCGAGTGTACCCTCTAGCAAGAGAACTCTAACCCAGGACAGTGGAAGGCCTTGGTACACAGGCTATGGAACTACCCAAGACCAGAGAACAATGGTTTGATTTTGGAGTGTCCATCTCTTAGAAGAGCTGCTTACCATAGCTAAAGAGTCTCTCCTACCCTTACCAAGAGGAAAGTTGCCACTGAACATTTATAATGCAGTAACCCCTTGGGTGAAGAAGAATTGTCAGGTTTATGAGGACAGAGGAGATAATATGTATAGAATAGGCCAGACATTTCGGTTTATGTGTAGGCAAAGATAAAATGAACCGTAACCAGAGAAAAGGATCCAGTGTAGTACTGTCTGGCCAGTCTAAAGATGCCATAACTCTCTAGTGGTAGTATCTTATGATTATTGCATGAAAGGTTTAAAGGCCGCTCATGAATGGCAGAGGTAAAGGAAAGTGACAGTGCCCTAGAGGCTTACGAAATGAACGTGATCAAAACCAAACCCCCTCTCCATCAGACTAGCACCAGGGAGGGTCAGGCAATGGCTCCTGATGACTTAGCAGGTAGACTTATAGGCTACCCCATCCCTAGCTCACAAGGAGGGTGAGATTGCAGACACCACAGGAAACTATAGAGCTTGAACGTGTCTCAAAACTCCATCCAGCAGATGTCCAGGTAGAGACGTTTCCATTTGGAAAGGGAAAGTTGTCACCATATGTATAGAAAGCAAAAGTAAACATGAAACTTTTAATTGAAGCTCTTTAAGGTCATGAAGTCTCTGATGTACTGTTACTTAAAAATCTTTACCTTTAGCAATTCACTTTCAATCCCCATAAGTCATTGATTCTGTTTGGCGTTTGTGGAGAGAGAGAGAGAGAGAGAGAGAGAGAGAGAGAGAGAGAGATGCCAGTATAGCTATTCATATTTAGACAAATAAATCTTAATATTTAGAACATGAGAGAGAGAGAGAGAGAGAGAGAGAGAGAGAGAGATTTTGTAATTGCTGACATCAACACCATTTTCCTTTGTTGGATATAAGGCATATAATAACCAGTGTCTTAATTATGACCTCACGTTAAACCCCCAGAAGGAAAAATATGTTTACAATAATATATTCCTTTCTGAGTGGGGATACCTTAACCTGGTGAAAGGGTTTGCGTATTGCTTTACTACACAGGGCCACAAATACTAGGTTGGGTTTGCTGTGAAAGATCAGACAAAAATCTCCCACCATCACCAGTCCGTAGTTGTCCAATGTGGTTATGAAAACTAGCCAAACCCCAGACATGAATAAGGACATATCTGAGGCCTTTGCCTTGCACTCTTGCAGTGGACAGGAAACGGCAGCATTTGTTGATGTATATATATTATGTATATATTGTTACACATCTATCGTTAGTGGATTGTGACTTCAACGCACTCGTGGTATTGTTATTTCGTCTGGATAGTGATCCAGACGTCAGTCATATCTTCTTAGATGACTAAGGGGTGCTACTATAGTGTGAGGTCTACCGCCATATGTCGCCTACCCAGGTGGAGGGTGAGGTCTACCGCTTGGCCAGCGTCTCAGAGCCCCGCACCTAACCATCGAACATGTGAACTGCCCAAATCCATCAAAACCGTGACCTGTCCACGTGACCTGCCCATAAAAAAGGAAGCAAATGGAGCTCCTAAATCAGTTTTTTCCCTCCGCCTAAAAGAGATATCATCGATATCAGCATTCTACAGTGAACCACCAGCAATATTATGTGGATCCAGCGACAGGAACACACACACAGGCAATTGAGCGATCGTGGTTGGACGCTAAAACGATGATTCTAAAGAGATTAATGCAAGGTGTTGGTCGTCAGCTGTTCCAATCTCATCTTGATCATTTTTGCTGGAAGGTGGTGAGAAAAAATTCCAATGTTCTATTTGTGTCATTCTTTGAAGATGTACGAAGTGTGTATCGCTGGAATAAATGTATGGAAATATATGATAACCTGCTTGATGTACGAAGAGTGTATCGCTAGAATAAATGTAGGGAAATATATGATAACCTGTTTGATGTACGAAGAGTGTATCGCTAGAATAAATGTACGGAAATATATGATAACCTGTTTGATGAACGAAGAGTGTATCGCTAGAATAAATGTATGGAAATATATGATAACATGTTTGATGTACGAAGAGTGTATCGCTAGAATAACTGTATGGAAATATATGATAACATGTTTATTTTTACCTTGTTTCCTTTTTTTTTAATGTAACTAGAAATCCAATTATCTATTTAAGTCATTTCTAAGATATGTTTAAATTAAGTGTTTATTGCTTAAATAAATGTGTGAAATGTGTTATTTCGATGAGGGACGAATAATTCGGCAGTAGACCTCACGCTATAGTGCTAACGGGAGGTAGATCTCACGATATAGTGTGGTAGACCTCACGCTATAGTAGCACCGACTAAGGTCTCCCTTAAACTTTTTTTTTTTTTCTTAATTATTTCCGTCTAAGCTTGACATATGAAGTGTGACATCCTTGCGTTGAATTATCCTTTTTGTTAATCTTTTCTTCAGATGGTTTCGATTATTCTTTGTGGCTGGACCTCCTAACCTAACCTAACATAACCTAACCCTGAATGTGAGGATATATACTTCAACATGCAACGACATTCCAACATTTTTTTTCTTTTTTTTTGGAATAGTCCACATTCCTCAGAGGTATGGAGTATGAGAGGGAGAGCGGTTCTCATATTAGGCAGAAGAAAGTAATAACTTCAAAACTTGGGACCACTAAGGAGAGAGAGAGAGAGAGAGAGAGAGAGAGAGAGAGAGAGGTGGTCCCATGTTGACGCAGCGGTAAAGGGGAAAAAAGGGTGACGGTAGAGGGACCCTTTCTGAAAGGGCGCATTCAAGCGAAATGAAGGAAGACCACTGGTAGAAAAGGCATGTGTCACTCTTTGGGTATTTACGTGAGAAAAGGGGGGGATTGATAAGAGGCTGAGAAGGAGGAGAGGAGGAGGAGGGAGTAGAGAGGAGAGACGAATGTGAGGAGTGGATGTTCACAAAAGGTAGACAAATAAGTAAGTGGGATGGAGGGACTTTCTTGGGCTGTGAGCAGATCGTCTTTAGGATTGGCATCTCGGTGGAGGAATATAAGTGTATGTTGAGGCCAAGAATAAATAAAAGGAGAAACGATGGCTTTTTCGTGCTTAGGCCTATAGCGTGGCCACCGAGAGCCTCTTGTTAGGTTCATTATGGATTTTTTTTTCTTTTTCACTTCTGGTTATTGGTTGAGATCAAGCGTTGATTGGATGCAAATTGGCAAGATTTCTTGTAAAAAATAAATTAATAAAACGAGAGCTTTTCCTGCTTAGGCCTATAGCGTGGCCACCGAGAGCCTCTTGTTAGGTTCATTATAGATTTTTTTTTTCTTTTTTACTTCTGGATATTGGTTGAGATCAGGCGTTGATTTGATGCGAATTGGCAAGATTTCTTGTAATAAATAAATTAATAAAACGAGAGCTTTTCG
>NC_090761.1:65052925-65095425 GCF_036898095.1 Palaemon carinicauda | reverse complement strand
GATTCTTCCTCGTAAATCAATTTTATTTCTAAACGTTTATGATTCCATCTTGTGCCTACTCAAATGGCTTACGTACAGGGTTGGTGGGTTCCTTTCTCTTTATAGGAAAATGTTGATGTATATAATAGAATTATCTGTCTATTTTCTTTAAACTCTCTGATTCAGCCCGTTTTTTTTTACAACAATGTTTATGCATTGTTTTGCAACATCATTATCATTATTTGATCCCATAACTATTGACGCAAAGCGCCTCGGTTAGATTTCGCCAGTCGTCTATGTTTTGAGCTTTTAATTCAACAATTCTCCATGCATCATCTACTTTACGCTTCATTATCCTCAGCCATGTAGGCCTGGGTCTTCCAATTCTTCTGGTACCTTGTGGAGCTCAGTTAAAAGCTTGGCGAACTAATCTCTCCTGGGAAGTGCGAAGATCATGTACAAACCATCTCCATCTACTCACCATGATCTCATCCACCTATGACACTCGAGTAAAATCTCTTATAGTCTAATTTCTAATCTTGTCCTGCCGTTCACCTCCCAATATTCTCTGGAGGGCTTTTTTTTTTTTCAAATACACAAATGAATTTTGGAGTAAATAGTTTTCACATATATATATATATTATTTTTTTTTTTTTTATTGATGAGCTGAATTTTATGACATTGACCATCGTTGAATTTGCAGTTCCCTCCTCCGTGTTGGAGGTTAGATTCTCCGTTCTAGGAAAAGAATGACATGGAAAGTATTTTTAACCTCCTGCTCATTCTTTATTGCTTTTTTTGTTTAGATACTTACAGAATTTTAATATATGTGTTGGCGTCCTTGTATATATAGTTATGTATGTATTGCCTGGCACTTTCTCTTCATTATACAGGGGAGATGGTATCAGTATTAACCATGCCACAGAAGGTGTTGTTTGAAGTGTCATAGATATATGCTTTTATCGACTCATCTTATGTAACATCGTGACAGTGAAAAAAAAAACTATAAGATGAAGCCAAGGTCGTGGTATATAAAATACCCTTGAACATCGGAAGGGTTGGCAGGCTTGTCTAATAGTCATTGGGTACCACCCAGTGGAGTTACTCCGCCAAGGAATTTATGTATGATTGCTTTGGAAATTGCCTATGGCGAATTTGAATATTGTGCATGATCATGGACTCTGGGTATGAATGCTTTGAAAATTGTTCATGGCTATGCAAAATTTGGATGTGACTGCTTTGAAAATTGTGCTTGGAAAATAATTGGGTGCGACTGTTTTGAAAATTGTGCATGACTAAAAAATTTGGGTGTGACTGCTTTGGAAATTGTGCATTACTATAAAATTTTGGTGTGACTGCTTCGAAAATTGTGCACGACTACAAAATTTGAGAATGACTGCTCTGAAAATTGTTCATGACTATGCAAAATATGGGTGTGATAGTTTTGAAAATTATGAGTGACAACAAAATTTGGGCGTGACTGCTTTGGAAATTGTGCATGACTACAAAATTTTGGTGTGACTGCTTTGAAAATTGTTCATGGTTATGCAAAATTTGGGTGTGACAGTTTTAAAAATGATGTCTGACAATAAAATTTGGGTGTGATTGTTTTAAAAATTGTGTGATTACAAAATACATCTTTCCTATTGTATGTCTTATTAGTAACAATAATACAGTACCTGTAACTAATATGACTTATACAATAGGAAAGATGTATTTTGTAATCACTCACAATTTTTAAAACAATCACACCCTAATTTTGTAGTCATAATTTTTAAAACTGAAGGGCTGGGAGGGGGGGGGGGGGGAGCCAGCCTCAACTTGGTGCCGGTCCCAAGCCTGGTTAAATGGGGAGGGTTGGCGGCAGGAAAGGCATCCGACCATGAAAAATTAGCCAAAACCAATATGGCCAGTGAAAATTGTGAAAACAAAGAAGTACTTGTAACAGAAAAATAGTACCCACTCCACCACTCCCGCTATTAGCATGGAGTAGCAAGGAAACCTGGAAGCTACTCCCAGCGAATAAGTTCCCTCTCCCGCTAGACCAAAAGCATGATGATGACGAATGGCGGATAAGCGATTTAATTACTGTGATTCCAAGTGCCGCCGCCAGAGGGGCATGGCGTGAACTTGTTTATTAGGATGATAAAGCCTGGTGGTGTTGTTCCGCCAGCCTGTCAAAGGTAATTTGGGGATTAGCCGGTAATTAGGTATTGAAGAGGTTGGTTCCTATCTCATTACTACCGTTTTTTTTTTTAATTGATTTACTTAAATTGATCTCATCATTGGGATTGTTCTGATTTTTTCCCATCAGGTTTTCTTTGATTTTTTCCCCTGAGATATTTTGGTTTTCCCCCTTAGATATTTTGGTTTTGTCTTAGATATTTTTGTTTCTTGGATACTTTCGTTTTTTTTCTTAGATTTTTCTTTTTGTTTTTCTTCTTAAATATTATTTTTTGTTAGATTTTTGTTAGATTTTTCTTTTGGATATTTTTGTATTTTTCTTAGATGTTTTTTTTCTTCTTAGATTCATTTTTTTTCCTTAGGTATTTTTGTTTTTTTTTCTTCTTTGTTAGACAATGTTTGGTTTTTAGATGATCAGCAATTTGGTTGTAGTAAATTTTGCAAAACCTTAATGCATGCATCTTGAAATTATCTCTCTCTCTCTCTCTCTCTCTCTCTCTCTCTCTCTCTCTCTCTCTCTCTCTCTCTCTCTCTCTCTCTCTCTCTCTCTCTCTCTCATATACACAATGAATATATATATATATATATATATATATATATATATATATATATATATATATATATATATATATATATATATATATAACTTTTTTTCCGGTCACGCTCAGTTCTACCTGTCTCTTGGGTAGGGGAGGGGGAGAGGAATTAGTTATACCCTGCTGAGAGGGGCGGCGGATGCATGTATATCTATATATTTAGCCGTCATTTATATATATATATATATATATATATATATATATATATATATATATATATATATATATATATATATATATATACACACACATACATACATACATACATACATACATACATAAGATATTACAAAGCCAAACCAACTAAGCGTAAACTTCTTTTATTCGCTTGCATGTTTCATATCTCCATTCCCCTTGAACTTATGCTCCTCAATCTCTTTCATCAATCTTTTGTATATAATCCCAATTCTTTTCTGGTCTCTTGGTTCTACCACAGCTTCACCCCCCGAGTCTCCTTCGCATATTTTAACCTCTTTTGTTCTGTTCGTTTCATTTCCTTCAAGCCACATTTTAAATGACTCTAACCTCTTGGGGGTTGGTTGGTAGGTTAGTCCCGTCTGTGTATGCTCGGCTGAGAGTGAATAATTTTTTTTTTATAGGTTTATTTCTCAGCCTCAAGTTGTCCTCGTGGTGTATTTTTATGAGATGTTATCTTATATTATGTTACTTTATTGTTTTTTTTCATATTTTTATTTTCTATCTTATAGAATTGATATCATTTAATTGATTTACATTATTTCGGTAATTATTCTATTACAAAAATATAGATATGAACTTATACAATATGTTGCAAATTATATATATATGTATATATATATATATATATATATATATATATATATATATATATATATATATATATATATATATATATATATATTTAAATTTGAAAATTTTTGTCACATATTTTTATTGATTGATTGTTATATATTTTTTGTTCCTCGAGAGATTACTCTTGAGTATCATGAGGAGTATATGGAGTTGGTTTGTGCATGCTCTTCGCACTCCCCAAAAGAAATTAGTTCACCAAACTTTCAGCTTGGCTCTACAAGGCGCAAAAAGAGCTGGAAGCCCCAGGCCTATATGGCTGAGGATTATGAAAAGTGAAGTAGGAGATGGTGAATGGAGAAATATTGAATTAAAAGCTCAAGATAGAGACGACTGGCGAAATCTAACCGAGGCCCTTTGCGTCGATAAGCGTAGGAGATGATATATATATATATATATATATATATATATATATATATATATATATATATATATATATATATATATATATATATATATATATTTATATATATATATTCTTTTTTTAATGGAAACTATTCCTTTTGCGAGATTTAAATCCTTTTGTCTATTTTTTCCGAATAATACTAAAAAAAAAAGATATTTATCATTGCGTCAATAATTTGAAATAAAATAGAATAGGCCATTTGATGAAATAATAAGACTTTTGTAGTTGAGATTGATTTGAAATAAGAATTAATAGACCAATCAAGAAAATAAATAAAATGTCTATTGTGGAGTCGGTGATTTGAAATACGAATTATTATTATTATTATTATTATTATTATTATTATTATTATTATTATTATTATTATTATTATTGACAATCAAAAGCCACAGTAGTGTTAAGATATATTATTGTATAATATATTTTTCACCATTGTACAATAATATATTTTAACACTACTGTGGCTTTTGATTGTCAATATTATTAGCCTCGTTACGGAGATTCCTTAGTTCATTATTATTATTATTATTATTATTATTATTATTATTATTATTATT
The DNA here is from genome assembly GCF_036898095.1 of Palaemon carinicauda. Classification (NCBI taxonomy): domain Eukaryota; kingdom Metazoa; phylum Arthropoda; class Malacostraca; order Decapoda; family Palaemonidae; genus Palaemon; species Palaemon carinicauda. Next base: position 65,090,875 of record NC_090761.1, on the reverse strand, counting down.
ATTATTATTATTATTAATACTTGCTAAGCGACAACCTTAGTTGGAAGGGCAGGATGCTATAAGCCCAAGGGCTCCAACAATGATAATATTCCAGTGAGGAAAGGAATATAAAATATTTTAAGAGTATCAACTTCAAGATAAATATCTCCTATATAAACGATACGAAATATATAACTTAAAAGGGAGTAGTAAAGATAAATGCATTAAACTTTCAATTGTTTCGGTTAACCTTATTAGTGATGCATGTACTCAGTAGTTAGTCAACTGTGGATGGGTAACCACCTTACTGAAGCGGGATATGGAACTACCACCTTTTTCCAAAACGGATTATAATAGTAATAATAATACTAATATTAATTATAATAATAATTATTATTATTATTATTATTATTATTATAATTACGAATGTGCCATTTTGGAACTAACTTGTAAAAGGGAATATTGACTCCGGCGAATAAATAAACATGATATATATTTACAGCTTTTATGAGATAAACTATAAGATTTGGGTTCTAGCTAATAAATAAATAGATTTATTTAGTTTTTTTTACATTAAAAACCATAGGAATTGGGTTCTAGCAAATAAATAAACATTAGATTTATTCACAGCTTTCATGAGATCAATTGTTAGGATTGGGTTCTAGCAAATAGATAAATATAGAATTTATATAACTTTTTATGAGAAAAACCATAAAATTTGTGTTCTAGCGAATAAATGAATATGCGATATGTATACAGTTTTAATGAGATAAACTGTAAGATTTGGTTGGGTTTTAGCGAATAAATAAATATAAAATTTATATACAGTTTGTATGAGAAAAACCTAAGATTTGGGTTCTAGTGAATAAATAGATATAAGAATTTATATACATTTTTAATGAGAAAAACCCTAAGATTTGGGTTCTAGTGAATAAATAGATATAAAATTTATATACAAAAAATTTATATACATTTTTAATGAGAAAAACCCTAAGATTTGGGTTCTAGTGAATAAATAGATATGAAAATTATGTACAAAAGATTTATATAAATTTTTGATGAATAAAACCCTAAAATTTCGGTTCTAGTAAATAAATAGATATAAAAATTTATGTATAAAAGATTTATATACATTTTTAATGAAAAAAACCCTAAGATTTGGGTTCTACCGAGTAAATAAAGATAAAATTCATACAGTTTTTATGAGAAAACCCAAAATAAACGTTAGATTTACTTACATTTTTTATGAGAACATAAGATTTACCCTTGCCCCCTAGGTCAACCCCAAGAAGCGGAAGTTCTGTGTGCAATATAATTATCTTATTTCTCAGGGTTAAGTTATTTCATAGCAGAAGTAGATATTTCATTCAGGAAATTATTAGAAAATAAGAAATATTTGGTGGTAGATTTATAGGATTCCATTTCCTATAGCTAACCACATTCCTTTCCTCTCTCTTTCTTCATATATATATATATATATATATATATATATATATATATATATATATATATATATATATATATATATATATATATATATAAAGCTTTCTTTGGTTTTCTATTGGATTACTCAACCCATTTTTGTTCCTCCCGGTTTTCCCATTGGGTAATTTAGGTTTCCATTCCATCGGCCTCCTCTTAAAAAATGAAAAAAAAAAATTACATCCGCTGTTGTATCATCGCAACAGGGTCTTTAATTAGAAAATTTAGGTTTCCATTCCATCGGCCTCTTCATAAAAATGAAACGACGAACTGGTGATTTTCTTTTACGCAGTAGTCTTTAAAAATGGAAAATGTAAGTTTCCACTCTATCGGCCTCTTCATAAATATGAGGAGATAATAAATAGCTGCTATTTTATTTACAGAGTTTGGGTCTTTTAAAAGAATAAGGAACTTTAGGTTTCCTTTCCATCGGCCTCCTCTTGAAATGAGAAAAAACAAACAGCAGCTACTTTTTAAAAGAATTGTAAAATTTGGGTTTCCACTCCATCGGCCTCCTTATAAAGGAAACAACGAACAACAATTTTTATTACGCAGTAATCTTAATAATCGGAAAATATTGGTTTCCAGTCCATCAGCCTCCTTATAAAAACTAGGAAACAACGAACTTAAATAGAGTTTGAAAAGAAAATTAACGCTTAGTTAAAAGAAAGAAAATTTAGGTATCCTTTCCATCGGCCTCCTCATAAAAATGAGGAAACAACTGCAGCTACTTAACCTACGCCAAAGGGTCTTTTAAGAGAAATATAAAAAAAAAGGAATTAAAAAAGATATTTTAAAAATGAATTTCAAAAAGAATATATAAAGGAATTTTAAACAGAATATTAAAAAAAGGAATTTTAAACAGAATATTAAAAAAAGGAATTTTAAAGAGTATTAAGAAAGGAATAAGAATATCAAAAAAGAATTTTAAAAATAATATTAAAAAAAAATTTTTAAAAGAATATTAAAAAAGAATATTAAAAAAAAGATTTTAAAATGAATATTAAAAAAGAATTTCAAAAAGAATATCAAAAAAGTAATTTAAAAGGAATTTTAAAAAATGTTAAAAAGTTGTTTTGAAAAGAATATTAAAAAAGGAATTTTAGGAATTTTAAAAGAATATTAAAGAAGGAATTTTAAAAAAATATAAAAAATATTAAAAAAGTAATTTTAAAAAATATTAAAAAAAGGCCTTTTAAGTAGAATTTAAAAAAAAGGAATTTTAAAGAGAATATTAAAAAAAGGAATTGACTTCCAGGAAATGGTTGTTTCCCTCTCGCTGCCTGTCAATTACGATTCAGGACCTGGGAAGGAAGTCTGTCGGAGAAGTTACGAACTGAAGAACTACTACTTTTGCAGGCGGTTTTTGCGGTCGGGCCATAAGGTGGTTTTACGTTCGGTTGGGAAGTAAAGGAGTTGGAAACTAGCTTTTTGAGAAGGGTCCCGTGGAATAGGTTCAAGGAGGGAGAGGGGAGGGGGGGGGGGATTGAGGGGGATGGTATGGTACTAGTACAGGCAGTGAGTGGTTCACGGGTTAGTTAAGTGTAGGATACCTCTTGACCCATCCTGTAACTCTTGGGACACCGCAGTTTTGTGGGAGGCGAGTTCGCCTTCTTTTAGTTTCTCTGTCTTGTCTTATCTCGTTTCGTGTTGTCTTTGGGTTTTTTTCTGTTGTAGTGTTTCGTGTTTGGTCTGTTTTTTATATTGTGATGTTATTTGATCGTGTATATTTTTTTCGTTATATATGTATGTATGTATGTATGTATATATATTATATATATATATATATATATATATATATATATATATATATATATATATATATATGTATATATATAATATTTATATAATTTTTTACACCATCCCCTTATGTAATAAATAACAAGTGATTACATATATATATATATATAAATATATATATATATATATATATATATATATATATATATATATATATATATATATATATGTGTGTGTGTGTGTGTGTGTGTGTAAATATACACCAAGCACTTCCCCCGATTCTTTACTTTCAAATATTAAATAAGTAGACCTTATATATCGAGTTCAGTCTACCTTAGTAATAACTTACATCCAGAGGGGAGTGTTAGATGATACCTGTCCTGGCCAGTTTTTTAACCTATATCTGATGTGTAGTGATAAAGTTAAGATGGTAATGTTTGAAGAGTCGAATTTCAGGAGTTTTGCAAAACAAGGTGAATCATATAGGCTAGTCTTGGGTAGTGCCATAGCCTCTTAAAGTCCTTCAGTGTCTTGGGTTAGAGTCCTCTTGCTTGAGGGTACACCCTGGCATACTATTTTCCTGATTTCCTTTCTTCACGGGACTATTTTTCTTTGCTTTTTCCAACTAGGGTTGTTGATTAGTTAGTAATAATAGTAATTTAATTTCTTTCCTCACTGGGCTATTTTTTCCCTGTTGTAGTCCTGGAGTCCTTGGGCCTACAACATCCTGCTTTTCCAAAAAGGGATGTAGCTGAGCTAGTAATAATGATAATTGATTTTCTTTCCTCACTGGGCTATTTTTCCTTATTGGAGTCTTAGAGTCCTTGGGCATCATCTTGCTTTCCCAAAAAGATAGATTTTCTTTTCTCACTGGGCTATTTTTCCGTGTGGGAGTCCTTGAGCTTATAGCACCCTGCTTTTCCAGAAAAAGGGTTGTAGCTTAGCTATTAATAATAATAATAGTAATAATAATAATGATAATGATTGATTTCCTTTTCTCACTGAGCTATTTTTCCTTGTTTAATTCCTTGGACTTATACCAAACTGCTTTTCCAAAAAGGGTTGTAGCTTAGCTAGTAATGATGATGATGATAATAATAATAATAATGATAATCATCATCATCATCATCCTAGAGATAGTAGGATATATAAGAAAAGCATTTCTCCTTGTCTAACAGATAGGAATCCTTATTGATAACGAGAGAGAAATCTGCAGGATTCCAAGTATGCTGGGAATGGAGAGCTCTTTTGACTTTCAGTTTTCTTTTGTACGCCTCTCTGGTTCTCACACGACCCCTGTTCATCTATCTTGCTCGTACCCTTTGCCCTTGGCTCTCGATACCAAATCAAGGCACGCAAACCTGTTTGCGTGTATTCGTCAATTCCTTTGGTTAAAAATCTGTGTTTATATCTCTGTGTATTTGCATTTTCAGGTGTAATTATATTTTATGATTGTGAAATATTATTATTATTATTATTATTATTATTATTATTATTTCTTGCTAAGCTATAACCCTAGTTGGAAAAGCAGAATGCTATAAGGCCGAGGGCTCCAACTGGGCTAGTTTGCCCAGTGAGGAAAGGAAATAAGGAAACTACAAGAAAAGTAATTAACAATTAATATAAAATATTTTAAGAACAGTAACATCGTTCGTTTTGCAACTGAATATGTTCTTATTAGATTAACTTGACTTTAATTAGATATACTCTTATTATCAGATATGAAAATGCATGCTAGTACAGTGGTAACGTGTTCGCCTAGCACTCGCATGGCAGCAGGTCGATCCCAGTCCTGGACTCTTGAGTTTAAGCTGTTTACTGTGAGGCCACTGCTGTGGTTAGGTACACACTGGACCGTGGGTACACAGTAAGGTTGTTGGGCTTGCACGGGTGATGTTCTGGTGAGCATCTATTCTGATGAAACTGAAACCAGACACCTGTAGCCTTAAAAGTTTCCCAGTTAATAAGAGTGTTTTCCTATTAAGCCATAGGCACTTGGGAATGCCTCTATATCATCTGTTCTATGAAATCTCGTATTAGATTAGCTTATCTTAATCAAATATAGTCTTTTTATCATCAGGTATGGAAATGCACTAATAAGTGACTTTCTATTATGCCTCTGGAAAATAACTGGGAAATGTTTGTTAATGTTGATCTTCTTTAATCTTAAAGTTATCCTAATCTTCCTGGTGATCGAATCCTTATCCTAAAATGTGGCTCCCCTTATCTCTGGGAATGTTGAACAACCTCTGACAACACGGTAGCATGTACTGTAGTTCAAGTGCCTTGTCGAGTATGTTGCTATTTTGGCGTGCTCTAAATTTGGCTCTTATTTGGTGTGTTCTAAAGTTGGCGTGTTTCATCGTTTTGTTTACCTTCTATCTCTTCATATGTTTAGAATTTAACGCCTTGTTGCTGGCCATACAATTCTCTCTCTCTCTCTCTCTCTCTCTCTCTCTCTCTCTCTCTCTCTCTCTCTCTCTCTCTCTCTCTCTCTCTCTCTCTCTCTCGCGTTGTGCAATATCGCTAAGCTTTCGAAGTTTTGAATTGAAATCATAGGTTTTTTAAAGACGTATCCTACTTTTTTTCATTGTGGAGTCTGCGAAATCCGATTTTGCTTTCCCCTTAAATGGTGTAAAAGACTTACGAACCTCTGAAGACTTCCATTTTTTTAGTTTATTCTTATTATTGTTATTATGCTGGCTTCTTTATTAATTTGTTCTTGTTTTCTTTGTATTATCATTTAAATTATTTATTGTCAGAGTCTTCTAATAAGAAGGGAAAAGAGATCGTGAAGCTCAGCTTGTTTAGCATACATTCACAGAATTGAATAAGAGCAAGAAATATATATATATATATATATATATATATATATATATATATATATATATATATATATATATATATATATATATATCTGCCTATCTATGTATCTACCTGTACGTCCGAAATACTAAAAAGTTTGCGAGCCAAGAAAACAAAACTGTTTGGTGAAATGAAAGCGAATAAACACAGAAAAGCTATGAGAGTGTTACAACCAAAAAGGTACATGTGTTTCAAAGGTTATTATCCAAAAGTTACAATACCAAAAACCCAGAAGTTACACGAAAATTACATGATATAGAATCCTGAAGTTATAAGGGGTAAGACCCAAAAGTTATAATGGTTAAAATCCAATTTACAATATCTAAAACCCAAAAGTTCCTAGAGGTAAGACCCAAAAGTTACAATATCTGAATCCCAAAGGTTTCCAGGGATAAGACCCAAAAGTGACAAGATTTAAAACCCAAAGGTTTCAAGGGGTAAGGCTCAAAAGTTATAATGGTTAAAATCCAAAAATTACAATATCTAAAACCCAGAGGTTCCCATGGGTAAGACGCAAAGGTTACAATATCTAAAACCCAAAAGTTTCCAGGGGTAAGACCCAAATGTTACAATATCTAAACCCCAAAAGTTTCCAGGGGTAAGAACCAAAAGTTACAATATCTAAACCCCAAAAGTTTCCAGGGTAAGACCCAAAAGTTGCAATATCTAAAACTCAGAAGTTTCCAGGGGTAAGACCCAAAAGTTGCGAGATCTAAAACCCAAAAGTTAAGTTTCCAAGGGCTAAAACCCAAACGTTACAATGGTTTAAAGGATTAAAGGCCGCTCATGAATGGCAGAGGCAAGGGACAGTGACATGGCCCTAGCAATCAGGACAATGCCTTAGAGACTGACCATATATTATATGATCAGCGCCCAAGCCTCCTCCACCCAAGCCAGGACCAGGGAGGGCCAGGCAGTGGCTGCTGATGATTCAGCATATAGACCTATAGGCTTCCCCAAACCCCCCCAACTTTGGCTCACAAAGATGATAAGGTTGCAGACACTGAGCGGGACTCGAACCCCCTTCTGGCAAACACCAGACAGAGACGTTACCAATCCGGCTACAATAATACCCAGGAGCCAGGACTTCCAAGGACAAACCCCAAATAGGCTGAAACCCAAACGTTAAAGGGCCTATACCAAAAAGTGACTAAGGGCTATGTGGAGTGAATTAGGATTTCACAGGCCATATTAGCCTTATGAATAGAAGACGAATGAAGGAATGGAAGACAAGGTGAATGAAGAAATGTAGAACAAATGAAGTGAACGAATAACTAGAAAGATTAAAGCAATATATCAGCCATGCTAACCTGTTTGCTTTCTACCTAATGACCTTTTCACATCCTCCGATGTGTTGATTATTTTCAGGAACTGTTGACGGTTTTTGTTCATAGAACTGATATTAGATTTGATATCCTTTCCCACAGGACCTTGATTACAGACGTGGCTTCATGGGTATTGTTGGGGCTTTACTTGGCATTGTTTATAGTTCCTTGTTCCTATATTTGTTTTTTTATGAGGTTTTAAGTTTGAACTCTCTCACTGGGGGGTTTATTCACGACAATGGAATGAAAATATAGATAGATTAAATAGAGTTTTCTTCAAGGGCTACTCCTGATAGAAGAATCTTTATATTGAATTTTTATATAAATTTTATGTATATTCATACAATATATATAAACACAAAAATTATATAGAAATTCAATATAAGATTCCCCTACCATGGGTAGCCCCAGAAGAAAATGGTCAATAATTTACTTATGATTTAACTACAGGGTCGAAGATATATATATATATATATATATATATATATATATATATATATATATAAAGGAGAGAGAAGAGAGAGAGAGAGAGAGAGAGAGAGAGAGAGAGAGAGAGAGAGAGAGAGAGAGAGAGAGAGAGAGAGAATATTAACCTCGAGCATCTAAAGCATTACCGAAGCCAACTGTGTGTTCTCGTCAGGGATGAAAGTGAAAGTTGATTCATTCATGTGGGTTCACTTGCGATTTCAAGAGAACAAAGCAAAGACATTAATATTCCTCAACCTCTCAAGTATTTGCTTTTTACATCAATTTTTCACAAAATAGAAAGACTATTTACTAACGTTATTGAAAATCTAGACAAAATATTCAGGACAATGTCATGTACATAGTCTTCAGACTTTATAGATGTCTTTCACTTGTATCAGGTTCCAGTTGGGTTGCCAACTTGCTTGATTTTTTTTCATTCTTTTTTTTATGTAGGTTTCTTGAGTCCAAGGTCTGGGCAGACCTGCGTTAGGCCTGAGCTCTTGACACCCGGTGTGCGTGTAACGGGAAGTCGAGAGAAATACCTTACTCGATTTCCTTGTTTTTTATTTTTTTTTTTATTTTTTTTTTCTACAGGATTATTAAATGTCTTTTTAGGTAAGATTTTATATTTCAGGTATCTATAGACGTAAACATGAGAATATTTATCTACAGGGTAACTCGTTAATTGTGATATTCGTTGAATGGTTTTACCGTTGTGGATTTATTTTTGATAACTAGATCTTTCTTGCGATTTCTTTTTTCGTGTTTTTTTTTGTTTGTCATTAAGTATATTTTTAAATAACTGGATCTTTATTTATTTTTATTTTTTCTTTTATTTTTGTATTGCCATTGATATTATTTATAATATATATATATATATATATATATATATATATATATATATATATATATATAAATATATATATATATATATATATATATATATATACATATATATATATATTTATTTATTATCACTAACACATATGACTATAATAGATGTGAATATCCACCACAAATGAATCTATCTAATTCAACCTTGGGAATATATACCCACTGATAATTCATTTATGATAAATGCTTGTGGCTGGGCAAGGACTTGATGCCTCCTAGTCGAAACATTGCCAGCATTAGACAATACCGATGAGTCATCAAGAGAGTCTACTGCTGGGATCGTTTCGACTCATATGCATAGGTACGAGTCCTTGGCCAGCCAGAAGCATTTATCATGATAGAATTATTAGTGCATATATACAGTATGTATTCCCAGGGTTGATTCGATATTAGATCCCATATATATATATATATATATATATATATATATATATATATATATATATATATATACATATATATATATATATATATATATATATATATATATATATATATATATATACACACATACATACATACACACACACACACTCACATACACATATAAATACATACACAGTCAAGGTGACCAAAAGTAGCATTAATGTTACTTCATTGTCTTTTTCACCTTCACAATACCGTTTAGATATAAATACATTTTGAGTACTTGAGAGACTTAAATATTCATTTTAAAATATCTAATGTGTGTAAATATAATGTATGTGATTAAATCTCTAAGTGTGTACGAAGTATAAAATGTATAAGTGTTAATTGTAACTCTACTTTTGGTCTACCATTTATATGTATCTGGACACATGTATTTGTGCTCATCTTTTATATGTATCTGTACACATATGTATGGGCCAACCCTTTATATGTGTCTGTACACTTTTGTATGGGCTCACCCTTTCTATATATCTGGGTACATATGTATGTGCCCACCTTTTATATGTATCTGTATACATGTATGTGACCACCCTTTATATATATATATATATATATATGTATATATATATATATATATATATATATCTGTACACATACGAATGTATGTATTTGTGTGTGCGTATATTGATGTACTCTTAATACTTTCTGTTTAGGAATCTTGTTATTGAGTTGCAATACTTTGTGATGAAGAAGTATAGTTGGTGCTTAAGCATTTCGATTGCAATTTAATCAAAGAGATGAAATTTTCACGCTTTTTATGTTTTTGTAACAATAGAATTTATGATTTTTTCAGTAAAGAAGTGAACATTGATATATACCTTTTAAGTATAAGCTAATTGTGCATTCCTGAGAGCGTAAAATACATGTAAAGGTGGGGTATTCCGAATTCTTCAGATACTTTTTTTTATTCTCTTGACCAGTTTCGCACTGAAGATGATTGCATAAGCTGTACACCTTTCCTTTCAGTTAATTCAATGACTGGAGGATAATCATTATGAAGTCTCTCTCTCTCTCTCTCTCTCTCTCTCTCTCTCTCTCAAAAAGGACTCGATATCTTTCGAGTTCCTATGCAAGTTAATTTTTTTAGTCCCATCCTCTCTCTCTCTCTCTCCTCTCTCTCTCTCTCTCCAAAAATGACTCGATATCTTTCGAGTTCTATGCGAAGTTTATTTTCAGTCCCATCTCTCCTCTCTCTCCTCTCTACTCTCTCTCTCTAAATTGATCAGAAGCTCATTTGTTGGGCGTCATTTTCTTAGTGTCCTTCCCAGGTATTGGATACGCAGAGTTTTACTCTTGGCTTCGGTCCAAACACTCCACACTCTTCAGGCTTCTCATTTCTCAGAAAGATTTCAGTTGGGACAATGATTTTATTCCTGGCGTATATTCAGGGTGTTGATCTCTCTCTCTCTCTCTCTCTCTCTCTCTCCTCTCTCTCTCAACTAAAATTTAGATCATAGGAACTCTTAAATGCTACAATCAAATCCTTTATCAAGAGCAAATGGGGGAGTCTGAAACTTCGAAGATCCTTGTAAATCTCTCTCTCTCTCTCTCTCTCTCTCTCTCTCTCTCAATTTATCCACATATTTATCTTACTTTATATTGAAGGAATGCAAAGAGGATTGGGCCAATAATCTATATTACCGTTTACATCGTATTAGATATGTGACTGGGTGAAATGATCTAGTCTTCGATGTATGAATAGATTTTGAAATATATTTTTAAGTTTGTATTTCATGGTCACTCTTTTTTCCTTCGTCAACGATGACATCATTCGGCTTGGATGGTGAGTCATTTTGTTTCTGTCTCTGAGAGTAAGTTTTTTCGTTTATATATATATTATATATATATATACGCTCGGTCTCTCCCCATCGCTCGGGGTACATGGAGAGGAAGTAGTCATACTCTGATGAGGAGGGGTTGCGTGTGTTTGCATATCTATCTAGATATTTAGCTGTCATTTTTGACAGGTCGTGTATATATATATATATATATATATTGTCCTTATCAATAATGGATGGTTCCAGATAAATAATAAAAGTTACTGCCACAATTCATCCTCTAAATGTAAAATTGTGGACAAATCTCATGTGCCGATGAAGTTCCACAACCATTGACGTTTCTTATATTTATAGAGGAGGCTCATTAGCAGCACGTTGGGAACCACACCCCTCTAATTCTCATTTCCTGTGTATTCAAAACCTATCTTTTCCAGTGATTATTATTATTATTATTATTATTATTATTATTATTATTGTTGTTTTTAAACTATTGTTATTATTATTATTATTATTATTATTATTATAATTACTACTAGCTAAGCTTCCTCCCCAGTTGGAAAAAGCAAGATGCTATAAGCTCAAGGGCTCCAACGGGGAAAAATAGTGAGGAAGTGAAATAGAAAATAAATGGACTATATATGAGAAGTAATGAATAAAAAATATAAAGATACTTTGGTATCAGTAACTACGTTAAGATAGATATGTCACTTAAAATATGAAGAGACACTATTTTAGCCTGTTCAACATAAAAACATTCGAACTACCACAAAATTATCGGTCTGTAGTCTTGCACATTTAAGCCTTTTACTACTGCTGCTACTACTACTACTACTGCTATTACTACTACTACTACTACTACTGCTAAAAGTTTTTCATCCCTTCCGTTATTCATACTTCACAAACAAACAATTTATCTCAACAACTTCAAGCATTTTTCATCCATATGCTTTCAAAATTCGTACTTTATTTCCATTAAAGAAAGATGATTTAGTTTAATAATCTCATCTTACATACCCAACATTTCACTGAAAATTCAAGTGTTATTAATTTTCAGGCACATCATACTACCTTTCCTATTTAATATATTTGATGATTCTCCTCTTTCAAGTCATCATATGTCATATTTAACCCGAGATACGTATTCAAGTCAACAGCCCTCAATCTCTTGCTATTCATATTTGCATTCGTTATTCCATTTTCTCCTTCACCCTCATTTCCTTACTTTCGATCATATTTTTTGGGGGTCTCTTTTTTTTCTTTTTTAAATACTTTCAAACTGGTTATTTGGCTTTATTTATTTATTTTTTTTTTTTTTTAATTTTTTATTTTATTTTTTTTTTTTTTTTTACACCTTCATCAGCTGCTGCAGTTTGTCTTTACTGTCCCCAGTCAACACAGAATCATCTGGAAGCATGAACTCTCTGCAATTTAGTATGGTGGCAAACTGGTCTCTGTAGCACTGACTGATTCTGTGTCAAATATTCATGAATGATATTCTTCTGGTTTTGTTCGTTCTTTCTTTCTTTTTCTCTCATTAACTGGCAAAGGCAAAAGCAAAGGACAGTGATATTGCCTTAGAGACTGATCGTATATTTACATAAGATCAGTGCATAAGTCCCATAGCCACCCAAGCTAGGATCAGGAAGGGTCAGGCCATGGCTGTTGAGGACTCAGCAGGTAGACTTATAGGCTGCCCAAAACTCCTATTCATATATAGGCACCCCAAGTTAGGATCAGGGAGGGCCAGGCAATGTCTGTTGGTGGCTCAGCGGGTAGACTTACAGGCTCCCCAAGCAGCTATATGTATGGCCACCCAAGCTAGGATCAGGAAGTGTCAGGCAATGGCTGTTGATGACTCAGCAGGTAGCTTTACCTGCAGCTCCCTAAGCCACTCATCCTTAGGTCACAAGGATTTTGAGGTTGCAGATACTACAAGACACTATCAAGCTTGAATGAGTCTCGAATCCCAGTCTAACAGATCGCGAGACAGGGATGTTTCCAATAGGCGTCATTTGATATTGTTGTTTTCTAACTGTTTCATTATACTTCGTAGCCTAAAGTTGTTTATGTATCCCTTTGAATTGTTCAGTTTAATTATCTACTCAATAATGATTATTTGTTCAGTTTAAATGTCTACTCAATAATGATTATTTTAATATTCCTATTAGTATCAATACTTCAGCGAAATATCACTTTCTTCTATATTGCATGGCCAGATAATTCTGGCAAATTACAGGTGACGCGAGATTCAATTCAAATCATATTAGCGGATGTGCTGTCCGTGGATGTTGTTCCTTTGCAACATTTGCATTGTGTGACTTACTTCCTGTTGACATAAACTTGTTTACGGTTGTTTTTATTTTTCTTATGATTCCGTAAAGTTATGGCAGGGAATATTGAAGGCTTTCCAGTGTATGGCGTGAAAAGTACTTCAAAATTGGTGACATCCGATACACGATGTTTCTCTAATTTCAGTAATTTTTCTCACTGACGATTTTCCTACCCGATGTTGAAGTTTTATTCCTGACGTTAGTGCTGATGTTCAGTATATTTTCATATAGGAGTATATGGAATTATTATCTGAAGGTACAGTAGGACACAGTAATTCCTGGTGCACCTTTTCATATCCTTACTGCACGGCGAGTTCTTGTGTTTAGCCTCGCCCACCACCTGTCACCTCCAGGTGTGGGTTGGACTCCAGTGTTCAACTGTACATTTTTTAATATTTTTTTTTTTTTTTTTTTTTTTTTTGTAATAACTTATATTCTCTCAAACTATTATGTTTAATTAAGGATGAATGTACTGCAAAATCACGAATGAAGAATTGTTGGGTTATATCACAAAAAACTCAATTCATTCGTTTCAAAAGACGAATCTTTTTGAAGTATTGAGAATTCAAAAAAGACTAATTGATATTATCTTTAGATGTATTTTGTTAGAAAAGCAAATTAATAACCAAGATGATCATGAAGTTGTTATAAGGTAAATGGAAAGAGAGATAATACCATAGAACAGAAATCGACTGAGTATTGGAAGGTTATTAAACTTATTCTCTCTCGTCTCTCTTTCAGATGAAGAAAATAAAACGTGTTTTTTGTGTGTTGAGAAATGGAAGGGAGATTTAATGATATGATAGAATGGCAGCGAAAGTGATGGGACTTTAATTTCATTTCTCGTAGAGAGAGAGAGAGAGAGAGAGAGAGAGAGAGAGAGAGAGAGAGAGAGAGAGAGAGAGAGAGATTTAAAATTCGCTTTTCATGGAAACTCATAAGGTATTGAGACATTTTCGGAGAGAGAGAGAGAGAGAGAGAGAGAGGAGAGAGAGAGAGAGAGAGAGGAGAGAGAGAGAGAGAGAGAGAGCCACTCTCTAATTTTCTGAAATAAGATCCTTCTGTCTCTTGGTATGCATGTCTGATGTTTATTGTTTTTTTCCGGTACATATTTTTCAAAAATTTTCTCCAGTATTTTGTACATTATATCCGTATTTACCCGTATATTATCACTTACGAATACATTTTTCCATTCTTTGTTTAATTCTTCATTTATTTCTGACCATTTTAAATTCTTCATTTATTTCTGACCATTTTAAATTCTTCATTTATTTCTGACCATTTTATATTCTTAATACAAAAGTTATATTTTCCATATCCTTCCCATCGTTTTGTGCTTCGATTATCTCTGCGATCACATGCTTTGGAATGGACTATTAATTCTATGACATTGTGGTCTGAAATTCCCATGTTATACATAATTCACCTCATTCACAAATACTAAATCTAGGACGTTGTCCTTTCTTGTTGGAATGTGGTTTATTTGTTGCATATTATGTTCCAATAGCATATCTTGAAGCTTTTCAAATTGCCTCTTATCTTCTGCGCTACTATTACTCTCTTTTTTATATGCATATATACAACCACTTTCTTTTATCCGTTCTTTTCAATCCACGAAAGGAAAGTTAAAATCTCCGGTTAGGAGTATATTCCAGTCTTTATGGTTTCTACATATATCATCTATTTTTTCTATCATTATGTCAAACTCCTTAGTATTTGGGGGTCTGTAAACTACAATATTCACAAGTTTTTCATATTCAAATTTTACTACAATCAATTCACATTCTGTGTTGCTGTATTTTCACAGACTTTTCCTTGATTTATGTCTCTTCCATATATTGCGGTTCCCCCTTGATTCCTATTTTTTCTGTCTGATCTATATGTTTGAAAACCCTTTATCTGGTCATCATTGCCAGTCTCTTGGGAATACCATGTTTCACTTATATTTAATATATTTTTTTTCAATTTGGGTTAGTTCTTCTAAGAATTCTATTTTCCTTTTAGAGTTACTCGTGACTAAACCCTGTGGATTCGTCACTATTATGGTTTGTGTTTCATCCCCATTATTTAAAATTGGTAATAATATGGATTCTCCCATGCTTCCTTCCTGTTCTGATATGATGTTCTTCTCTTCATTTCCAGGAATTCTGCCTTTAAAAAATCCAACTTTTCTATTATATTTGCTTTTTCGCCTTCATATTTATTTTTGTGTATACCTGCAATTATCGCGGCATTATAGATGCATTCTTTGTAGTTGGGCTCTAATTGTGCATATTTGGGTAGAAAAACATCATATCTTGGGGTCTTTTGTGCATAGCACGGTATATACTCTGCTTGTTTTTTTTTTTTTTTTTTTTTTTTTTTTTTTTTTTTTTGTTTCATTGTTACTTTCATTTTTCTTTTCTGTTTGCTGAGATTTCTGACTTTCATTCATGGTTGCAGGATGCATATATCGATAATTTTCGTTGAATTTGCATCCTTTTCCTTCTTTCAGGATTTTGCATATTTTTGGATGGAGATCTCTGCATTCGTCTCCATATCTGTCTAAATACGCACGTTTACCATATATTTCATAATTATGGCATATCTTTGCATGCTTGTAGTGGCATCTTTCGCCAAATTTGCAATTCCCTCTTTTCAGTGAATTGCAGACTATATCTTTCTTTTCTTTTTTTTCTTGTTCTTGCTCTCCCCTAAAAGTATGTAGGTCTGGGTAGAGTCGCTTGGGTCTATTATTTGTTTCCATCTGATAATTTATTTCTTCGTAAGTATATTGTTGGATAGCATCATATGTTGTATCAATGATTTCCTCTGCATCCTTACACATATCCTGTTCATTTTTCTCTTCTTCTTCTTCTTCTTCTTCTTCTTGTAGATTCAGTCTCGACTTGATTATATTTTCTATCCAGACTAAGTATGTTGAGCAGAATACTTTTGTGTCTTTATTTTTTATTTTTTGTTGCACTTCAGCGCAGGTAAGATGTGTTGATACATGGCACGCATCGCATTTCCTGATAAGCTGTTGCGGATTAACAATGGAATACCACATCTTACATGTATTGCACCATTTTGGCATTCTTTTTCCCAATGCATCAATCAGCATATTCACCATATTGGACTTCTTATGGTTCTTTGATGGAATGTGCTGATTGATGTAAACTTTTTTTTTATAAGTCTCTTTTTATCACCTGGATCTTCTTTGGAATTTCTTCTATTATTTTGCTGATGTTTTCCGCAGACTTGCTCCAGTTTGTTGGATCATATTGTTTCAATATCTCTGCGAATATTTTTCCGTCACACTAGTTGGAGTTACCAGATGGTCGAGTTCTTGTTTCGCCAACTCATGGAATGTACTTTTGCTGATTGCAGCAATGTCCCTCCAAGCTTTGCCTGTATTATTAAGCGCCCATCTTGATCAGGTTTTTAGTAATTCACAAGATAACTATCCTATGCCGACGTTTTATCCCACTTTTCTTACTTCAAACTAATCATCGGCTATTCACGAAAACTTGTAGCTATATTGCACTCGATAGCCTTTTGTTATCCGTGTTAAATCAGGTTATTTATCGGGTCACGCAAGTGTATTTACTCATTGGCATACAGAAACACTCAGAGAGAGAGAGAGAGAGAGAGAGAGAGAGAGAGAGAGAGAGAGAGAGAGAGAGAGAGCTTCAAATCAGAGAGGTGCTTAAGAGAAGGGTTTTTTTATAAGGGAGCGGCATTTGTGTCCAATGAGACGAAGTGAAGCACTGTTATTTACTCTTCACCGGAAGCTTTGCTAGCGGCAACTCCCTCTCTCCCTCTCTCTCTTCAACCCTCAACCAACCTTCTCCTCCTTCTATTCTATCTCTTGCTATCTCTCTCTCCTCTTCTCCTTCTCTTTTACCTCTCTATCTCTCTCTTCACCGTCTCTTCTACCTCTTGCTATCTCTTCTCCTCCTTTATTACCGCTTGCTATCTCTCTCCTCTTCTCCTTCTCTTCTACCTCTTGCAGTATTCAGTATCTCTCCTCTTCACTTTCTCTTCTACCGCTTGCTATCTCTCTCCTCTTCTCACTATCTTGCTCCTCTTCTCTTTTACCACTAGTTACCTCTCTTCTCATCTCCTCCTTTACCTCTTTCTATCTCTCTCCTCTTCACCTTCTCTTCTACCTCTTTCTATATCTCTTCTTCTCCTTCTCCATTACCTCTTGCTATCTCTGTCCTCTTTTTCTTCTCTTCTTATCTTTTACCTCTTGCTATCTCTCTCCTCTTCACCTTCCTTTCTAGCTACCTCTTGCTATCTCTCTCCTCTTCCCCTTCTAAAGCTTTTACCTCTTGCTATCTCTCTTCTCTTCTCCTTTTACCTCTTGCTATCTCTCTCCTCTTCATCTTCCCTTCTACCTCTTGTTATCTCTCACTTCTAACTCTTGCTTTCTCTCTCCTCTTCTCTTCTACCTCTTGCAATCTCTTGCCTCTTCTCTTTTACCTCTTGCGATCTCTCTCCTCTTCTTTTCTTCTACCTCTCTATCTCTCTTCTCCTTCTCTTTTACCTCTTGTTATCTCTCACCTCCTACTATCTCTCCTCTTCTCCTTTTCTTCTACCTCTTGCTATCTCTCTTCACCTCTCCCCTTCGCAATTGTCTGTGTTCTTACCTGTCTTGGGAATATTTACTTTTCTGGAGGGATTTTCAGCCATACGTTAAATGGCCTTGATGCTTTATATACCTTCGGAAAGCGCTAACCACCGTTATGAGCAGATATCTCTCTCTCTCTCTCTCTCTCTCTCTCTCTCTCTCTCTCTCTCTCTCTCTCTCTCTCTCTCTCTCTCTCAGAATGTGTGTGTATCATATATATACTGTACGTATATTATATACAGTATATTATATATATAGATATTATATATATATATATATATATATATATATATATATATATATATATATATATATATAGAGAGAGAGAGAGAGAGAGAGAGAGAGAGAGAGGCCATATGAATATACATCCAAATTACACATTTCCCACAAATATCTTACAGAACTTGTCCAGATTTTAGAGTCTGAAGCACAATTCTGAGTGATAATTTCAAGACTTTTGTGGTTCACTAAAGCAAAATGTAGATTTTTCTTAGTCTATTTCTTCTTCAGTTAACCTCCCGGGGTTAAGGGGGAGGAGGAAGGTGGAGGGGGTTGTATGAGATGTTCGAGCCGAATCGAATTAAACCCTGAAACTCGAGCGAGCAATTCTCATTTTGCTCTATTACGCAGAAGTTTGCGCTATTATGAAGGAGTTTGCTCAATCTGTGAAGGAGCGCTAATACGCACAACACGCGTAATAGCCCCTATCCTCTCCCCACCCAGATTTTGGGGGTAGTGCAGTGTGTGTGCACCTTAAGCGGTGTACTACAGGCATTACTTGAGACCCTTTGCATACCCTTGGGTCCTAAGGTGCACTCACTTAATAGTTTTCTGCTTGACCTAAGATGCACCCACTTTTTAGCTTTCTGCTTGACCTAAGATGCACCCACTTTTTAGCTTTCTGCTTAACGTACGATGTATATATCAATTTTTAGCCTTCTGCTTGATCAAGGTGTACCCAATTTCTAGCTTTCTGCTTGACCTAAGATGCATCACCTTATAGCCTTCTACTTAACCTCTGTTCTCGCTTTTTCCTTGTTGCTATCCTACTTCTATTAACTTTTGTGCTTCCTCCAGTTGTATTGGTAACTCTCTGCCTAGCGTTTGCCAGACGAGTGTTCAAGTCCCGCTGAAACTCGTTAGTGCCTTTGGTGTCTGCAACCTTACCAGCCTCGTGAGCTGAGGAAGAGGGGGGGGGGAAGGATTTGGGTGAGCCTATAGGTCTATCTGTCGAGTCATCAGCAGCCATTGCCTGCCCCTCCCTGGTCCTAGCTTGGGTGGAAAGGGGCCTTGGGCGCTGATCATATAATAATTGGTCACTCTCTAGGGCATCGTCACTGTCCCTTGCCTCTGCCATTCATGAGCGACCTTTAAACCTTTAAAAGTCCTAGCCTGAATTCAAACCCAATCATTTGCTAAGACGCAGTATCTTCTGATTACTGAGCATTCCTAGGGCCATTTAACAGTGACTCACGCAGAGGCTGTAGATCCCATCTCGACAAAGGGAAACTTATACGATCTCAGTCACCATCGTACGAAAGCAGAGTCGAGTGGCACGATGCTTGTTCTCGGATGATAAGTTTCTGATATTGGTTTGTTTGATGGACAGATATCGGATACAGATTGGTGTCGTGGTCGTCTTCAGAGATTAGTTATCTCGGATATCAGGGCTTCGGGGGGAATGTGGACTCTTGTAATTTGGACCTAAATGCTGTCGAGTCTTCGTTCTTACTGATGTTATTGTTGTTATTATTGTTATTCTTATTTCATTTATTTTATTAATTACAGTCTACAGACACTGGTGGTTTACAGATTGCGTTTCAGGGTTGTTCATCTCTTATTATTATTATTATTATTATTATTATTATTATTATTATTTATTTATTTTGTTAATCACAGTCAACAGAGACTGGTTGTTTATATTGTGGAGATCCTGGTTATCTACATCGAACTTATTATTATTATTATTATTATTATTATTATTATTATTATTATGTGTAAGTTTTTGCTGATAATTACTATTATATTTATTTATACGATGATACTAGCCTTTTGTTTGGTGATTCAATTTTTAATAAAAAATAATTGTTTTGTTACAATGCTCAATCTATCAAAACTTTCGTACTTATCATTCTAATAGATTTTATTCTCCAGCTTTTCCGAGAAGAGAACATTTTTTTAGAGATTGAATTTCCTTTTATTATTATTATTATTATTATTATTATTATTATTATTATTATTCAGAATTGGACCAACATCCACCCTTATATCCAGTAACTGTCCTTCCTTGATGTGAGAGAGGAGAGAGAGAGAGAGAGAGAGAGAGAGAGAGAGAGAGAGAGAGAGAGAGAGAGAGAGGAGAGAGAGAGAGGGAGAGAGAGAGAGTTGCAACGACTTACAAGGATTTTAGACGTCTCAAAGACTTTTTAAAGTCCCTCCGCGGAGACTATTTGCTTTTGGATAGAGCGAATTAGTTGAAACGTTGAGAGAGAGAGAGAGAGAGAGAGAGAGAGAGAGAGAGAGAGAGAGAGAGAGAGAGAGAGAGAATATATGAATTTGTCACCGTTAGTGAGTGATGATAATTTCAAAAGTTGCAAGAAGTTAAAAGGATTTTGAATATCTTGAAAGACTTTTTTTAAAGTATCTCTGCGGAGACTCCATTTGCTCTTGGGGAGAGAGAGAGAGAGAGAGAGAGAGAGAGAGAGAGAGAGAGAGAGAGAGAGAGATGCCTTCTGAGTAAAACAGCTGACGAGGCAAGATCGTTTGATTAAACGAATTGACTTCAGTTCAATTCCGCCAAAACGGAAAGATTGAAACAGGATCCAGAGAAGATCCTGGATTGAAGCTTCATTCAGAGATGGAGACGTAGACCAAACAAGAGAGGAAATGAGAGACCAAGTAACGAAGGTTTTTCGTTATCTGTAAACGTGAGTCATTGTCTTATGGGCTCCATCTTTAACTTATATAGATGGCAGGACATCCAAATCAACTTTTCTTGTGGGAGGGAAGACCCAGTACAGACAATTCTCTTTTTATTTTGCTTCTCATTTTTTATTTTAGTTTTCTTTCCTTTATTATGCTTCTCTTTTTTTTATTTTGCCTCTTTTATATTTTGTTTTCCTTTTATTTTTCTTTCATTTATTTTTCTTCTCTTTTATTTTGGTTGGCTTATTTTGCTTCTCTATTTTATTTTGTTTTTCTTTCCTGTATTTTGCTTCTCTGTCTTTTAATTTGCTTCTTTTTCATTTTGTTTGTCTTTCTTTTAGTATTCTTCTCTTTTATTTTGGTTCTCTTATTTTGCTTTTCTTTCCTTTATTTTGCTTCTCTTTTATTTTGATTATTCTTTCATTTCTTTTATATCGATTTTATTTCCTTAATTTTGCTTCGCTTTCTTTTATTTTGATTTAATTCCTTTATTTTGCTTCCCTTTCTATTATTAAACTTCTCTTTATTCTGTTTTGCTGTCCAACCTCTTTAAACTTTAGTTCTTCGTACGAGTGGTCTCCCCAGCCCCAGTTCCGTCCGTATGGCATAGATTCCTCATCTCTTAGGCCTATAAATAGTGCCCTTAGTGTATCTCATAGGGCGCACTGTAGGCATTATGGACAGGTCTTTACAATGTTCCTCAGACCCCCTTTTAGTCTTTTGCTCTCCTGTTAACTTTAACTTATGTAAACATTGGCCTCCCCGGTCCCAACGCTTGAACATGAGGTTCTTATTCCATATAAACAAATTCACTTTCCTCAGTTTTGATGTTCAACTCCTCTCAATTTTTTTCATATCGCAACTGCATGTTTTCGTCTAGTTGCACCTCTTTTTGAGAATGGCCTTCCGGGTGCAGACGCCTGATCATAAGGACTTGATTCTATTTAAAGAAATTTGCTTTCTTCCAGCTTGTTGTCCAACTCTTTTAACTTTTTTTTTCAAGTTGTCCAACTCTTTTAACTTTTTTTCAAGTTGTCCAACTCTTTTAACTTTTTTCAAGTTGTCCAACTCTTTTAAACTTTTTTCAAACTGTCCAACTCTTTTAACTTTAAAGCTGTCCAGCTCTTAACTTTTTTTTTTCAAGTTGTCCAACTTTTATTTTTTTCAAGCTGTCCAACTCTTTTAACTTTTTCAAGTTGTCTAGCTCTTTTTAATTTTTTTCAAGCTGTTCAACGCTTAACTTTTTTCGTAACTCAATTGCAGTGGTTTCGCCCAGTTGCACCTATGCAAAGAATGGCCTTCCCTGTGCCAACGCCTGATCATAAGGAATTAATTCCATTTAAGCAAATTCTTTAAATTAAACTGAAAAAATAACGAAAATGCTGAGCAGTTTTGTCAATGGCAATGATAGGTATTGCATTGAATGATTGATTGATTGATTTTGGGTTGGCTGGCATTCTGACATCGAAGGTCATTGACGGTGGTATCATTAGTTATAAATAGATTATAAAAGGAAATTCTATTTAGCAGAGTAGAGGCCTATTATTATTATTATTATTATTATTATTATTATTATTATTATTATTATTATTATTACTTGCTAAGCTACAACCATAGTTGGAAAAGCAGAATGCTATAAGGCCGAAGGCTCCGACAGGGAAATAGCCCAGGGAGGAAAAGAAACTACAAGAGAAGTAATTAACAATTAAAATAAGATACTTTAAGAACGGTAACAACATTAAAATAAATCTTTCATATATAAACTATTAAAACTTATAAAGAAAAACAGAAGGAAGAGAAAAAAAGATAGTGTTCCCTGGTGTACCCTGAAGCAAGGGAACTCTACCCCAGGAGAGTGAAAGACCATGGAAGGAAAATAGGCGTAGGTAGGCGTAGGCATGGAGTGTAGAAGTCTTTTTGTATTCGACGCTGCGTAGGAGGAGGAAGTGCTTGGTTTAGGGAGGCCTCTAAACACAGAAATGCATTGTGTATTGCTTTGTCGGTTTCTCTAAACATAGAAATGCATTGTTAATTCTGTTTATTTATCTCTTTAAACAGAAAAGCATTGCGTATTGTTTTGTCTATTTCTCTAAACAACAAAGCATTGCGTATTGTTTTGTCTATTTCTCTAAACAACAAAGCATTGCGTATTGTTTTGTTGATTTCTCTAAACACAGAAATGCTTTGTGTATTGTTTTGTCTATTTCTCTAAACAACAAAGCATTGCGTATTGTTTTGTTGATTTCTCTAAACACAGAAATGCTTTGTGTATTGTTTTGTCGATTTCTCTAAACACAGAAATTACATTGCATTTTGTTTTGTCGGTTTCTCTAAACACATAAATGCATTGCGTATTGTTTTGTCGGTTTCTCTAAACACAGAAATGCATTGCGTATTATTTTGTTGGTTTTAAGTGGATGGCTTCAACGCCCATTCTGGGTTCGGCATTTGTCCGTGTTCAGGTAAATAGACCATCAAGCTCGACCATCTTTGATTTTCAGGTGCGCGCTGTTGGTCGATCACTGTGTGGAGAGAGTTGGTTACGTTTCACCTTGTTTGAATTGGTTTGGTTCGGTTTTTCAATTTGTTGGTTTTTGTATAGATTGTTTGATTTTAATATTCTCACCTTATGTTTGAATTACTTTGGTTCATTTATTTTTTATATTTTTGTCTTTCGTATAACTTGTTTAATTTACCCACCTTTTTGCTTAAATTGATTTGGTTCGGTTTTTGTATAGGATGTTTGATTGTATTTTTCTCACCTTATGTTTTAATTAGTTTGGTTCATTTATTTTTTATATTTTTGTCTTTCGAATAACATGTTTAATAAACCCACCTTTTGTTTAAATTGATTTGGTTCGGTTTTTCAATTTTTTGGTTTTTCTATAGATTGTTTGATTGTGTTTTTCTCACCTTATGTTTTAATTAGTTTAGTTCATTTATTTTTTATATTTTTGGTTTTCGAATAACTTGTTTAAGTTACCCACCTTTTTTGCTTAAATTAATTTGGTTCGGTTTTTCAATATGTTGGGTTTTTTTATAGATTGTTTGATTTTAATTTAACCACAATGTGTTTAGATTGGTTTGGTTTACTTTTTCATTTTGTTGAGTTCCGAATAACTTATTTAATTTACCCCCCTTTTGTTACATCTGATTTGGTTCAGATATTCAATTGACCCTTTTTTATAAGTTGTTTAATTATCGTTTTGGTTTTTTCATTTTGTAAGTTTTTGTGTAAATTGTTTATTATTAATTTACCCACCTTATGTTTAAATTAGTTTGTTTAATTTTTTGTTTTAATTTTGTTTGTTTCTGAATAACTTGTTTAATTTACCAACCTCTTATTTAAATTAGTTTGGATCTGATTTTCAATTAATTTGATGATTTTAATAAATGGTTTAATTAACCTTTGTATCAAGTGCATTGATCACGTTTCGATCAATGGGTGGTTTCAAGTAATTGGTTTCGATACATTATCAATGGAAGGTTTTCATTGATGTATTGGTTTCATTTGTAATATCGAGTCAGACAATGGTTTCCATTCTAAGTGAAATATTGCGATCGTTAACAGGTTTCAAGAACCAAGTTTTGGTTTTGAAATATTCCGATCAATAACTGATTTCAAGAACTAAGTTTTGGTTTTGAAATATTCTGATCAATAACTGGTTTCTAAAACCAAGTTTTGGTTTTGAAATATTCTGATCAATAACTGGTTTTAAGAACCAAGTTTATTTTGAAATATTCCGATCAATAACTGATTTCTAAAACCAAGTTTTGGTTTTGAAATATTCCGATCAATAACTGGTTTCTAAAACCAAGTTTTGGTTTTGAAATATTCCGATCGCCAACTGGTTTTAAGAACCAAGTTTTGATTTTGAAATATTCCGACCGCCAACTGGTTTTAAGAACCAATTTTTGGTTTATTATTGGTTTTAAATTGATTGTACGTTTCATTTTCAATTTTGAGTATTTAATAATTCTTTTTTTGTAAGCGAGATATTTATTGCATCTCAGTTTAGTACAGGTAATTGATACAGTTCTGTACCTTGGACACTGGGGAGTGTCCGGCGTCAGTGGATTGTCATCAGGTTCAGGTCCTTTAAGGGTGGATGCAGCACAGAGAGAGAGAGAGAGAGAGAGAGAGAGAGAGAGAGAGAGAGAGAGAGAGAGAGAGAGACTGGATCGATACCGGTAGCATCAATGCATACCTGTCAGGCGGCCCCGGCGGCGGTTTTCCTTTGCTCCACTTGCAATTGCACAGGTGAGAAGGGGAGGGGCGGAGTCTATAAAGGGGGGCTGTGGAGTCCATATAGATTTTCCCTCCTTTTTTCTGTGATTGGAAACCTTGGGTAGCGATCGTTAAGCAACGGACGTTTTGAATCGAAGATATCTCTTTCCGAACCTTGCGCTCGGGGGAGAAGGTTGTCACAGGTCACGAAAAAGGGAGTTTTTTTGATGCGACGTCTTTTGGCGAAAGGATTTATCTGTTTATAACATCATAACTTGGTTTTTCGCTTTCTGTTAACTGGCTAAATCCATAGAGGCTAGATATGACTGGCGAAATCTAATCGAAGTCCTTTGCGTCAGTAGATTTAGGAGGAGATGAGGAAATTGTTTCATTTTATTCTGTTCTTATTCCTATTTCTCCCAATTGGATATTGAAGTTTGGTTAATGTTATTGGTATAATAGCGTAACACCCTTTTAGTGTGGTATTATTATTATTATTATTATTATTATTACTTTTTGCTAAGCTACAAGCCTAGATGGAAAAGCAGGATGCTATCAGCCCCGAGGGCACCAACAGGGAAAATAGCCTAGTGAGGAAAGGAAATAATTGTAACTACAACAGAAATATTTCGCAATTAACATGAAATATTACACCAACTCACAAATTGCGCTATAAAATAATCACCTTTTTCAATCATTCTCTCAAGGTTTTAGACATAGCTTATTCTCTTAAGAGTCTAGGTATTTCTCTATAGCACAGCGTAGGGTTTAAAGCCATAGTCTCGATAGGTGCAACACGCCCTGGTTTGTATCCTGAACGGGGGAGTCCTAATGTAAGGTATCCTATAAGCTGGTTATCTCATGGATGTGTCAAGTTCATGATGTTACTTTGACTACACCTGAAAGGTTTTTTCTTTTTTTCTTAAGGTTGTAGCTATTGGGATTTGTAAATATAAGCAATTTTACTTCACTCAGTTTTCATGTACTTAATTTAGTTTGTAAAAGCTATTTTAATTGGACTCTGTTTTCGTGTAGACTTAGTTTGTAAAAGCTATTTTAATTGACTCTGTTTTCGTGTAGACTTTGTTTGTAAAAGCTATTTTAATTGACTCTGTTTTCGTGTAGACTTAGTTTGTAAAAGCTATTTTAATTGACTCTGTTTTCGTGTAGACTTTGTTTGTAAAAGCTATTTTAATTGACTGTTTTCGTGTAGACTTCGTTTGTAAAAGTTATATTAATTAACTGTTTCCGTGTAGACTTAGTTTGTAAAAGCTATTCACTCTGTTTTCCTGTAGACTTTGTTTGTAAAAGCTATTTTAATTGACTGTTTCCGTGTAGACTTAGTTTGTAAAAGCTATTCACTCTTTTCCTGTAGACTTTGTTTGTAAAAGCTATTTTAATTGACTCTTTTAGTGTAGACTTGATTTGTAAAAGCTATTTTATTTGACTGTTTTTGTGTAGACTTAGTTTGTGAAAGCTATTTTAATTAACTGTTTTCGTGTAGACTTAGTTTGTGAAAGCTATTTTAATTAACTGTTTTTGTGTAGACTTAGTTTGTGAAAGCTATTATAATTAACTGTTTTTGTGTAGACTTAGTTTATGAAAGCTATTTTAATTAACTGTTTTCGTGTAGACTTAGTTTGTAAAAGCTATTCACTCTGTTTTCCTGTAGGGCGTTTGTTTGTAAAAGCTATTTTAATTTGACTCTTTTCGTGTAGACTTGATTTGTAAAAGCTATTTATTTGACTGTTTTTGTGTAGACTTAGTTTGTGAAAGCTATTTTAATTAACTGTTTCCGTGTAGACTTAGTTTGTAAAGCTATTCACTCTGTTTTCCTGTACTTAGTTTGTAAAAGCTATTTTAATCAGTCTATGTTCATGTACTTAGATTGTAAAAGCTATTTTAATTCGCTCAATTTTTCGTGACTTAATTTTTAAAAGTTATTTTACTTCTGTGTTTTGATTTATAACCTCGACCTTCATTTTCTAAAAATAATTAGGAACACGATGTTTGTATAGTGTATTTCATAAAATTTGTGAAAAAGTGAATATTTACTCGGTTAATAGATCTCTCCATACATGTGTTAGTTTCCGTCATTTAGAGACACCTTGCCAGATAAAGAGAGGAATGGCCTTGTGTTGTGTGTGTGTGTGTGTGTTTGGGGGGGGGGGGTGTAAGCACTGTTGGAATGTGGTTTTAGGTGTTTCGAATTATTCTTGGAATAGTACAGTAGACGGCTGGAATAATTCTTGAAATGCTGTTGTAGACGGCTGCAATCCTTATTCCAATACTGTCTGAGATGATGGGAATAAATTTTGGAATTAAGTTTCTGATTTCTAGAATCATACATGGAATGATGTTTGAGATGGACTGGAATCATATATGGATTAAGGCTTGAGGTTACTGGAATAATATCTGGAATGAGGTCATATATGGAAATAAGGCTTGAGGTTACTGGAATAATATCTGGAATGAGGTCATATATGGAATAAGGCCTGAGGTTACTGGAATAATATCTGGTCATATAGGGAATAAGCCCTGAGGTTACTGGAATAATATCTGGAATGAGGTCATATAGGGAATAAGCCCTAAGGTTACTGGAATAATATCTGGAATGAGGTCATATTGGTGAATAAGCCCTGAGGTTACTGGAATAGTATGTGGAATGAGGTCATATAGGGAATAAGCCCTGAGGTTACTGGAATAATATCTGGAATGAGGTCATATATGGAATAAGGCCTGAGGTTACTGGGATAATATCTGGAATGAGGCCATAAATGGAATAAGGCTTGAGGATACTGGAATAATATCTGGAGTGATATTTGAGGTGACTGGAATTATGTATGGAATAGGACTTGAGGTTACTGGAATGATATCTGGAATGAGGTCATATATGGAATAAGGCTTAAGGTTACAGAATAATATTGAATGAAGTTTGACATGACTGGAATCATATATGGAATAAGGCTTGATGTTACTGGAATAATATCTGGAATGAGGTTTTGCGATGTCTGGAATCATATATGGTATGATGTTGAGATGATTGGAATCATATATGGAATAATGTTTGAGATGACTGGAATTATATATGGAATGAGATTTGAGATGATTGGAATCATATATGGAATGAGATTTAAGGTGACTGGAATCATATAGGGAATGACATTTGAGATGAAGGGAATTATTCTTCGCTTGCACAAGTGATGGGAATAATTTCTCGAGTTAGATTTCAGATGACTGAAATGGTGTATTTTGTGTTTTAAGAAGCCTGGAATCATTCTTGGAATGCTGTTAGAGACGACTGGAACCTTTTTATTTGTCTCGTTCAGCCGGTGCAGTTGTCTTATCAATGAATGGGAAGATCATCCACTCTTAAGGGAAACGTTACCTACTTCGAAGGGGAAGATCATACACTTCGAAGGGAAAAGATCATCCACTCCGAAGGGGAAGATCACCCACTCCGAAGGGAAAGATTACCTACACTGAAGGGGAAGATCATTCACTCCTAAGGGGAAGATCATATACTCCGAAGGGGATTAGCACCCGCTCCGAAGGGGAAGATCACCCACTCCGTAGGGAAAGATCATCCACTCCGAAGGGGAAGGTTACATGCTCCGAAGATGAAGATCACCCACTCCGAAGGGAAGATAATTTATTCCTAAGGGAAAAACTAACCTCTTCACTTGGTAGTTTCTATATCAGCCTCTCCCACACGGCGAAAATTCGCAACGCAGTCGGAAGGTTTTCGTAAAGTACCCCCTCGACCATCTGAATCTTTGTTAAATTTTGTTTCCGTCAATATTATCAAAATTTACAGTACCTAAAAATTGCGAAATAAACGTTAGTCGAGTATTGAGACCCAAATAAGTGTATTTACAATTAAATATACTTCTCTTAGTAAAGATATAATAAAAAAGATTATATATATATATAAGAGCGTAGTTCTATGGAAAGCAGAGAAAGTAGGCAGGGAACTTGTCTGTTTCGCGAACATGAAAGATAGGGGAAAAAATAAGCATTGTTCGAGCAGAGGGAAGTATTATGGGGGTAGATAGGGATGTGTGTATCATCATGGCGTTTTAGACGGTTGGGTGTGGGCTGCATATCGAGAGAGAGAGAGAGAGAGAGAGAGAGAGAGAGAGAGTTCACCATGACAACCCGACAGCATTGAGGCAAAACGTCTGGTATGACGCACATATATATATACACGCATTGATGCTGCCTGCTCCCTGTATACCGCCTCGGCCTCATTCGTTCTCACTCCTATGTAGCACCTCTCTCTCTCTCTCTCTCTCTCTCTCTCCTGTGTAGCATCATCCTGGCAGAAAGAGAATAATTCTCTCTCTCTCTCTCTCTCTCTCTCTCTCTCTCCTGTGTAGCATCATGGCAGTGAGAGAATAACTCTCTCTCTCTCTCTCTCTCTCTCTCTCTCTCATTGCATTTATATTTGCTTGGGAAGGCTATAAATTTTGATTTACCTTCATTTGGACGGGGGAACCGTTTCAGTGCGTCCGTCTCTTTATTAGTTTCTTTACAGGTGGTTGGGCCAGTTTGGTATTCATGATGTCTTCCCTCCCTGTTTTAGTTGGTCTCGGTGGAAATTCTATTACAATTTGATTGATTGATATTTAATGTTTTAACTATGTAATTTTACTGTTTATCGATATGTTTGAAAAATTTTTTTTAATATGTTTGTCTTTCGTTTGTCATGATGATTGTGATGAGATAATTTTTATTTACTTTCTCGTAATGGCCACCAAAGACTTCTGAAGTTCCCTGAAAGATATATTGATAATAATTATATATTTTTAAAATTTTTATTATTAAATTTTTAGTCGACAATGTTAAAACAATAATCGATGATTCTATTTTCAAGATTGGGAATTTTGATGAATACTGTATTATTATTATTATTATTATTAATATTATTATTATTATTATTATTATTATTATTATTATTATTATTAATACTACTTAATAAGCTAAAATCCTATTTGGAAAAGCAGGATGCTATAAGCCCAAGGGCTCCAACAGGGAAAATAGCCCAGTGAGGATAGGAGACAAGGAAAAATAAAATATTTTAAGAAAAGCAACAACATTAAAATAAATATTTCCTATATAAACTATAGATTTAGATACAAATCTAAATCCCACATGAATTACATAATATATTGAGTAGCAATGGACTTCTTCCTGTTGACCTGAATATGGTAATTGTATTCATATGGATATGGTAATTGTATTCATAGAATATATAATGATGTATGGATAGATAAAGTAATACGTGAAAGGTAGGTTTGTGATGGAGCCGAGTTGCCCTCAAGGCAATGGAAGGAGAGTAACGGTAATAGACTGGTTGAGTGAATTGCTAGGGAGATCTATGGAAGAAATTTAATATTTGGTAGTCTGCCTCTGTAAATTCTTACGGATAAAAATTGTCTTTTAAAATAGCCACGAGCTTTAATTGGAATAGGTTTTTTAAACAAACCACTGGAAATGAAACGCCAACTTATTTTGCCTGTAGGGTGTTCTATTTTTTTGGTACTTTGTTTTTTTTTTTTCCTGTAAGGTGGTGTGTTCTGTTCTCTTGGTATTGTGTTTTTTTTTCCTGTAAGGTGTTCTGTTTTGTTGGTATTGTGTTTTCGCCTGTAAAATGGTCTAATCTGTTCTGTTGGTAGTGTGTTTTTGCCTGTAAGGTGATCTGTTCTACCTGATTTTTTTGCCTGCAACTTGTTCTGTTGTGTTCGTACTGCTTCAAGTCCCGTTGTGCTTTAAAATCAGTCTAAATAGCCTTGATTTTTTAGTTGAGATATTTTACCAACCATGAAGAAATTATACGCAGGCACTGTGCTTGTAAGGTGTTCTGTTCATATGAAATTCCCCACGATATTTTTGAAATATGTTCCACCTGCTGCTACCTGCTTGGTCAGTTTCTAACGATTCCCGCTATTGCCAGCGGTCTCTGGCACTTAGTTCAAAGCTTACCGATGTACGGCCTCCTAGTATTGATTAATGGGGACTTCAGTTTCAGGAGACAAACCACTGAAGTTAGAGTTACTATGCGCGCACAGATACACTTTTATTTATTCACTTATTTCATATTTCTACTTACTGTACCTTTTGTATACATTTAAGACCAGTTTTTAGTTTATTTATTAATTTATTTCATATTTCTACTTACTGTGCCTTTTGTATACATTTAAGACCAGTTTTTAGTGATCTATCCTATTATAGTTACTTATAAACCTTACAGTTTTGAAGTATGTTGGTGTTCACTGATATTTTCATAGTCTCTTACCTAAAGCTTCGAAATGACAGAACTTTGTGGCGCTGTTAGAATAAAATGTCTTCTCAGAGGAATAAGTGTTTATATGCTTCTCTACGTAGGCTTATTTCTTGCGAGCAGGTGATTCTCAATTTGTTGAAGATTACAGTTTGGTTTGAATTGTGAAACCAAGCCTTTGCAATGTGTAAAGTTGTGTATTTATTTATTTATTTATTTATTTTTTTTTTTTTTGACCGAATATCATGAGGAAAAATCTCTTTTGGGACAATGTAATAAAGGTGATAATACTTGAAAACTAAAACATTTCGAATAAAATTTTGATTTTATTGACGAGCTATTATGTTTATCACAAGATTCTTTATGGTGTCTTTCAGCAACCTATGTTAAATTAACATCATAGAGTTCTCTTGCTTGAGGGTACACTCCACCACGCTATTCTATTTAATTTCTTTTCTTGTTTGGTTAAAGTTTTTATAGTTTATGTAGAAAATATTTATTTTAATGTTGTTACTATTCTTAAAATATTTAATTTTTCCTTGTTTCCTTTCCTCACTGAGCTATTTTCCCTGTTGGGCCCCCTGTGCATAAAGCATTTTGCTTTTCCAACTAGGGTTGTAGCTTACCAAGTAATAATGATAATCATAATAATAATAATAATAATAATAATAATTGACGACATATGTATGGCAAATTCGGCCTTAAATAAAACATGGGAGGACATAGAGTTTCACATTCTAGAAGTGTTATGGTTGATGAAGCTTTTCGGTTCAAGAGACTCTTGTGTTCTTGAGCCCAATTGAGCAACTGTGCCGAGTCAGGAAGGGTTGAATTCTCTTGCGTTTGTGTTGCAAATCGTATGGTCATGAAAAGGTTTGACAGGTAGTGGAGAAAATGGAATAAATGATGCAGTCTTCCGCCACCTCATTATAATATGTATTATACTTTTGATTGGTTTGTAATTCATCCATAAAAAAGGATATTAATTATAAAGATAAAGATAATAGTAATAATAATAGAAATAAGCATATTAAAAATAACTGTAGTATTGATATATAGTTTTCCTCTACCTCCTTATAATATGTATTGTACTTTTGATTATTATTATTATTATTATTATTATTATTATTATCATTATTATTATTAATTGCTAAGCTACAACCCTAATGGGAAAAGCAAGATGCTATAAACCCAGTGGCCTCAACAAGGAAAACAGCCCAGTGAGGAAAGGAAATAAGGAAAAATTAAGATATTTAAGAACAGTAACATTAAAATAAATATTTATAGCTTAGCTTGTTATAATAATAATGATAATAATAATAATAATAATAATAATAATAATAATAATAATAATAAGTGGATTGCAAGGCTGTGATTACTTTCATTGCCACTTAATGATGACAGCAACATACCGGAAGGCCCTTTGCCATTTGAGTCGCCTGGCTGATTGAATAGAAGTACCTAGAAGTGTGTAAGAGAGGGATTATGTCTAGGATTTTTAAGCAACAACAGTAATCCTTTGCGGAGCACTAGCCATTTTTTTTTTTTTTTTAGAGAAATACATTTATGTGTTAATTTTTTTTTAAAGGAATACATTTATATATACTGTTTGTTTAAAGGAATACCTGTTTATGTAACGTTTATTTAAGGAGTATCTGTATATGTACTTTTTTAAAGGGATAGCTCTATATGTACTGTTTTTTATGGAGTATCTATATAATGATGTATATGTATATAATGTATATAGTGGGTAGTAGGTTGACGAGGGCATTATCCACCCTTTGAGAAACTACCGCTAGAGAGTTATGGGGTCCTATGACTGGCCCGACAGTACTACATCGGATCCTTCTATCTGGTTACGGTTCACTTTCCCATTGCCTCCACATACACCGAATAGTCTGGCATATTGTTTACAGATTCCCTTCTGTCCTCATACACCTGACAACATTGATTACTGAACAATTCTTCACCCAAGGGGTTAACTACTGCACTGTAATTGTTCAGTGGTTACTTTCCTCTTGGTAAGGGTAAGCAGCCCTTCTAGAAGGACTCTCCAAAATCAAACCATTGTTCTCTAGTCTTGGCTAGTGTCATAGCCTCTGTACCATGGTCTTCCACTGTCTGGGGTTAGAGTTCTCGTGCTTGAGGGTACACTGGGACACATTATTCTCTCTAATTTCTCTTCTTCTTGTTTTGCTAAAGTTTTTATAGTTGATAAGGAAGTGGTTATTTTAATGTTGTTACTGTTCTTAAAGTATTTTATTTTTCCTTGTTTCTTTTCCTCACTGGGTTGTTTTCCCTGCTGGGGCCCCTGAGCTTATAGCATCTGACTTTTCAAACTAGGGTGGTAGCTTAGCAAGTAATAATAATAATAATGAGGATAATAATATTCTATACTGGTTTTTAAGGAGTACCGGTATTTGTACGTTTTTTTATAAGGGGTATCTGAAACTGTATTTTTTTTTTTAATACCTGTATCTGTACTGAATTTTGTTGTTGTCAAGGAATACCTGTACTGTACATGTACTACTGTACATGTACTCCAGAGTTTGGGTTGAACGTCCCGGAAGGAGTTTAGGCGGAGTGGATTGGCTCTTGGGATTGGTAAAGTATGGAGTGAGTGATTAGAAAAGATTGCGGGAGTAGCAGTGTAACCGTGATTACGGTGCGGTTACCGGAAAGGTCGGCTGAGCGGTAGGAGGTCGCACGACGCTTACATATAATATACTCCTGGTTTGGGAAACGCCCCCATCCCCGCCCCCGCAGCCGCTGCTGTTTCCACCATGGGGAGATGCCCCCCCCCCCCTACGACTCCATTTTTTCCCCCTCCTGGGACCCCCTTTTAAGTGGCTGGCGGCTTCGGCTTCATGGGAAAAAGTGTGCGGTTCTTCGTCGTGTGTGTGTCCGGCCGGCGTTTTGATATAACTGTTTTCCCCCTTCTGAGATCGAGTCCAGCCCTCTCTCTCTCTCTCTCTCTCTCTCTCTCTCTCTCTCAGATGTCAAGATGCCTAAAAACTTTAAATCAATCTCTCTCTCTCTCTCTCTCTTAGATGTCAAGATGCCTGAAAACTTTAAATCAATCTCTCTCTCTCTCTCTCTCTCTCTCTCTCTCAGATGTCAAGATGCCTGAAAACTTTAGAGAGAGAGAAAGAGATTGATTGATTGATTGATTGATTGATTGATGCCAGAAAACTTTCATCAATCAATCAATCAATCAATCAATCAATCAATCTCTCTCTCTCTCTCTCTCTCTCTCTCTCTCTCTCCCGGATGTAATAAACAGAAACAAGAAAATGAATTGAATAAGTTATCCAAGATCATAAAAAGTAAACGTATAAACTAGTTTCCCTCCTTACCCGAGAACAAATGAAGTCTCCGCGGATCGATTTAGAAGTCTTTGAAACATTCAAATTCCTTGTAACTCTCTCTCTCTCTCTTTCTCTCTCTCTCTCTCTCTCTCTCTCTCTCTCTCTCTCTCTCTCCATACAGCCGTCCCGTGGATTGTAAGACACCGTAAAGTTTGAGACCATATTTTGCGCTGATAAATGTAACTTAATTTTAATTATCTCTTTATATATTAAAAGATTCCTACATCAGTTTGTTATTGTTTAAAGTTTTTATTTTTTGTATTGTACGTAAATTTATCAAATGTATTTTTCGGAATCATTCACGTTTCTTCAAGACACACACCCGTTGTTTCCTTTCAGCTTTTGATAATAATTAATTGTTATTACCTTTTGATAATAATTAATTGTTATTAAAAAGATAGGCTGTTGAATCACTGGAATTTAGAATTTTTTATGCTGACATGAGTCTCTCTTCATAGTTTATTTAGGGCATATTTTTTTTTATCTTTTGTTACTGATCACAAGATATTTTAACGTCCTTCTTCATTACTTCTACTTATTTCCTTTCCTCACAGGGCTATATCTCCCCATTGGAGCCCTTGGGCTTGTAGCATACTGCTTTTCAAACTAGGGTTATAGCTTAGCTCAGTAATAATAATAATAATAATAATAATAATAATAATAATAAAAACAATTTCTCGATGCGTCGTCAATTCAGTCGTAGAGGAACACATAACGGTTGGTGTTGGCTTTCCCCGTATGTCACTCGTTCGGCGATTTTGCCGTTCCCAGAAATCATAGTCTCTCCCTCCAACGAGGGGTTAGCTAAGATATAGTGGGATTGCGCAAGTCATTTCTCTTTCGCGCAGTATTATTTCTTGGGTGTAGTTTCAGTGGATGCGCGAAGTTGTAACCCTGAGAGAGAGAGAGAGAGAGAGAGAGAGAGAGAGAGATCTTGGAGCGTATCAGGAGTAATCGGGACTTCAAGACAGTTACCCAGAGTAACTGAAACAAGAACAAGACAGTTACCCAGAGTAACTGAGACCAGAACAAGACAGTTATCCAGAGTAACTGAAACGAGGAGACAGTTACCCAGAGTAACTGGAACTAGAATAAAACAGTTCCCCAGAGTAACTGAAACGAGAACAAGACAGTTACCTAGAGTAACTGAAACAAGAACAAGACAGTTACCCAAAGTAACTGAAACAAGAACAAGGCACCTACCCAGAGTAACTGAAACAAGTACAAGACACTTACCCAGAGTAACTGAGACCAGAACAAGACACTTACCCAGAGTAACTGAGACCAGAACCAGATAGTTTACCCAGAGTAGCTGAAACGAGAACAAGACAGTCACCCAGAGTAATTGAAACAAGAACAAGACAGTTACCCAGAGTAACTGAAATAAGAACAAGACAGTTACCCAGAGTAACTGAAACAAGAACAATTGATGACAGTTTTTTGGCAATGACTAAGGAATTTTGCAGGAGACCAGCAGTCAGCTGCACTTCTTACAGATGGCCACTGTTGACTAGCTTAGACGGCATTAGTTTGTGATATCTTGTTTTAAGTAGATTGTTAAATCATTCCATGTTAGACTTGTGTGTATGTATGTATGTATGTATATATACATGTATATATATATATAGTATATTTTATATATATATATATATATATATGATATATATATATATATATACAGTATACATATATACTGTGTGTATATATATATATATATATATACATACACATTTATATGTATATATGTGTGTGTATATAATATATATATATATATACATACACATTTATATGTATATATGTGTGTGTATATATATCTATATATATATATATATATATATGATTGTATGTATGTAGACAGAGTCCTAGCATAGCATTTGCAAGGTTCGTGGTTTGATCCTTGCCTGGTATGGACAGATACCAGTGTCAATTTAGGTGAAGCGAATTGCATAAGGATATTAAGGTTACATTTAAATCTGGGTAAAACTGTGAGTCACGCAATCTTTAGGAACCTATTCTGTTATTCTTAATGTCCATCTATCATCTGTCATTCTCATTATATATCCTAACATATCCCTTTATTTTCTTGCAAGTTTTTTTTTTTTTTCGGAGTACACAGTCCTCCGGTTTCTCAGCAAGTTGTTAAGGATGAGGTCACGAGTCCTTTTCATTGACCCCCAGTAGGTTAGGGTGTCCATTTATAGCCAAGTGGACAGGTAGGTGGGCGGCATGTCGGGAGCTATCCACGTCTTAGCAGATGGCTGTTAAATGCTTTTGTTACTTAGCCAGTTTTCCACGCTGTTAATTATATCTTCATATGTGTTTGGTGTGATCACCGTATCCATTGGCGCATGCATATATATATATATGTGTGTGTGTGTGTGTATATATATATATGTGTGTGTATATATAATATATATCATATATGTATATAAGAGTAATAGAATGGTTCTCTAGATTCTAAAAGAAGCAGGGAAAGAAAGAGATCATAGATTGACGAACTAGGAAAGTTTTGCTGGTGTGGACTTGCACAGAAAGACCATACGCAAGTGGAAGGTCATGTCTGAGTCTTTTGTTCTGCAGTAGACTGGTAATGGCTGATGATGATGATGATTATATATATATATATATATATATCATCACCTCCTCCTACGCCTATTGGCGCCAAGGGACTGTTACATGTCGCCAGTCGTCTCCATCTGGAGCTTTTAACTAAATATTCCACTCATCATCTCCCACTTCAAGCTTCATAGTCCTCAGCCATGTAGGCCTGGTCTTCCAACCTTTTAAGGCAAAAGACACTAGAATATATATATATATATATATATGTGTGTGTGTGTGTGTGTGTTAAATTAGGTGTATCTCTAGTTCCAGTTGCTTGTCATATATATATATAGATATAGATATATATGTGTGTGTGTGTGTGTTAATTCAGGTGTATCCCTAATTCCAGTTGCTTGTCATTGTGAACAACATCTCCTCTCTGCATTCTCTAAGTCTTTCAAATACCGTCAACCTCCGAGAGAATCAGTGACTTGTTTCCTTCCCGGTGAGACTTCGGACGCTCTTTTCTCGTTCGTCTGGGAAATACTCGATTTCCGCTAACTGATGCCACGGAGTTCTTGTTTTCCTTTTCTTATTTTCCCTTTTTTTTTTTTTTTCTTCTTCTTCTTCTTCTTCTTCTTCTTCTTCTTCTTCTTCTTCTTCTTCTCTCTCTCTCTCTCTCTCTCTCTCTCTCTCTCTC
>NC_090761.1:65030039-65047425 GCF_036898095.1 Palaemon carinicauda | reverse complement strand
GCAGCTCTTCTGGGAGAAGGACACTCCAAACACAAACCATTCTTCTCTAGTCTTGTGTAGTGCCATAGCCTCTTCTTGGGTTAGACTTCTCTTGCTTGAGGGTACAATCGGGCACACTTCTATCTTGTTTCTCTTCCTCTTGTTTTTTTTTAATTTTTTTTTTTTGTAGTTTATATAGGAAATATTTATTGTAATGTTACTGTTCTTAAATTTTTTATTTTCCCCTGTTTCCTCGCCTCACTGGGCTATTTTCCCTGTTGGAGTCCCTGGGCTTATAGCATCCTGCTTTCCCAACTGGGGTCGTAGCTTAGCAAGTATTATTAGTAATAATAATAATAATAATGATAACAATGGCTTCCACATTAGCTTTTATTTTCTGTGCTTCTAAATTGCTATTGTATTTTTTTTTCTTTTTTTTACTCAGTCCTTTAGGATTTCTTGTGAAGATTGATTCCACTGAAAGCCTTGAAATCCGAACGGAAATGAATGAAGTAATTCTCTTTCCTTTGGGTAGGTGCAAATCCGTTTCTGATAGTGACTTAGTGGTTTGGTACCTAACCTGTTTACGTCATAATTGGTGTGTGTGTAAGAGAGAGAGAGAGAGAGAGAGAGAGAGAGAGGAGAGAGAGAGAGAGAGAGGAGAGAGAGAGAGAGAGAGATTGCAGTTACTGTGTGCATTAAGATATTTTTTATTAAGAGGCATATGTCATATTTACGTACTATGAAGTTATTTATTTGTCGAGTAAGTTTTTTATTTATTTTATTCCTTTTGAATCTTCAAGGCTGATTATTCTCTACAATATAGGCCTTTGAATAAGGAGAAAAAAAAATAATTTCACTTTGTGATGATACTTTTACTTAATGATAGGTTTATATCTATCTGGATAAAAAATACAGTTATGTTTAAAATTGTGGCTTATAAATTTCAATAAGAACAGGCAGTTGAAAATAGCCTTTTTGTAGTTGCTATAAATGTTAGTTTTTTCATAATATTCTTTATTGCTAGGTCTTATATCTACCTGGATAAAAAAAATGTAGTTTTATTTAAAATTGTGGTATTGAAATTTGAATAAAAACAGGCTGTTGTAATGGTCATTTTGTGGTTGCTATTAAAGTGACCTTTTTTTGTGGTTTGTTGTGTTATAAACTTTATTATCAGTTGGCTTGGTTTTCATTTTCAAGTTTTGAATTTTAAACTATCTTTAAAATAAGGAGGTTTTTATCAATTCCTTCATATGGTCGAAAGTTTGAACCTTTTAATCAAATAATTTTTTCTCAATCGATAGTTTTGGCTCCATTGACTCAGTCAAAATATCTCTCTCTCTCTCTCTCTCTCTCTCTCTCTCTCTCTCTCTCTCTCTCTCTCTCTCTCTCTCTCTCTCCTCTCTCTCTATTTGGATCGTTTATTAGGCATGTTTGCCCAGTGGGTAAACGGTCAAAGAAACCGAACATTGTAATTTTTTCCTTGCAGTGGAACGCCACTAGTAATTATTTCATTAATGCAATTGCCTCTCTTTATGGGACGCAGTCTCTCTCTCTCTCTCTCTCTCTCTCTCTCTCTCTCTCTCTCTCTCCTCTCTCTCTCTCTCTCTCTCTCTCTCTCTCTCTCTTCTGGGCAGTTGTTAACATTATTATTGATAAATTACAATGATACTGATGTTTATGGTTTTAATTCGGTAGATTTTTGGTATCTAGAATTTAGTTAAAAATTTAAACTCTCTCTCTCTCTCTCTCTCTCCCTCTCTCTCTCTCTCTCTCTCTCTCCTCTCTCTCTCTCTCTCTCTCTCTCTCTCTCTCTCTCTCTCTCGCTGGCAGTTGTTAACATTATCATCGATAAATTACAATGATACTGATGTTTATGGTTTTAATTCGGTAGGTTTTTGGTATCTTGAGAATTTAGTTAAAATTGAAACTCTCTCTCTCTCTCTCTCTCCTCTCTCTCTCCTCCTCTCTCTCTCCTCTCTCTCCTCTCTCTCTCTCTCTCTCTCTCTCTCTCTCTCTCTCTCTTTAGGTTTTCTTTTATCTTTATATGTTGGTGAATTTTTCTTTGCTTTCGTATATTTTCATAGTTGATTACTGTTAATGGGTGGAAGTTTGCCATATGAATTTAGTTAGCTATTTACAATTTTTTTTTATCATACTGGCTATTTATAATGTTTTGACCTTTTTCTATTTATAATATTTTGATCTTAATGGCTATTCGTATCTTAATCTTATGGGCTATTTATAATGATTTGATCTTATAAGCTATTTATAAAATTTTGAACTTATTGGCTATTTATAATGATTTGATGTTTGACTATTTAGAAAGTTTCGATCTTATTGGCTATTTATAATGATTTGATCTGTTTGGCCATTTAGAAAGTTTCGATCTTATTGGGTGTTTATAAAATTTTGATCTTATTGGCTATTTATACTGTTTTGATCTTTTTGGCTGTTTATAAATTTTGTTTATCTTATTGGCTATTTATAATGTTTTAGATCAATGTTATGATAACCATCCGGAAACTAATTTTCTCATCTGAAGAGAATATCATTAGATATTCATTTTTCACGTCCCGCAATTTTCTCTATTGCTTATTTTCTTTGCCCAGTCAGTTTTAATTTTGTACTTCAATTGACTTTGTTCCTTATGTTGTTAGTTCAGCCAATTTTGATTTTGTTCTTCAATTGACTTTGTTCCTTATTTACTTTGTTTAGCCAGTTCTGATTTGTTCTTCAATTGACTTTGTTCCTTTATTTACTTTGTTTAGCCAGTTCTGATTTTGTTCTTCTATTGACTTTGTTCCTTTATTTACTTTGTTTAGCCAGTTCTGATTTTGTTCTTCTATTGACTTTGTTCCTCTATTTACTTTGTACAGACAGGTTTAAGTTTGTTCTTCCATTGACTTTGTTCCTTTATTTACTTTGTTCAGACAGTTTTAAGCTTGTTCTTCCATTGACTTTGTTCCATTATTTCTTTGTTTCTTATTTTCTTTGTTCAGGTAGTTTTGATTTTGTTTTTCAGTCTTTGTTCCATATTTTCTTTGTTCAGCCAATTTTAATGTTCTTTTTCTCTGTATTTCAGGCTGGGCCCGTGTGTACAGGACCCGGCATGGGTCAAAATGAGTTCCCCGACCCAGGCTGTGTCAAAGAAAACGCAAGAAGCCAGACAACGAAAACCCCAGTCTCAAATGTAAGTCTCCTCTCCTCTCTCTCCTCTCTCTCTCTCTCTCCTCTCTCTCTCTCTCTCTCTCTCTTCTCTCTCTCTCTTCTCTCTCTCTCTCTCTAGAATTTCAGTTGTCTTCTAGCAATTCCTTATTTATAATTATTACTTATATTTTAGTGGTAAAACATTTAGTTCTCTCTCTCTCTCTCTCTCTCTCTCTCTCTCTCTCTCTCTCTCTCTCTCTCTCTCTCTGGAATTTCACTCGTCTCCTACCAATTCATTATTTTATACCCATTACTTATATTTTAGTGATAAAAACATAAGCTCTCTCTCTCTCTCTCTCTCTCTCTCTCTCTCTCTCTCTCTCTCTCTCTCTCTCTCCTCTCTCTCCTCTCTCTCTCTCTCTCTAGGAATTTCACCTCGTCTTGCAGCAATTCCTTATTTATACCTATTACTTATATTTTAGTGGTAAAAACATTAAGTTTTCTCTCTCTCTCTCTCTCTCTCTCCTCTCTCTCTCTCTCTCTCTCTCTCTCTCTCTCTCTCTCTAGGAATTTCACTCGTCTTGCAGCAATTCCTTATTTATACCTATTACTTATAATTTAGTGGTAAAACATTAAGTTCTCTCTCTCTCTCTCTCTCTCTCTCTCTCTCTCTCTCTCTCTCTCTCTCTCTCTCTCTCTCTCTCTCTCTCTCTCTGGAATTTCACTCGTTTCCTACCAATTCCTTATTTATACCCATTACTTATATTTTAGTGATAAAAACATTAAGCTCTCTCTCTCTCTCTCTCTCTCTCTCTCTCTCTCTCTCTCTCTCTCTCTCTCTCTCGTGTTTTTTGCTTTTGTTTCCATTTTATTACAGTTAATATCATTCGAAATGTCATTAATTTCATTCTTAACCTTTCGTATTACTCTTTTGGGGTTTTTCCATTCCCAACAAATTTGGTTTTTCATCAGTTATCATTTCCTTTCTTATCAGTTTGTCCTTCATGCCTTTATATTCCTTTAATATATTTTATTTTTGTATTTGATGAAAATATGAATCATATTTTAAAGTATTCTTTCGTACAAGGTTACCATATGTAAATACTTTAAAGAAGTATGTTGACATTCGTTAATACAGCATATATACAGTATATATAAATATATATATATATATATATATATAATATATATATATCATATATATATATATATATATATATATATATATATATATTGATATATATATACAGTGTATATATATATATACATATATATTGATATATATATACAGTATATATATATATATATATATATATATATATATATATATATATATATATATATATACTGTATATATATATCAATATATATATATATATATATATATATATATATATATATATACACATATACATGTACGCTATTACGTTTACTCACGCGTATTTTTCAAGCAAATTACTTAGCAATTAAATGAATAGCCTGTCATGAATTCTGTGACAGGAGCTAATTGTCCCAATTTGTCCTGGATAAACGAAATGTCGATGTCGAGTTCTTTGCCCTTACTAAATTTGTGCATGAACTATAAAATGAACAACAGTGCCATGGGTCTTTTTGTTAGTATATACGATGTTCCGATGATTGATTCAGATAATACTATCAAAATTTGATTAGCTAAAACTGTTAGCTTACGGAGATGGTTAAGCTGACCTTTGGTGAATAAGGCATAAGGTCAAAATCTGATTAGCTAAAACTGTTAGCTCACGGAGATGGTTAAGCTGACCTTTGGTGAATAAGGCATAAGGTCAAAATCTGATTAGCTAAAACTGTTAGCTCACAGAGATGGTTAAGCTGACCTTTGGTGAATAAGGCATAAGGTCAAAATCTGATTAGCTAAAACTGTTAGCTCACAGAGATGGTTAAGCTGACCTTTGGTGAATAAGGCATAAGGTCAAAACTTGCTTAGCTAAAACTGTTGTCTAACGGAGAGTTTTAAGCGACCTTTGGTGGATCACACATAAGGTCCGGCCCTTTTGCGACGTACTTAACTGGGCCAGTTTTGATGTAGAGGTTTGTTATGGCTTTGGAATAATAATTTGAATTAGTATGTCACATTATGCGTATCTAACCTAACCCGTTTTGGTCAAGAGATCTAGTCATTTCTTAACTTATTACGATTTAGAGGTGTTTTATTGAAGAATATTTTTTTTAGGGGGAAATATTGCAGTATGACTTAATTTTAACTGCATTTTTTTTGCTTTTGGCAGATGAACTGATAAATCTCGTACTTTCCGTCATTAATGAACAAAATGAAACCCTTTTTATATTGAATTTTCGTTTATTATCGATTTGCGTAACTATACTCGTAAGGTTAACAGTTCGAAAAGGGCGGAAATAATCACTAGCATTTCTCTAGTAACGTGCTGAGAGAGAGAGAGAGAGAGAGAGAGAGAGAGAGAGAGAGAGAGAGAGAGCTTTCAATCGTATGTCATACAATCATGGAACAATTTAGTAAAATGAGAGTAATGATGGCAATCATTTTTTTTGGGGGGGGGGGGGTGAGATGTTGGAGGGTAGGGGAATAATTTTGTTCAAACAATTTCAAGTGAAGTTGGTTCTGTTTCTTTTTTTTCTCCCTGGCAAAAAATTTGATCACCAGTTAAAATATTTTAACATCAGCAACTACCTTAAAACAGATGTCATAAAATATGAAAAGAGACTTTTGTCAACCTGTTCAAAATAAAAAAAATATTTGCAGCAAGTCTGTGTCTAATTAGTTAAATGACGACACTGTATTCAAATCTGAATGCTATCATCGATGGAAATCCACTTGCCTGGGGATAGTTTCATGTTAGAAGTTTATTGGGCTATGAAGGCTCGTTACACGCTCGCTTACACATCGTGGAGATTGTGAACTTTAGAATCAACCTCGTGACTATTTTAGCATTTTTATAGAATTTTCAGATCTTTTAGTGCTCACTATTTATTTATTCATGGAACAAAGGTACTTAGTGACTATCCTTGATAATCACTCTAACTTCGTTAAGAATAAGACTTACATATACTTTAATTGATTCTCTTAACCATATGGGGGTTGTTTTGCAACATCCCGCCACATTATACCAACAGTCTTTCTCACAACAAACAATCGATACACTAACTACCCCCCCCCTCTCTCTCTCTCTCTCTCTCTCTCTCTCTCTCTCTCTCTCTCTCTCTCTCTCTCTCTCGATTTGGCAAAAAAAAAATAAAACAAAAATGAATCCTCCATAACCATACTAGGATTTTTCCTCCTCATCCTCATCCTAGGTCTATTGACGCCAAGGGCCTCGGTTAGGTTTCACTAGTCGTCTCTATCTTGAGCATTCAATTCCTTATTTCTCCACTCATTATCTCCTACTTCTCATGATTTTCATGATTTTTTCACCCATGGAATATTAACCTTATTCATGAATTGACTTTCTTAATCATACTACGATTTGTTTCGCCCATGAAATGTTAAATTGACACCCCATGGATGTTATTTATTCCGAACGCATGATGCATGTGACCGTTGGTATGCTTGACTCCAGGCTCTCAGAATAATAATAACTATACTCATTTTTTTTAATGAGGCACATTTGCGCTGGCTCGCAGGGTGTGTGTCCTTTTAGCTCGAAAAAGTTTCCAACTCGCTAATTGGTTAGAATGATTTTGTTCAACCAATCAGCTAGTAGGAAACTTTTCCGAGCTAAAAGGGCACCCATACGAGTCAGTGCAAATGCACATCGTTAAAAAGAAAAGGAGTATAGAGGGGCA
Organism: Palaemon carinicauda; assembly: GCF_036898095.1. NCBI lineage: Eukaryota > Metazoa > Arthropoda > Malacostraca > Decapoda > Palaemonidae > Palaemon > Palaemon carinicauda. Next base: position 65,040,498 of record NC_090761.1, on the reverse strand, counting down.
GCTTATTTTTTGACCTTTTGCTCGACCTTGACCTTGGACCTTAACATGTATTGATTGGCGTAAAATTGGACATTTTGCTTGACTGTGACCTTGACCTTTGACCTTGACATTCCAAAATTTAATCATCTCGAGCGTTTTACCTAACAGTTAATCCCTGCAAGTTTCATTACTCTGCGATTCAAATTGTAGTCAGGAAGCTGTTCACAAACAAACACATAAACAAACAGGGTGTAAAACATAACCTCCTTCCAATTTCTTTGGTGGGGGTAATCAACCAACCGGTTTTCTTAAGAGAGAAGGCATATTACTCTTCTCGTTAATTTGATTTCATTTAGTATTCAGTCGAAGTTTGATTTTGTGTTTTTATGTCTTTTCATCAATTATTTTTTCCCCTTTCGTTTGATATTTATTTTATTTGTGACAGCATTTAGCATTCTTATTAGAAGGATAATTGTTTCTAATAAGGATTTGTTGGTATATTAAGGGTATACTGGGAGCTTAATGCTTGTATTAAGGATATTTTGGAAGATATGATGTATTGCAAGATTTGAGGGTATAGTAGGATATACTGGGAAGTTAATGCTTGTATTAAGGATATTTTGGAAGATATAATGTATTGCAGGATTTGAAGGTATAGTAGGATATACTGGGAGGTTAATGCTTGTATTAAGGATATTTTGGAAGATATAATGTATTGCAGGATTTGAGGGTATAGTACGATATACTGGGAGGTTAATGCTTGTATTAAGGATATTTTGGAAGATATAATGTATTGCAGGATTTGAGGGTATAGTAGGATATACTGGGAGGTTAATGCTTGTATTAAGGATATTTTGGAAGATATAATATATTGCAGGATTTGAGGGTATAGTAGGATATACTGCGAGGTTAATGTATGTTTCAAAGATATACTGAATGATATGTATCGCAAGGCTATAAAAGTCTTTGACGTTATATAGAGTAAGATGAGTTTTATTTATTATTTTTAATAACTATTTCAAATTTTAATTAAGAAAATACATATGTAATCGCTCATCTAAAAAATCTTGGATAATTTATATTTACTAATACTGAATAATTCTTTCCTGAAACAGAAATTTTTATTGATCGTCTTAAGTGATTAATATATTAACACGTTTAATGTAATTCAAGTAATTAAAGCATAAACACCTGTATAATAAGTGCTGGTAGAATCCAAGGCTGGAATTTCTGCCAACAGGGCGTGATGACGTCACAGAACCACGTCATGCTCTCCGTCTCCTCTACCTGCATAATTTTATCTGCTAACCTCCCCCCCCATTGGCTCATGTCCTCGCCTTACCTTTCTCTTTTGTTGGTGACCCTGGTAGGTGTAACACCAGATAATTATAGATATTTTCTACTTTATATTTAATTCCATAGAATATTATCGTTATATACTTTTTTTTCTTTTTTTAAATCACCCAAAAGTTTTCATGTCTTTGCCTCCCCCCTTTCTATTTGTGACCCTTGTAGTTATAACCTATAGTTAGTTACTTCCGCCTATGAAGTTGGAAGGATATGTGTTTGTTTGTGTGTGTGTGTGTGTGTGTGTGTTTTCTACATTTTATTTAATTCCATAGATTTTTTCGTAATTCACTATTTTTTTTTATTTCCCTATTAACCCCCCCCCAAAAAAAAAAAAAAAAAAAGTTCTTGTCTTCGCCTTCCCGTATTTTTTAGTTGTAACACCAGATAACTTCTAGATAATTTCTGCTTTTTATTTTAATTCCATAGATATTTTTTCGTAATTCCCCCCTCAAATTTGTTCATGTCTTCGCCTCCCCCTTTCTGTTTGTAACCCTTTTTATTGTAACACCAGATAACATATTGTTAATTTCTACTTTTTATTTAATGCCCTTGTTTTTTTTTCGTTATACTATTTTTTGAATTTATCAACCCCCCCCCCCCAAAAAAAAAATAGTTCATTTCCATGCCTCCCCGTTTCTCTTATGTTTGTGACCATGAAAATTTAACCCCAGCTACCTGTAGTCAGGTTCTAGTTCCCCTTTACTCAACTTTTTTTATGCCTGTTTTATACATATATGTATATATATATATATATATATATATATATATATATATATATATATATATATATATATATATATGTATATATATATATATATATATATATATATATATATATATATATATATATGGGTTTCGTACTATTTTTTCCCCAATTTGACTTTATCCCTTACGAATATTTGTGTACGAACTTTTTTCATATGAAAGTTTGTACTTTTTTTATAGCATACGAACTTTAGCGTACGAATTTTTGGATATATACGAATTTGTTTTTCCAAATTGACTTTACCCCTTACGAATATTTGCGTGCGAACATTTTTTCATTGATGTTTTGCACGAACATGTGCACGACGAACATTCAACATGATCTTTTTTCCATTACGAAATTTTGGCATGACGAATTTTATACCCTACGTACTTAATCTAGTTGTGGAATGATCTTCCTAATCGGGTTGTTGAATCAGTAGAACTTCAAAAGTTCAAAGTTGGAGCAAATGTTTTTATGTTGACCAGGCTGACATGAGTCTTTTTATAGTTTATATAGGACATATCTGTTTTGACATTGTTACTGTTTTAGAATGATTTATTGTTAACTTGTTCTCATCATTTATTTATTTCCTTATTTCCTTTCCTCCCTGGGCTATTTTTCCCTGTTGGAGCCCTTGGGCTTATAGCATCTTGCTTTTCCAACTAGGGTTGTAGCTTGGCTAGTAATAATAATAATAATAATAATAATAATAATAATAATAATAATAATAATAATAATAATACATACTCCAACAAATTATGTCTATAGGAATTTTTTTTTATACGAACTTTAACCCGAAATCCATTCCTGTAGCCAGAATGCTTAGTTCTAGAGATTTATTTTATAAGTGTTATTTTTCTTGTTTAAATCCATAACTAGACTATAAAAGCACTAAGATTGCAGACATCCACCACGGCAGTTTATATCTCGAATCAACGTGCCTTTCCCAGAATCAATTAATCAATTCCAGCTCCTGACCTGACAGTTTAAAATCCCTGCAAATTTCATCACTTTGTGATTAAAATTGTGGCCGTATGATTGATGACCGGATTTTGACCTTTTGCTCGACCTTGACCTTGGTCTCGACCTTGACTTTAACATATATTAATTGGCGTGGATTTTCATACACTCAAATTTGAACCAAGTTTGAAGTCTCAATGACAATGATGTCCAAACTTCTTTGCTGGTTACCAGATTTGGATATTTTGCTTGACCGTGACCTTGACCTTTGACCTTGACCCTCCAAAATTTAAGCATTTCCAGCTTGTTATATAACAGCTAATCCATGCAAGTGTAATTATGATTAAAGTATTGGCGAGGAAACTGTTCACAAATAAACTCACCCAAGGGGGGGGGGAGCATAACCTCTTTCCAACTTCATTGGCGGAGGCAATAACGATTTCATTTGTCAGCTGCCGTATTTCGTCAAGGTCAGATATATATATATATATATATATATATATATATATATATATATATATTATATATATATATTTATATATATATATATATATATATTTATATATATATATATGTGTGTGTGTATATATGTGTGTGTGTATATGTGATAGCTTATTCTATTAATCTAGCCAAGTGAAGATCACCTATGAGTATATATATATATATGTGTGTGTGTGTGTATATATATATATATATATATATATATATATATATATATATATATATATATATATATATATATATATATATATATATATGATAGCTTATTCTATTAGTCTAGCCAAGTGAAGATCACCAATGAGTTTTCTTAGTCTTGGGTGGCTTTTGAATGGACTAACTTGTCTTTGCAAGTGCGTATTTGTGTAAATTAAATAATTTTGTTTTACTTTTATATTCATATTTTTTCCTCTTATTTATTTGTCCCATCTTTTGCGTTTTTCTTTCACGCTAATCTTTTTTCTTGTTCTATACAATATTTGGATATTGTGAATATTATTTAAAATCTAATTTATTGTCAGTACTTCATAACGATATTTCCATAGTGCACTAGGGGTTGTGGTGGCCGATGCGATAACGTCCCTGACTGGTGAACGCCAGACTGGGATTCGAGTCCCGCTCAAACTCTTTAGTTCCTTTGGTCGCTGCAACCTCACCATCCATGTGAGCTAAGGAAGGGGGTTTGGGGGAGCTATATAGGTCTGTCTGCTGAGTTATCAGCAGCCATTGCTTTATATATATATATATACAGTATATATATATATATATATATATATATATATATATATATATATATATATATATATATCAAGATTTCCATTATGTTGCTCATTAGGATAATAGATATCTTTCTTGTGATATTGTCCTAAATTTTTTAAAAGATATTCTATACAATGTGAATATCATTTAAAACCATTTTTATTGATAATAATTCTTGTTGATAATGTTATAATGCAATGAAGATGATATATCCTTTATGTAGATGTGTAAAATGCTCTTCATCTTGTTTATTAAGATAAAAGATAACATACGCTACCGGGGTCTAAGCGATGTCGGGCAGGGCAGCCGATCGGGACTACGGTCTACCTCAAAGCCAAAGAAAAGTCCTTCAAAAGAAAGCGACCGTGTTTACCCCATACAAAAGTGGAAAAACGTTTACAACGCTTCCAGAACTCTAAAATTATTGCATGATCTTTCCTTAGACAGCCTCTATAACGTTTACAATGGTTCAAGATGGCTAAAATCATTGCCAGATCTCTGCTTAGACAGCTTCTATAACGTTTATAACGTTTCCAGAAGGCTAAAATTACTGCCAGATCTTTGCCCTGACTGCCTCTATACCTTTTACAACGCTTCCAGAAGGCTAAATCATTGCCAGATCTTTACTCAGACAGCATCTCTAATGTTTACAAAGGCTCCAGAAGGCTAAAATCACTGCCAGATCTCTTCTCAGACAGCATCTATAACGTTTACGTTTCCAGAAGTCTAAAATCACTGCCAGATCTCTGTTCTGACAGCCTCTATAACGTTTACAACGCTTCCAGAAGGCTAAAATTACTGTCTACATGGTCTATGTGTTCTGAACGAAATTTTGTACATAAATTTATATATATATTTTAAAGATATACATATGATCTTCATTTTCCAATTGGTTACGTGTCTCGGTAGCACAGGGCTGTAGCATTGCCACTATGAATATGTTGTTGGTTGTAGTGTGTACGTTTCATTCTAATTAACATATGTACGCAGGTGTACCACGCGATACAGGTGTTAATAAACTTCGACTGGTTGTGCTTCGTACCTGGCTGCCAATTTTAAAGCACACACATACACACACACACACACACATACACACACACACACACACATATATATATGTATATATATATATATATATATATATATATATATATATATATATATATATATATATCACACACACACACATTATATATATATATATATATATATATATATATATATATATATATATATATATATATATATATATATATATAAATATATATATATCACATACACACACATATATATATAATGTATATATATAATATATATATATATATATATATATATATAATATATATATATAATATTATATATATATATATATATATATATATATATATATATATATATATATACACAGTATATATGTGATGAATATCTATCACTAACACTCGTGCTTTTAATCAATTTAAATATCAACTTAATCATAAATAACCACGAGTTAAAAACTCACTAATCAGCTATTTCGAGTCTAAGAACATATTCCTGAATTCGACAGGAATATGTACAGTAGACTTGAAAGAAACTTACAGTATATCTCTTCATAGCTTGATTGGTAAACGAGTCAATGTTGGCATTTTTTTCGACTCGGAGGCATAGGTTCGAATCCTTGCCCAACCAGACGTATTTATTATATATGGAGTTCTTGTGGATTTCCCAAAATGTAGAAGTCAATATTAAATGCCATTGCAGTTGAAATACACACACACACACACACGCATATATATATATTATATATATATAAATATATATATATTATATATATATATATATATATATATATATATATATATATATTCATGTTTAAGACTTTTATGAATTCACTAAACACACGCTTCCAGATATGTATTTGAAAAGTCTTGACAACTCCAAAGACTGTCTTTGGAATTGTCTAGTTCGAAAAAGTGTAAGCAAGGGAAGAAATCTGTAGAAAAAAAAGGTGCAAGCAGATGAAGTAAGTGGTAACAAAAAGTGGAACTGGCAAAAATCAGTATAGAGAAGTTTAAGTTGGTTAAAGAATCAATATTCAGATATACTTCGTGAATGGGTGAACTAATCAGTAATGTGGAAGCGCTTGAAGAAATCAGTAGTAAAAATGTTTAATCGGTTGAAGGAATCAATATAGACAAATATCGAGATTGTGAAGGAATCAATAGAGAGAAGTATTCTTAAATGGGTGCATGTATCCCTTTAAAAACTTTAACTTTAAAGAATTGTAAGTTATAGGAGCAATCACTTTAGAAAAGTGTAGCGATTGAAGGAATTTACCTTAGGAAAATATAAGCAATTAGAGGATTAACTTTAGAATGGTGTAAACGATTGAATGATTCACTTTAAGAAAGCGTAAGCGATTGAAGAAATCAGTTTAAGAAAGCGTAAGCGATTGAAGAAATCAGTTTAAGAAAGCGTAAACGATTGAAGAAATCAGTTTAAGAAAGTGTAAGCGATTGAAGAAATCAGCTGAAGAAAGCGTAAGCGATTGAAGAAATCAGTTTAAGAAAGCGTAAGCGATTGAAGAAATCAATTTAAGAAAGCGTAAGCGATTGAAGAAATCAGTTTAAGAAAGCGCAAGCGATTGAAGAAATCAGTTTAAGAAAGCGTAGGCGATTGAAGAAATCAGTTTAAGAAAGCGTAGGGGATTGAAGAAATCAGTTTAAGAAAGCGTAAGCGATTGAAGAAATCAGTTTTAAGAAAGCGTAAGCGATTGAAGAAATCAGTTTAAGAAAGCGTAAGCGATTGAAGAAATCAGTTTAAGAAAGCGTAAGCGATTGAAGAAATCAGTTTTAAGAAAGCGTAAGCGATTGAAGAAATCAGTTTAAGAAAGCGTAAGCGATTGAAGAAATCAGTTTTAAGAAAGCGTAAGCGATTGAAGAAATCAGTTTAAGAAAGCGTAAGCGATTGAAGAAATCAGTTTAAGAAAGCGTAAGCGATTGAAGAAATCAGTTTAAGAAAGCGTAGGCGATTGAAGAAATCAGTTTAAGAAAGCGTAGGGGATTGAAGAAATCAGTTTAAGAAAGCGTAAGCGATTGAAGAAATCAGTTTAAGAAAGCGTAAGCGATTGAAGAAATCAGTTTAAGAAAGCGTAAGCGATTGAAGAAATCAGTTTAAGAAAGCGTAAGCGATTGAAGAAATCAGTTTAAGAAAGCGTAAGCGATTGAAGAAATCAGTTTAAGAAAGCGTAAGCGATTGAAGAAATCAGTTTAAGAAAGCGTAGGCGATTGAAGAAATCAGTTTAAGAAAGCGTAGGGGATTGAAGAAATCAGTTTAAGAAAGCGTAAGCGATTGAAGAAATCAGTTTAAGAAAGCGTAAGCGATTGAAGAAATCAGTTTAAGAAAGCGTAAGCGATTTAAAGAATCACTTCAAAAAATTGTAAGTGGGAGAAGAAATTTCCATTTCTTTCGACTGCCGTAATTTGGATGATGAAGTAACAATTATTATTAATTTGATCATACTTCGGGTATTCTTTATATACGCATTTCTTTCCCAACATAATTGATTGTCTTTGAATTACTGTCAATTTGGAATTGTTATTGAATTGTAATACGAAAATTATTCGGCAATTAATGCACAAACTATTCAAGTAACCTATTTATATGAGGCAAGGCATTATTACTTGAAAGAATTCATTTAACACTAGGGGTTGTGGTGGCCGATGTGATAACGTCCCTGATTGGTGAACGCCAGACTGGGATTCGAGTCCCGCTCAAACTCGTTAGTTCCTTTAGTCGCTGCAACCTCACCATCCATGTGAGCTAAGGAAGGGAGTTTGGGGGGAGCTATATAGGTCTGTCTGCTGAGTTATCAGCAGCCATTGCCTGACCCTCCCTGGGGGAAGAAGAGGCTTGGACTCTGATTATATGTATATACAGTCAGTCTCTAGGGCATTGTCCTGCTTGATAGGGCAATGTCAATGTCCCTTGCCCCTGCCATTTAAACCTTAATGAACGTATTATTTTATGTATTCCATGTACTTTAAAAATATTCAAAATGATTTAATGATTAAATTAATTTTGCCTCTGCCATTCATAAGTGGCCTTTAAACATTTATCAACGTATTATTTTATGTATTTCATGATTAGAAATATGTAACAATGTGAAAATAATTAACTTTAAAATCCAATTTGCTCTCGTAGAAAATTATCCATGAATGAAATCCTAACGGCGAGATAGGACTCTATTAGCACCACGCTTCCAGTGAACTGACCTGTCGGCTGAATTGAATAATATTCGCCAAGTCTTATGATAATTTTGCACGTGCGTACCTCTGTCGGAGGGAGAGAAAGCATTTGCTTGTGCTTCAAGGTAATTGGTTAACTGGGCAGACATTGTAGCCTGCCTTCTGGCATGCATTATCTTGTTAAGTTGCTTGCTAAGTTCTCTTGCCTTTACAGCATGTTCTTGCCACTATTGCTTGTTTGCAATTTGCATTTGAAGGGCCGCAGTGTTTGAGAGTTGCCCTTTATGTTACTAATTTTCTATTGATTTTTATTTTTTTATTGGGTGATTGCTGTTGTTGTTATTATATATATATATATATATATATATATATATATATATATATATATATATATATATGTATACAGTATATATATATATATATATATATATATATATATATATATATATATATATATATATATATATATATATATCATCTCCTACGCATATTGACGCAAAGGTCCTATGTTAGATTCCGCCAGTCGCCTCTATCTTTAGCTTTTAAATCGATACTTCTCCATTCATCATCTCCTACTTCACACTTCATAGTCCTCAGCCATGTAGACGCAGGTCTTACAACTCTTCTAGTGCCTTGTGGAGCCCATTCTGAGTGAATGTACTTTAACGGGCTGAAAGGGTTTTACTTATCACCATAATCAACAGAACTACTAGTAAGGGCCACCCATACTAGGCTGGTTTGCTGTTGGAGATCAGACGAAAATCTCTCAGGATCACCAATCCGCACTGGCTAGCTAGGTAATTAAAACTGACCAAATCCTTGACATGAATTGACATGTCTGAGGCCTTTGTCCTACAGTGGACTAGAAACGGCTATGTTTGTTGTTGTCGTGTATATATATATATATATATATATATATATATATATATATATATATATATATATATATATATATATATATATATATATATATATATCCTTAGTTTAGGCCTGAAGTAGATTAGAAATTTTTCAGGTATTAACAAAACTTCAATAACCTGTAGACAGTTTTACGATTACCCTTAGAAAGGGTATTTCTGACACCAGCTGAACCATATCTCTCGTTTATATTTTCCTTGATTGATTGATTAATTTTTTGTTATTTTACGACATCTTCCGACTATATGAGAACGAGGTCGGCGTGGATTCATTTGCCTGACCTACTTATACATAATAACGAAATGGCTGCTTGAATTTTAGTGATAATTACATCTGTCTGTCTGTTTTTATTTCTCGGTTTTGTGGGCCAGTTGATGTAAAATTGATTAACATTGTTGTTTTTACTATTTATATGTCTGTATTTTATTTGGTGGCCTTGGTGAGGTAGAAGTAAGTAGTATATTTACTTTTATCTCTAGCTGTCTGTCTGTATTTTGGGGGGGGTGGGGGGTGGGGGGTGTGGCCTCAGTGAGGAAGAATTGAGTAATATTTTTACTCTCATCTCTGTTTTTTTTTTCCTGTGGCCTCGCTGAGGTAAAATCGAATAATAATTTTATTTTTACTTGTCTGTCTGTTTGTATTTCTCTTTTTGGTGGCCTCGCCGAGTTAAAATTGAGTAACATTTTAACCTTTTTCTTTGTCTGTCTGTTTGTACTTCTCTCCTCGGTGGCCTCGAAGAGGTTATCCTCTCAGAGTGTGAAACGATTTGGATTTTATCTGGTAATCTCCTTAGTTGACTTTGTAGGCATTATAGGAAATCTTAAGAAGGATTTTGTTTGATCTACCTTTGTTATGGTTGGCGAGGTTTAAGTGAATTCTGTTGTGTCATTAGAGGTAAACTCGGGAATTTTCATTTTAATCTTCTTACAGTATATTTTAATAGCAGTATTGTTATTCTATTAAGTTTAAAAAGTGAATTTTCGCAATTTTCATAATTTCAATAAGGGATGGTTTTTTTTAC
>NC_090761.1:65020039-65022539 GCF_036898095.1 Palaemon carinicauda | reverse complement strand
TCCTCCCCGGGCCCAGTGCTATGCTATATTGCATCAATTCTTGAGTCTCTCTCTCTCTCTCTCTCTCTCTCTCTCTCTCTCTCTCCCCAGCCGTATCAGATCGTCAAACTTCAGTGATGTGAGTGAAGTTCATTCACAGATTATTGACTTGACCATCTCCCATGCCACGAGCAAGACACCTCTCTCTCTCTCTCTCTCTCTCTCTCTCTCTCTCTCTCTCTCTCTCTCTCTCTCCTTGCTAGATAGAGATCTGGCCTGCAGCTTACAGGCGCTCACATCACGAGGATGTAGGCTGTGCAGTTCTGGTGAACGGTATTACAGGTACATTTCCTCTTCTTGCAGGATCTGTAGCTCAGTTAGAAGTTAGAGTTTTTGAGGGAATGAATATGGATACGCCTCTATGGTCATTCATTTGTCGATTTAAATTTCTATTTATCATAGATTTTTACTCAACAATTAATATTTTCATATATATATATATATATATATATATATATATATATATATATATATATATATATATATATATATATATATATATATATATATTTACTATATATTTACCTCCGCCTACGAAGTTGGGAGTCGGTTATGCTTTCGCCTCTGTTTGGCCGTTTGTCTGTTTGTTTGTGAATAATTTCCTTGCCACAATTTTACTCATGTTGAGACGTGGAAGCGATTCAATTTTGAAAGTCTTAGGTCAAAGGTCAAGGTCGAGGTCGAACAAAAGGTTGAGAAATAAGCTGGCGGGGTGGAGGGTCTGCACTTTCAGAGTGCTTTTTTTTTTTTTTATATTTTAGCATTTATATAAATAATATTTTTTATTCTCAAATTCAATCTTGCCAGCTCTAAGAATCGAGCTTAACTCATTAGGCTGGTAATCTCACCTTTAATAATAGAATGTTAATCTCCTTTTAATAATAAAATGTTAATCCCCTCCTTTTAATAATAAAATGCTAATCTCCTCCATTTGATAATAAAATGTTAATCTCCTCCTTTTGAAAATATGTTAATCTCCTCCTTTTAGTAATAAGATGTAAATCTTCTCATTCTAATAATAAAATGTTATCTCCACCTTTTAATAATGAAATGGTAATCTCCTATTAATAATAAAATGTTAATCTCCTCCTCTTAATAATAAAACGTTAAACTCCTCCTTTTAGTAATAGGATGCTAATCTCCTCCTTTTACTAATTAATGCTAATCTCCTTTTAATAATGAAATGTTTATCTCCTTTTCATGGTAAAATGTTAATCACCTCCTTTTAATATGTTAATCTTTTAATTATAAAATGATAATATAAACTCTACGAGATTTCTTGAGGCTTTGAAGGGTTTGTTAAGATGTTTCAATATTTGACAATAAGTGATGGCAAGATGAGAATATAATTGTTTTTGAAATGGAAATTACTTTTTCTGTTAATGGCATTCTTTTATTTTTTTTTATAATAGAACCCGTATTAACCAGTTTTATCAAATTTGTTTTATTTATTTAATTTGGTTTATATTTTTATTTATGTTTTAAAACCCTTTCACTATTAAATTGTCTGTCAAAGTCACTTCGTGGGTGAACAGTTAGAGGCTGATTGATTAATCTTTCAAAAATAATTATAAGAATAGGGAAGTGGGGAATATGGGGAAAGGAAGAGTACCCCTGGATACAATCCAGTTTAGAGCTCAAAGGCAGGTACTCGGGATGGGAAAGATTAAGGAAATAGGGAGAAAGAGAAGCACAGGAGAAGAATAAAAGAGAGGGGCAGACCCTCTTGCGATATTAGGGAATTGGTATTATTATTTTAATATAATTAGTTAGAGGTAACATAACTTTCAGTTAATAAATCAGCCGTTACTAGTCCAATGCGCAACAAAAGGCCTCAGACATGTCCTTCCCCCTGTGTCTGTCTATGGTCTTTCTGTCCAGTCCACACCCGCAAACATTCTTAGTTCGCCAATCCATAGTCTTCTCTTCCTTCCCTTGCTTCTTTTTTAATCTCAAGCGACCCATTCAGTTATTCTTCATGTTCATCTATTGTCTGTCATTCTCATTATATGTCTTGCCCATGTCTATTTTTTTTTCTTATATGTTGTTGGAATATTCTCTTCTTTACTTTGCTCTCGTATCCATGTTGCTTTTATTCTGTCTCTTAGTGTTATTTCATTATTATTCTTTTCATAACTCTTCGAGTTGTAACTAGCTTATGTTCTAAGGCTTTAGTAAAGGTCCAAGTTTCTGATGCATAAGTTAATACGTGTAGGACCATCTGATTAGTTACTTTTCTTTTTAGGGAAAGTGGCATTTTACTTTTCATAATCTCATTTTGTTTATCTAAAGCTGTTCATCCCATGTTTATCCGTCTTTTAATTTCGGTCCCGTGCCTTGGGAAAGCATTTAATGGCTTGTGTTTAGTACGTATATTCTTTAATAATCTCCAAAGGTTCATCCATAACTCTTATTTGTTGTCTCACTGCTTTTTCCTTTATCATTATCTTAGTTTTATTCA
>NC_090761.1:64984695-65017039 GCF_036898095.1 Palaemon carinicauda | reverse complement strand
ACCTAATTTATCATTAAAGTGTTGTTTTATATGTCCCAAATTTCGATACCAATTATTATTATTATTATTATTATTTGCTAAGCTACAACTCTTTTTGGAAAAGAAAGATGCTATAAGCCCAAGGGCCCGAAAAGGGAAAATAGCTCAGTGACGAAAGGGAATAAGGAAATAAGTAAATCCTGTGATATGTGTGTGTCATCCTCTGCCAGGAAAGATTCCGTATTCTCCTTTTTGTCTGACGATAGAAATTCCTTGAAAAAGGTTCTGCAAACAAGAATCAATAGTGTTAAGCCAGCCTATGTCGCATAAAATAAGCAATTCATTATTATTATTATTATTATTGTCATCATATATATATATATATATATATATATATATATATATATATATATATATATATATATATATATATATATTAACCACAATGGCATTTAATATAGAATTCTACGAGTGTTAGAGAATATATATCCACCTTTTCCCCAAAAATATATATAAAATATATTGCAGTTTAAGGCTTGTTAAAAGATGAAGGAACTATATGTCACACACACACACACACACACATATATATATATATATATATATATATATATATATATATATATATATATATATATATACATACATATATATATATATATATATATATATATATATATATATATATATGTATATATATAGCATATATATATATTTATATATTTATTATGATTATTATTGTTATTATTATTATTACTAGCTAAGCTACAACCCTAGTTGGAAAAGCAAGATGCTATAAGCCAAAGATATATAGTTGGAAAAGCAAGATGCTATAAGCCAAAGATATATATATATATATATATATATTATATATATATATTATATATATATATACATTGTGAATTGTACTGGTATTGTACATCAATTTCACTTTCGGTTTGTTTGTTTGTTTTTCCAGATCCGGCGCATTAAGGCGGCGGAGGGGGCGGTGGGCGAAGGAGCTGTTCAGCAGGGAGAGGTCTCCTCCTCCAAACCCACGTTATTGCCAAGTCAGCGGATAGGATCCCTTGTATTAGAGGTGAGTTAGCATTCTCTCTCTCTCTCTCTCTCTCTCTCTCTCTCTAGTCATGTGTACATTTCCTCTTATGTATTTTTGTGTTTTTCGTTATTTTTGATTTAGCTCTCTCTCTCTCTCTCTCTCTCTCTCTCTCTCCTTTGATTATTTGTACATTTTCACTTATTGGTTTTACGTTATTTTTTATTTTATAGTTTTTTTTTTTAATTAGATTTTCCGAAATTATACTGGGGCTGGGGAGGCTGTTCAGCGCTGAGGTACTTCTTTTGGGAAATTAGAGTGAGAAGCTGGACACTAAAATGGAGGAAAGGAAGTTGGAATGAAGTTAAACTAGAAGGCTAATAAGTGGATGCAGGAAAGGGCTTACTGTGAGAGATGTGAGGTGTACTGATGGCATTTCAGGGATTTTGTGTACTGGATTTATTCCCGTAACTTAAAAGAAAAGACGTCATAGCCGGTAAGGCTATATTATACAGCGTTGGAGCATTAGGTAACCGGAAATGTTATACAGTATTTAGACAATGGGTAACTGGATAAGTTGTCAAAGTCAAAATAATGTATTATATTGTATTATACATCATTGAGAGACAGGATAACCGGAAATGTATTGTTTTTGCAACCCTAAGGGTTTATTCATTTTGATTTATCTCTTGAGTGTGATAAGATTTCTGGGAAGTCTAAACCTCCTTAAACATGATTTCAATGTATTGAATATGAGATTACTCGAGTGCCATATGTGGATGAAATCATGGTGAGGGGTAGATGGAGATGGTTCGGGTATGCTCTTCGCATTCAACACCAAACATTGAGCTGGGTTCCAAAAAGGCACTAAAAGGCTTAGAAGGCCCAGGCCTAAAAGGCTGAGGACTATGAAGCGTCAAGTAGGAGAGGATGAATGGAGAAGTATTAGATTTAAAGCTCAAAATAGAGACGACTGGCGAACTCTGAGGCCCTTTGCTTCAATAGGCGTAAGAGGAGATAATGATGAAATATTATTATTATTATTATTATTATTATTATTATTACTTGCTAAGCTACAACCCTAGTTGGAAAAGCAAGATGCTATAAGCCCAACAGGGAAAATAGCCCAGTGAGGAAATGAAACAGGGAAAAACTAAATATTTTAGGAACAGTAATAACATTAAAATAAATATTTCTTATATAAACTACAAAATATTTAAACAAATCAGGGGGAAGATAAGATAGAATAGTGTACCCTCAAGTTAGATAACTTATATATATATATATATATATATATATATATATATATATATATATATATATATATATAGCTTGTGTGATTTTAGTTAATTAGACCGTGTAATAAAAAATCGACTTCGTAACTAGATGAATTCAGGGTGATTTTATAGCTATTTTAATGTTACGTATTAAATTCTGTCTATAAAAAAACTCCCCCCCCCTCATTTAAAAGGTTGCTCATTAGCGACAAATGCAAGGATCAGATCAATTCCCCAGAGACTGACCATGTAGGCTATACCAAAGATCAGCTCTCATCTTCACCTAACCTAGCACCAGGGAGGGCCAGGTAATGTCTGTCAATGAATATTTTGAATTCCCACTTTTTTAGTTTTCCTTGCAATGCCATTTGGGAATCCAGTTTTTCAAGCTCTGAAATTCTATTTTTGCTTCTATTTTCCTTTCCCCGGAATTTTCTTCATATCAAAAGGGGCACATTTGATTCTCCTAGTTTTCAGTGGTTTATTGTCGTCAAGTATTTTAAGTTAGTGGTACGTAAGGTGGACTGTAGGCGTTAATAAATGGTATTTTGGCTTCAGCTGCACCTGTTCTTCCTGTTCTTCAACTTCTCTTGAAATTTTCCCTTTTTTCTATTACTCACTGGGCTATTTTCCCTGTTGGAACCCATCCTGCCTTGCCAACTAGGGTTGTAGCCTAGAAATTAATAATAATAATAATAATAATACAGTAATAATAATAATAATAATAATAATAATAATAATAATAATAATAATAATAATACTGTGTAGTCTTAACTTTACTTACCTCTGTTACTGCTTCCTTTCTGTTCAACTTCGTAGTGCAACATCGCCTCAGCACTGATTGGTCTTTAGATTAATATATTTTGAAATAAATGTATCCGGTTGACGAAAACTCTTGTGTATGATCTTGATATGAAGTAGTATGATTCGTGGTTTAAAATGTATAGTAAGACGCTGTTTGACGTATATTTGTATGTGTTTAATGTGTATGATAAATATTACGATTAATTTTTGCATTCAATGTTCCCGTTTTGTGTACTCCTATTAGCTTCCCGTTTCTATGTAAAGGGACTAGAATTAAATGTCCCACAGGGTTTGTTATGGATTGCGAAGTTTCATTTATGTTTTGATACTGCTTATCGATACCGATAATTTCCTTTTAAAAAAGAAGTGTCATTATGAAGGGAATGAAGTCTGTTCGCCAGCATGTCGGGGCCACCTGTCTCATAATCTGTTCGTCTGGTGGTGGTAGTGGTGGTGGGGCAGTGAAAGTATGCAAGTCTATCACCGTTTCGTTTAGGCATAATTTCTTTTTTGCCGATATATTGATGTGTTTCCGTTCGACGGAATAAAGCAGAATTGTCTCTACGTGAGACATTATGACGTGTGTATTGAAAGGTGGTAACGAGTTGGTCATAATGTGGTGGCAGGTGGTGACGGGAGATGGCGGCGTGGAACTTACAAGAGAACCATGGAGCCCCTACACTGCCGCTCTCACCTGCTCATGGGAAACGCGCACACACCCACTAACACTTGTTTTGTGCATGCCCATCTGCGCAATTTTCAATCATTTGATCCTAGCTATTAGTCGTTCGAATAATTAATCATACACATGTCCAGTGACAATTCATTTGAGAGGCTTCAGTATGAAAGGAATGAAATAGTTAGAGCGCGAAACTTTTTGTGGAATCACTCCTCTGAGATGCCAGATAGCACCTTTTTTTCCCAAATACAAAGCATTAATTTTCTTTCTTTTTCTACGAGTTCACTATGACATTGTTGCATACATTGCTCTATGTAAAAGTTCCAAAGCGAGAATATAGCAGCAATTTACCGAGAGTAAAAGCGTCAGCATTTCTCCATCGCTGTCGTATTTCGTAATCATGTTGGAATGTTCATGTGTGCTTTTCCCGTTATATTTGTGTATTTAGGCACAAATGCTATACTGAACACCACCGCCAACGGTGTTATCGTAAGTAATGGGTCCACACTATCAGTAAAACAAACTTTGAAGTATTATTACATACTAATTAACCGTTGTCATAGAGATCTGATTTTGCGTTTTCATTAGATGAATGTGACGTGGTCTGTCGTTGCCTAACATTTGGGAGTTACGGGTGGTAGTAGTTGCTGGAACTTGGGAGATGTGTATTTTGTGAGTTTTTGCTTTTGCCTTTTGAAATTATTTTAAGCGTGTTTATTATGACGTCTGTTCACTGCTTTCATATGCATACAATCCATGCTTCTCTCTCTCTCTCTCTCTCTCTCTCTCTCTCTCTCTCTCTCTCTCTCTCTCTCTCTCTCTCTCTCTAACCCCGAGTGCATTAAAACTAACACTAAATTAGACTTTTCAAACATATACACAGAAGGTTCATCAATATCACTTTGAATCTCCTTTCACACATTACATTTCGTCTTTATCAAGCAGGCCTGCATTCCATTCTTTCCACTTGATCAGGCCGTCTCAAATTACTCTGAGCTATTCTTTCATCTATGCTAACCTTATGACCACTCCTACGTATCTTTACGTTTCTCAACCTATGAGTTATTTTACCACGTGAAAATGCAAACAGTTTATGTGGGCAGATTGAATCTCGTTTAATTTGCATTTCACATCCACACTTCACTCCCATAAAGGTGCTTTGGTCTAGCCATCACCTTTGGTTTCTAAATAGAACTCTCAACTCCGTTCGAACATGCACTACAAATTAACCACTTCTGTTAACCACCATACATGCTAACATTAATTTCTTCATGATTTTTTTCTTTTACCGTCTTTACCTTACTCTTTCTCACATGCACCCTCAAATTTCTCCTGTACACTCTTCAGACTCTTACCAGAATCTTCTGTTTATCTTCACTATCCCCAGTTGTCACAGTATCATCCACAAATATATATCCAATCAACATCCCACGAATTTTCACCTATATCTACTGGCTTTTCGTTATTATTATTATTATTATTATTATTAGTAGTAGTAGTAGTAGTAGTGTTATTTGCTAAGCTACAATCGTAGTTGGAAAAGCAGAATGCTATAAGCCCAAGGGCTCCAACGGAAAAAATAGCTTACCGAGGAAAGGAAATAAGGAAATAAACTACAAGAGAAGTAATTGAGAGTTAAAATAAAATATTTTAAGAACGGTAACGACATTAGAATAAATCTTTCATATACAAACTATAAAAACTCAAAAAGAAAAACTAGAGGAAGAGAAACTGGATAGTGTGCCTGAGTATACCCTCAATCAAGAGAACTCTACTCCAAGGGAGTGGAATCCTATGATGTGTCACCATCATCATCATCACCTCATACGCCTATTGACGCAAAGGGCCTCGGTTTGATTTCGCCAGTCGTCTCTATCTTGAGCTTTTAAATCAATACTCCATTTGTTATCTCCTACTTCACGCTTCATAGTCCTCAGCCGTGTAGGTCTGCCTCTTCCAATTCTTCTAGTGCTTTCCCAGTTGAAATTATGGGGAAGTAATCTCTCTTGGGAAGTAGAGCATGGCCGAACCATCTCCATCTACCCCTCACCACGATCTCATCCACATATGGCAGTCAGGTAACTCGGGTTATCTCTCTCTTATAGTTTCGTTTTTAATCCTGTCCTGCCATTCAACTCCCAATATTCTTCTGAGGCTTTGTTCTCTATTGGATATTGTGTACAGTATACTTTTTATTTTTAATTTGGGGTTCGATACAGTACACAAAAACTTATGTACATTTTGTATGTTGTACAATAATTTAAACTATTAAGGGAAAAAATGATATGTGCACTACTGTATGTTCAAAGCAATGCGAGGCTGGTTCGTTTTTAAATCTGCCTAGTAACCCATTAACTTGGGTAGAATATTAGCATGATTATATTTAAAATCTGCATATAGGGCTGTGGTGGTGGCCTATGTGGTAACGTTCCTGACTGGTGATTGCCAGACTGTGGCTCGAGTCCCGCTCAAACTCGTTAGTTCCTTTGGTCGCTGCAAGCTCACCATCCTTGTAAGCTAAATATGGGTGTTTGGAGAGCCTCTAGGAGCCTATTAGTCTATCTGCTGAGTCATCAGCCGCCATTGTCTGGCCTTCCCTGGTCATTGCTTGGGTGGAGAGGGGGCTCGGGCGCTGATGGCTCTGATCATATGTATATATGGTCAGTCTCTAGGGTATTGTCCTGCTTGTTAGGTCATTGTCACTGTCCTTGGCCTCATGAGTGGCCTTTGATAAAAATATGTCTAGAAATTCTTAGATTGTTGTGTATCACACGTGGTTTGTCTTATAATTTTTCTACAGCACTTTAGTTCTTTACCTTTCGTGGATTATTTTTCATGTTCTGTCATTTTCACGACTAATGTAATGTACTTTACATTTGAATTACGAGTATTGTATTATTGAGTAAAATGAAAAGATAATGTAAGTTCCTAGTGAATGAAAGTTGTGTAAACAGTTTTGACAATTATATATATATATATATATATATATATATATATATATATATATATATATCTATATATATAGATATATATAGATATATATATATATATATATATATATATATCTATATATATCTATATATATAGATATATATATAGATATATATATATATATATATATATATATATATATATATATATCTATATATATATATATATATATATATATATATAGATATATCTATATATATATATATATATATATATATATATGTGTGTGTGTGTGTGTGTGTATCCACATGTTTTTAACCATCTCTTTTACTTGGGTTTTTTAGATTTACTGACATTCTTTTTCTTTCTTTTTAAAATGTAATTTAGGAAATTTAGGATTTTATGAAATTTCATCCATTTTGCCATGTCAGCAAATTCAAAATTATATATTATTGAAAATAGAAACCATTAGTAAAGTCTTGATTAATGAAAATTTTCGGATAAAGATTACAATTTTTTTTGTAGGTTCTGAATTTTATTAAATACTTATATAATTTCTCGATGTGTTTGGTAACAATTAATATATCGATTTGTACAATACCAGATTCTCCTAAATGAACAATTAATTGTTTTCAAATTGAAAATATAAAATATATGATATTATTTCAGAATAGGCGAATATTATCTCCTTTTGATGAAGTCATTTCAACAAATTAATTATTTTCAAATTGAAAATTAAAAGTATATTAATTTAAAATAGGTAAATATCTCCTTTTGATAAAGTCATTTCAACAAATTAATTATTTTCAAATTGAAAATTAAAAGTATGATGTTAATTCAAAATTGGCGAATATTATCTGCTTTTGATAAAGTCATTTTACCAGATTAATTATTTTCAAATATGAAATTAAAAGTTTGATATTTAATTCAAAATAGGCGAATATTATCTCCTTTTGATAAAGTCATTTTAACAAATTTTTATTGTTCATTAATGAGATCTGGAAAAACATATTTTTAATGTTTCTATTTCTTTATTTGTATGAACACTCTTACTACATTTTAAAATGTATATAGTTTTCTTTATTTGCCTAAATTGTTCATTAATGAGATCTGGAAAAACATAATTTTAATGTTTCTATTTCTTTATTTGTATGAACACTCTTACTACATTTTAAAATGTATATAGTTTTCTTAATCTTTATTTGCCTAAACACTTTCTTACTGCCTTTTAGTATATCTTTTTGGAGTTCCTTACTCAGAATTTAAAAGTATACCCGACTGATATTTTGACCTTTTTTGGGGGGGACTTATTGAATGACAAGTCCTGTGAGCAAGGTCATCAAGAGAAAATGTTATCAATATTATCATTGTTTTATGGTTGTTGACTTTTCAAGCATCACAGTTTAGAAATAATAAGGTTTAGTTATTATATTGAAATCCATGTATATACTGTATATATAAACTTTGATTCTCTCTACCATTCAGAACAATCTTGATTGTCAGTCTGAGTAATCTTAATTCTCTCTGTGTCAGTCAGAATAATCTTGACTGTCAGTCAGAATAATCTTGATTCTCTGTGTGTCTATCAGAAAAACCTTGATTCTCTCTCTGTCAATCAGAATAATATTGATTGTGTCAGTCAGAATAATCTTGATTCTCTCTGTGTCAGTCAGAATAATATTGATTCTCTATCTGTCAGTCAGAATAATCTTGATTGTATCTGTCAGAATAATCTTGATTCTCTCTGTCAATAAGAATAATCTTGATTCTCTCTGTCAATAAGAATAATCTTGATTCTCTCTGTCAATAAGAATAATCTTGATTGTATCTGTCAGAATAATCTTGATTCTCTCTGTCAATAAGAATAATCTTGATTGTATCTGTCAGAATAATCTTGATTCTCACTGTCAATAAGAATAATCTTGATTGTATCTGTCAGAATAATCTTGATTCTCTCTGTCAATAAGAATAATCTTGATTCTCTCTGTCAATAAGAATAATCTTGATTCTCTCTGTGTCAATCAGAATAATGTTGATTGTGTCAGTCAGAATAATCTTGATTCTCTCTGTGTCAGTCAGAATAATATTGATTCTCTCTGTGTCAGTCAGAATAATCTTGATTTTCTATATGTCAGTCAGATTAATCTTGATTCTCTATCTGTCAGTCAGAATAATCTTTATTCTCTCTGTGTCAGTCAGAATAATATTGATTCTCTCTGTGTCAGTCAGAATAATCTTGATTCTTTATCTGTCAGTCAGAATAATCTTGATTCTCTCTGTCAATAAGAATAATCTTGATTCTCTCTGTCAATAAGAATAATCTTGATTGTGTCAGTCAGAATAATCTTGATTCTCTCTGTCAATAAGAATAATCTTGATTCTCTCTGTCAATAAGAATAATCTTGATTGTGTCAGTCAGAATATTCTCTCTGCCAATCAAAATAGTCCTGAAATTTCAAACAGCATTGTGACCCATGTTTGAAACTTACAGAATATTTGCCTTTTTTTTCATAATTAATGAGAGTTTTACTTTACCCTTGCAGGCGCAGTGATCTCGTTAAACTTCTTTGCAATAATATTAATGACAATAAACCCTTTCAGGCTCTGGGTGGTTTTTTGTCTATTGTGAGCCACGACGGTAAGATAGAGTTTGTCTCGGACAAAGTAAGCAATTATATCAAGTTCACCTCCGAAGACCTTACTGGGAAGAGCATCTACAACATTATACACGTGGGCGATCATGCCAAGTTTTCTTCCTCTTTTATGTCAGTAGGTACGGCCGTGCATCTCAGAGAAAGAGATTTTTTTCCTTTATAATTTCATCCACAGAATGTCCAAGTTCGTATAGCTGTCTTTTGTACATTTTGCATAAGAATTATCTTTATTTTTCGGCGTTGATAAATTGTTTGTTGCATATAACAAATCTTTTCATTTAAGTTTTATTTTTTTTTTATATAAATTCTTGTCCTAAACTGTATGCAGAAAAGTGCAACATCTTTTAGCAGTTCAATTCTAGTGATCTAACAGAGAGGAGTTTCAAGAATGTAAATGATATGATGATGACATTTCTCCACTGTGGTTTCAGCAGACAGCTTCTTGTGTGTATATGTTATAGCGTATTAGATAAAATAGAATGTAGTGTAATGAATTGATGTTTTGATGTGTCTGACATCTGACGAGTGGTGTTCTTTTTCCAGGCTGGCCAAGTGAAGCTAGCGAAGCCTCGCGAAGTCGAAATTTTAATTGTCGCCTCCTGGTCAAACCTCCTGATGACCAGGAGGAGACTATGGAAGAGAAGCAACAGCGGGTATCACAGTATGAGAATATGCAGGTAATGAACTTTGATGGGGTCATGATGAGAATGTGCTGGCAATGAAATCTGATGGGGTCATAATGAGAATATGCAGCTAATTAACTTTGATGTAGGCATAATGCGAATATTCTGGTAATTAACTTTGATGTGGTCATAACAAGAAATTGCAAGTAATTAACTTAACTGTGGTCATAATGAGAATATGCAACTAATAAACTTTGTTGGGGGTCATAATGAGAATATGCAGGTAATGAACTTTAATTGGGTCATAATGAGAATATGCAGGTAATGAACTTTAATTGGGTCATAATGAGAATATGCAAGTAATGAACTTTAATTGGGTCATAATGAGAATATGTAGGCAATGAACTTTAATTGGGTCATAATGAGAATATGTAGGCAATGAACTTTGATTGGGTCATAATGAGAATATGCAGGTAATGAACTTTAATTGGGTCATAATGAGAATATGTAGGCAATGAACTTTAATTGGGTTATAATGAGAATATGTAGGCAATGAACTTTAATGGGGTCATAATGAGAATATGCAGATAATGAAATTTGATGGGGTCATAATGAGAATATGCAGGTAATGAACTTTAATTGGGTCATAATGAGAATATGCAGGTAATGAACTTTAATGAGGTCATAATGAGAATATGCAGGTAATGAACTTTAATTGGGTCATAATGAGAATATGCAGGTAATGAACTTTAATTGGGTCATAATGAGAATATGTAGGCAATGAACTTTAATTGGGTTATAATGAGAATATGTAGGCAATGAACTTTAATGGGGTCATAATGAGAATATGCAGATAATGAAATTTGATGGGGTCATAATGAGAATATGCAGGTAATGAACTTTAATTGGGTCATAATGAGAATATGCAGGTAATGAACTTTAATGAGGTCATAATGAGAATATGCAGGTAATGAACTTTAATTGGGTCATAATGAGAATATGCAGGTAATGAACTTTAATTGGGTCATAATGAGAATATGTAGGCAATGAACTTTAATTGGGTCATAATGAGAATATGCAGGTAATGAACTTTAATTGGGTCATAATGAGAATATGCAGGTAATGAACTTTAATTGGGTCATAATGAAAATATGTAGGCAATGAACTTTAATGGGGTCATAATGAGAATATGCAGATAATGAAATTTGATGGGGTCATAATGAGAATATGCAGGTAATGAACTTTAATTGGGTCATAATGAGAATATGCAGGTAATGAACTTTAATTGGGTCATAATGAGAATATGCAGGTAATGAACTTTAATTGGGTCATAATGAGAATATGCAGGTAATGAACTTTAATTGGGTCATAATGAGAATATGCAGGTAATGAACTTTAATTGGGTCATAATGAGAATATGTAGGCAATGAACTTTAATTGGGTCATAATGAGAATATGTAGGCAATGAACTTTAATGGGGTCATAATGAGAATATGCAGATAATGAAATTTGATGGGGTCATAATGAGAATATGCAGGTAATGAACTTTAATTGGGTCATAATGAGAATATGCAGGTAATGAACTTTAATTGGGTCATAATGAGAATATGCTGGTAATGAACTTTAATGAGGTCATAATGAGAATATGCAGGTAATGAACTTTAATTGGGTCATAATGAGAATATGCAGGTAATGAACTTTAATGAGGTCATAATGAGAATATGCAGGTAATGAACTTTAATTGGGTCATATTGAGAATATGCAGGTAATGAACTTTAATTGGGTCATAATGAGAATATGTAGGCAATGAACTTTGATTGGGTCATAATGAGAATATGCAGGTAATGAACTTTAATTGGGTCATAATGAGAATATGCAGGTAATGAACTTTAATTGGGTCATAATGAGAATATGTAAGCAATGAACTTTAATTGGGTCATAATGAGAATATGTAGGCAATGAACTTTAATAGGGTCATAATGAGAACATGCAGATAATGAAATTTGATGGGGTCATAATGAGAATATGCAGGTAATGAACTTTTATTGGGTCATAATGAGAATATGCAGGCAATGAACTTTAATGAGGTCATAATGAGAATATGCAGGTAATGAACTTTAATTGGGTCATAATGAGAATATGCAGGTAATGAACTTTAATGAGGTCATAATGAGAATATGCAGGTAATGAACTTTAATTGGGTCATAATGAGAATATGCAGGTAATGAACTTTAATTAGGTCATAATGAGAATATGTAGGCAATGAACTTTAATTGGGTCATAATGAGAATATGTAGGCAATGAACTTTAATTGGGTCATAATGAGAATATGTAGGCAATGAACTTTAATTGGGTCATAATGAGACTATGTAGGCAATGAACTTTAATTGGGTCATAATGAGAATATGCAGGTAATGAACTTTAATTGGGTCATAATGAGAATATGCAGGTAATGAACTTTAATTGGGTCATAATGAGAATATGTAGGTAATAAATTTGATGGGTCATATTGAGAATATGTAGATAATTAACTTTGATGGGTTCAAAATGGGAATATGCAGACAATTAACTTAAGGGGTCATAATGAGAATATGCAGACAATCAGGTTTGATGGGGTCATCATGAGAATATGCAGGTAATTATCCAATAAGGGATTTAATTTTTGATATGGCTATAATGAGTATTTGGACTTGTAATTTTGCAAGTATTCAATTCACATAGATTTGTTTTTTTGGGGATTCAAAGTTTCTGTGTACTAATGGAATATGATAGTGTGGTAGTTAATAGGGAATAGAATGTGGTAGTTAATATGTTATATGATGTAATGTGGCAGTTGATAGGGAATATGATAGAATGTGGCAGGTAATAGGGAATAGAATATGGTAGTTGATAGGGGATATGATAGAATGTGATAGTTAGATAATAGAATTTGGTAGGTAATATGGAATATCAAGGAATGTGGTTGTTAATAGGGAATATAATAGAATGTGGTAGCTATTAGGGAGTCTAATAGAATGTTTTAGTTGATGGGAATAGAATTTGGTAGTTAATAAGAAATATCATGGGATGTGGTAGTTAATAGAGAAAATAATAATAGAATGTTAGTTAATAGGGAATCAATGGGTTACCAGCGCATTCATAGTATGTTATTGTTTGATCTTCAAGCATGAACATAGTTCTAAATGCAGTTCATGGCTGTCAAATTAAGTGTGATATCATGCAAGAAATACAGAAAAGAAGATAGAATTTGGGGAAAAGAAAGTTAAAGTGATGGTTGGATATTTTTTGGGAAATTAAAATTGATGAAAGTTCTGAAATGGAAGAGAGAAGAAGCTGTTGCCTACATGGTCCCTTTTAAGGCTTTGTTTGTGGCATTCAAAGTAAAGTCTTTATTCCATAAATATATTTCATTTATGACTTGCTCATTTGTGTCTGGTTTTATTTGAATTTTTTATGTGTCCCACTGTTGTTGTTTTTCTTGTTCTTAATCTTTGGGTATTTGCAGTTTTCACCAGTAAAAACTATTGAGAGAGAGAGAGAGAGAGAGAGAGAGAGAGAGAGAGAGAGAGAGAGAGAGAGAGAGAGAGAGAGAGAGATGCATATTTCCTCATTATGTTTTTTTCATTAGGTTAAATATTGGCTGTTCATGGCATAGATTGGGAACCATTTAAATATTATTGATATTTCAGAAATGGATTAGATGATGATGATTTTTTTTCATCAGGATATTTTCACTTCTTCAATGGTGTGATATGCTTGGGACATTTGAAACGAAGTAAATGGAATGACCTTCCTGTAAATGTAAAAGAAAAATTAAATAAAGTGTTATTTAGCATCAATATCTATAAGAGAATCGGTGTATATACCTGTAGTGCTGTGTAAAGTAAAACTACAGAACCATGAACCAATTACGAAAAAACATGACAAATTTATAACTGTGTTCTAAAATAATATCCATTACATTTTTTGTCCTTTTGATATGATATTATGCCTGCAATTACTTTGGTATACTTTTGATTATTCCCTCCATTAAAATGGTTCTTGTGTGAAATTGCAGATCTTGAGATGTGTTGGCCCATGTTGCTTTAGAGAGCTTCCTTGTATCTTATTTTTTATATTTTGAGGATTATAAAGATGTATTAGAGACTGAGTTTTAAGTGAAAAGGCAATAAACTTGGTGAGATAAGTGATTTTGGATACACCAGGTGTGAATAATTATAAAACATAACATGTGACTGATCGTAAGTTAAAGCTGGAAGTGTTTGAAGCCAAGAGAAATGCAAGCTGTTCTGTCTTAAGATATGAAGTGTCATTTTAATTATAGTGTGTTAAAGTTTTGATTTTTGTGACACACCAGAAGTTCTTCAGAGTTTACTGTTAATAGTGCCGTTACTTTACGTCATTTACTCGTAGTGTCCTAAGTTTTGATTTTTGATATGCACCTGAGGTTCTTCAGAGTGTACTGTTAAATCTAGTGCCATTACTTAAGGGTAAAAATAAGAAGATGAACCTAAATGTCCTCTACCTTATTTGAAATGTGGCATTTCTTCATCAGATTACTGCTGTGCTTTTGCCATCATCTATAGTGGAAAATAAGACCTGTGAATCATTTGAAGGAGAAGGGCAACAGTGTTTAGTTTGTGTAGTGAGAAGCATTCCATCCAACGAACGTATCCAGGGCACGCCGGTAGAGCAGTTTACCACCAAACTGGACACTCAGGGAACTATCATAGGGTTAGACTCGAGTGGAGTGTCATCCAGATACAGCCAGTTTTTAAATAAGGTACCTACATTCTTCCGTTTCCTTCAGCGTCATCTTTTAAGAGTTATGCATGGAGTATTTTAATAAGTATACAGCATTACTTACGTTATTATTATGAAAGTTATTGTGCATTGTAGGTATTTTGTATTGTAATCTGTAATGTACTTGGAAAATTCTTGAAATTTTTCAGGTACAGTACTGTATCTAAAACTTGCAGAATACTTTGCAAAGCAAAAATTGAAGCAACTATGGTTATGGTTTTTAGATAAGAGGGCTTTCATTAGTGTGAAATTTTCTATATCCTTGAAAACAGTAAGATTTTGTTTGTATTTTGAAGAATTGAACCTGCAATTGAAGTAACCACCACGTATCTTTTGAGATGTTCGTAAACCTGGGTTACAGTTGCCTAATTTCTTGGATTTAAATAAAAAATGCTAAACTTATTTTCTGGGAGCTGGTTTGATTTTTGCTTATTCATTTGGAGATTGATGCAATTGGATATGTTGAATAATTTTTCCCCTCCGCTGAGTTTGTGTAGCTCTGAACACAGGACTATTTCAATATTGTGAAATAGGTAAAATGCCATAAAATTAATTAGTTTTCATTGACTAATTAATTTAAATTAGATAATATACTTATGTACATGTAGGAAGGTAATTTTTATATTTTATTATCATTGCCTTTATTATTATTATTGTTGTTATTGTGGAAAGAAACCCTCTTTCAAACAAGTTTTATTAAATATAGTTTCATCAGCATTGTTTATTCTAAATAGAAATTTCCCTTTTTCCATATGCAGTACTTTTATCTTCTTGTAGAAAGGGATGAAGTAAATTTCCAATGGGCCTTTGTGTTTTATAAGGGCATCTCTGCATAGTCTATAGAAGATACGAAGTAAAATGAGAAATTAATAAAAGGAGGTGCAGATTATAAGCTGGATATAAGACGTTATTGTTTGGAATGTGGGAAAGGGATTTTTGGGATTAGACAAGGGCTCTGATTCCAGTACTTAATGCCTCTGGTACCTATCGTGGGTTGAGGTGCTTGGTCTCATCAGGAAGGTGAATGGTTGTTACGTGGTATTCCTTGAGGACGTTAGGGGGCTGCTCTCTTGGAATATGTCGCCCCCGTCTTTTTAAAGATGATACAAAGTGAAGAGCACTCGTCAAATCTCACTCATTTGTTTTATTTGTCATTTTGCTTACCATTTTGAATATACATATGGTCACTCCATAACTTGGCAGAAAGCAATCAATTACACAGAAGTCATTGACTCGGTTCTATGCCCTTAATGAGTGGAGTTGATAAAAGTGCTCCATGCCCTCCAAAAGAGATTCTCCTCTTAACATCACCCTGTAATGTTATACTGTACTACGTCTTTCATAGAAGACTTGAGAGAAGAGGAGCAACGAGTACTCATCGTCCGATGAAAGCAATCCCTCCTGCCTGTTTCCTCTAATAATGTCTTGCCTCTGTACCTTTTTATTTAGTTCCATTATATTTAGTATCTCCTATCGATAATGTAGAGAGGCCTTAATGAAATGTGTAAGCATTAAACAGGAAAGAACTATGCATGAAATAAGATTCTAGTTAGAATAAAGAGCACTGATACTGCAATAACATTTTAAAGAAACTATTATTACTATATTAGTACAGGTATTATTATTATTTTTATAGTTGCTTTTATCTAGATGGATAGCATTGATCAATTTTGTTTTATTCTATTCTGTTGTTAATCAGTCTTGCAAGTGCATCATCTCTGTCTTTTAATTTGGCAGGAAAGAATTGGAGAGCCTTATACCAAACTTATTCCTCAAGGTGACATTAGTAAGGTACAGGGTCATCTACGAGAAACTTTACAATCAGGCCAAGCCAGTTCACAAGTGTATTGTGTAAAGGTACTTATTCGTGATGTGTGTTGTGAATGGTGTTGCATTGAGGTTATTCATACAGTAGTAGCTGGTCACTAGTGGTTTATAGTTTTAAATCAATAGAAAATCAAAGGATACTAGGAGTAGTTTAAGATCTCTTATTTTCTCAGACTGATAAACACTTTCCCCCCACCAGATTGGATCAGAGCGTTCCATTCGTGTACAAACAAAATCCAAATTCTTCCGTGATTTGGAAGGATCCCAGCCTGACGGAAGTTTCATTATGGCAACACATACCATAATTGGGTAAGAACAATATCCTGTACTCTTGTATATACTGCATTTATCAGAGCATGTTCCCATAAAGTGAATTTAGTTTATGTTGAATCATCTTTTTTAAAGTGCCTGTATTATAATTTCTGTCTTTGATTTTTTAGATTTTAAAGATTCAAAGATTCAATTTATGTTGTTGGTGTTATTTGTGAGGTTGTAGCTAGGATTGGTTTCTTTCTAAATTTGACTCTGCCTCCTGTACATTTTTGTTTTTAACTTATTTTATGTAGATTTTGGCAGGTATGGAGAAGTTAGAGCTTGAATTTGTATGTTTTGTAGGCCTTCATAGGTTTTTTTTTTGTTTGGCAGGGAAGTTTGTAAACCTCAAAGTTAACTCAAACTGCTATATACAGTGGTCTCAAGACCTGATTAGATAGATTTGGCAGAGGCTTTTGGATATTCATGTATGTTAATTTAGGTTGATGAACAAAAGTAGCCTACTCAAGATAATCCTAATTTTAATTGGAGTTATGGTTTATGTAGTTGAATTGTCATATATATACATGAGCATGTTTTTTTTTTTTTTTTTTTTTAGTGTTCCCATTCTTTCTCAATTTATTTTTCATATTCTGTAGAATTTTGAATTTTTTTCTTTTAAATGTCAATCATGAATAATTGATGCTAGAATGATAATGAATGCTTCTAACGTCCTGTAGTTTTTGCATTCTATTACAGCCTCTATATGTTTTCTGATACTGTATGAAAAATTAATGACTTAGTTTCGTTGATAATTAAATTTATCCTTTTTTTTTTTTATTTCAGTCCCTTCCAGGAAGGCAGCGGCTCATCGGCATCAGATAGATTGCTACCAGGGTCATCTAGTAACAGCGGCAGTATGTTAGATGAAACTTTAGGTGGCCGACCGGGCAGCACAGAGGGAGCAGGAGATGACAGTGGTGTGTCATCTCTTAGTGATAATGGCCGATTAAGAAGACTTTTAAGCCGTAGTGATAGTGTAGGGGACTTGACCGAAGGTCCAAATAAAATCCTTAAGGATTTGTTAAACCAAAAGGACGAGGATGATACGCAAGGGAGTGGAGTGGGTGGTGGTGGGGGTAGTGGAAATTTAGGACGCTTTTTACCCCACTATTTAGAAAAAACACCAAATACTTCGTCCTCACCGTCTACTAACTCTACTCATGATAATACCATGCTTAAAGTAGTAAGTAACTTGTTTTTTAGATTTTTTTCATCTATTATATATTTTAAGCTTGTAAAGTAAGTATTGTGAAAAAGTACAAATAACAGATTTTGATCAAAGTGAAAAATCTCTTCTTTTTTTTTGTGAGAGGGCCATGTTGTCCTGATGGAAGGGTTCCTAAAGGTAGCCTTCTAAGGGATATTTGCTACAGTGATACTCCCATAGAATTAAAACCAAAGGTCTCCAGGATTCCAACTCCGGGCACGAGTATCCAATTAAAGATATCGTATAATATCAGGGGACGTATTTTAGATACGACACATGGCAATCTTCACCCTGCATAGATTTAACACTTCAATGTAAGGGGGAAGAGTGGCAAAAAGGAAGGGGTGCCGTTCTAAGTACCCGGTGGATCCCCTTCCCTACTACTACTGCGACACCATTCCTATTCTTGCCGTTAAGTGGAAAAGGCCACAGATAAAGTAATTTTGGGAGGAATCAGCAAAAGGGTGGTTTCCATCAGGACGACATTGCCCTCTCACCCACAAATAGATTTTTCACTTTGATCAAAATCCGTTTTTTTTGGCTCAGGCCATGTCGTGCTGATTGAAGTATGCTAGAGAAATATCTTGAAATTACTATTAGATGTGGGTTTGTGTATGTGCTTTCTACCTTGAATAGATTCTCCTTATCTGGTCTACTAGACCTATATGTGAGATCTTTCATGCATACCAAACGTGGAGCTGGCTTAGTGCATCCTGGGCCCCTCCCTCCCCAGGGGAAATGTCGATGTCGACAATAAGGATTCAAGGTTTGTATTTCCCGTCGGAACAAAAAGGGTAGAGTTTGAAACGTACCCTGTTCACTTACCTTAAGTATCTAAGGTCATGATTATTCCTTTAGAAAATAATATTGTAACTTCAAGAACCTGTGGCCGCAGGGGCATAAAAACAATTTGAATAGCGCCAACGTATCCCTGCGTGTCGTAAGAGGCGACTAAAAGGGACGGGACGAGGGGCTGGAAACCCCCTCTCCTGTATTATAATCCTGTGAGACATCAAAAAGGAGGAACTGGGGGGCAAGAGTGACTGCTCCTCACAGTCTAGTTTTGGGGTGTCTGAATGTCCGTGGATGTAGTACGATAGAGAGTAAAAGATGTGAGATTGGAAGTACTGTATGTTTAGGAATAGAAGGATGGATATACTGTATTGGCTTTGTGTGAGACAAAGATAAAAGGGAAGGGTGAAGTGCTGATAGGTGAAATGTCTGGTAGAGTGTCTGGGATTGAAAGGGGAAGAGCAAGAGAGGGTGTGGCTTTATTGCTGAGTGAATGGATGACCGGTAAAGTAGTGGAATAGAAGGAGATATCATCTAGATTAATGAGGGTAAGGGTTAGGTTGGGTAGGGAATGTTGGGCTTTTGTAAGTGCGTATGGGCCAGGTTGTGAGAAAAGTGAAGAAGAGCGGAATGAGTTCTGGAATGAATTAACTAGGTGTGTAGAAGGACTGGGTAGAAGGAATTAAGTATTTTTTGTAATGGGTGACTTAAATGCTAGAGTGGGTGCTGGAGAGGTAGAAGCTGTCATTGGGAAGTATGGCGTACTAGGTGAAATTGAGAGTGGTGAGAGACTGATAGATATGTGTGTGAGCAAGAGATGGTGATAAGTGCTGGCTTTTTCAAAAAGAAAGATAAAAATAAGTATGCAGTACATGGGTAAGAGTAGCAAATGGAAGAGTGGTAGAAAGGGCGTTAATGGATTATGTGTTGATAACTAAAAGAATGTTTGGAAAATTGAAAGACGTGTATGTTTTTAGGGGTAAGGCTATCGGTATCTCTGATCATTTTTTGGTGGAAGGAAAATTAGTTGTAGCAAAAGAGTGGGGGAATAGAGTAGGGGGATGTAAAAGGGAGCTAGTGAAGGTTAAAGAGATAATAAAACCGGGGGTAAAAAGTAAATATCAAGAAAGGTTGAAAATGGCATATGACAGAGTGAAAGAAAGAGAAACTGTTAATTTAGAGGAGTGGAAGTAAGTAAAAGAAAATTTTGTTGGGATTACAAGTGATGTGTGCGGCAAGAAGTTTGTTGGAGGCAGCATGAGGAAGGGCAGTGAATGGTGGAATGAAGGAGTGAATAAAATTGGAAGAGAAAAGGGGGGCTTTTGAAGAATGGCTGCAGAGTAATAGTGTAGAGAAGTATGAAAGATATAGAGAGAAAAATGTGGAAGTAATGCGCAAGGTAAGTGAGGCATAGAGAGCAACTAACCTGAGGTGGGGTCAGCGATTGGGTCATTCGTATGAAGAGAATAAGAAGTTCTGGAAAGAAGTGAAGAGAGTAAGGAAGGCTGGTTCAAGAATTAAAGAGACACTGAAAGATGGAAATGGAAAGTTGTTAAAAGGAGAGGAGGCAAGGAAAAGGTGGGCGGAATATTTTGAAAGTTTACTGAATGTTGAGGATAATAGGGAGGCAGATATAATTGCTGTTGCAGGTGTTGAGGTGCCGGTGATGGGAGATGAGAATGAGAGAGATTACAAGAGAGGAAGTGAGGAGAGCACTAGATGAAACGAGAGTAGGAAAAGCATTTGGTATGGATGGTGTGAGAGCTGAGATGTTGAAGGAAGGGGTTGAGACTGTACTTGAATGGTTGGTGAGATTGTTTAATATGTGTTTGTTCCAACACGGAGTACTTACCTCGAACTACTTCCTAAAGAGAGTCTGGGAATCTCCTTAATCACCGACCAAGAATTATGCCTAGTTCCCCCTCTCTCCGCTACCTCGCAGGGGTGCTCCGGGGCGGAAGGATACTCGCCCTGGGGCGACCCTGGGTCAGCGCGTGGGGTCGCGCTTGTTAGTCAGTAAGCGTCTAGTCGCGGCATTGATTACATCTCGCCGCTCTCTCTCTCTTATCCCGGCCGATCACCTTGTGTCCCACGTGTTCCTTTGTGTTCTCCTTACCTTGTTCCATGTGTTCCTGTTGTGTTCCTCACCTTTCCCTTGTGTGCTTGTGTCGTTTGATTTCGACTTTACCATGGAATCTCAGCGTCGCTGTCCCGGGCCCCAAGCTGGTAAGCCTTGCGGGGCATGGCTCTCAACTCCCGAGGTCGACCCGCACACCTTGTGCTCCTCGTGTCGGGGGAAGAGGTGTTCCCCGGCCTTCACATGCCCTGAGTGCGAGTCATGGCCGGAGCTTCAATGGACCCTTTACGCAAAGAAGGCGGCGGCTTCTAAGAGGTCGCCGAAGAAGTCGGGTCTTTCTTCACCACTGACGTTGCCCTCGGCCCAGTCTGAGAGGGGTTCTCCTTCGCCTTCCCCTACCCAGAGTAGGGGACGAGGTAAGTCCGTTTCGGGGAAACGGCCCATTGCCGTCCCCCATGAGTCTGATGTCGGGGATTCTGTGAACAAGGGGCCTTTGCAGACAAGTGGGGTGTCTGCTAGTGTGGCGGGAGTGTGTGTGATAGATGAAGGCCTGGTGCCCGTAGGACCCGTCTTAAGTGAAGACCCGGTGGGGGGGGGGGGAGATCAGCGCCCACTCCTATGCCTGAACAGTGTTTTTCAGGATCAGCGGGTTCCGGGGGTGGCCAGAACAAAGAAAGGCGGCCCACGTGCTCCTCGGACCCCGTCTCCATTGTATGGATGGCTCCCAGGATGCCCTTCAGGTCCCCCTTGAGGCGGGAGGAGGAAATTGAGGTGTTGGTTCGCCCCTTGACCCATCATCTGTTCACTCCTGGCGCCATCGGCCACGCTTCCGCCGGACTTCATGGAGCACGTGACCCCGAGTTCCAGACCTAGATGCCCCAGGAGGCTTGTGATAGAGATGGAGGAATCAGCTTCCTCAAATTCTTCGGATGAATTTTCCTACGAGTCCTATTCTTCGGACAGTTACAGTGTTCGGGACTCCAGGAGGAAGAGGAAGCGTTCCAGGAGGAGGAGATCAAGCCCACGAGACAGCCCGCCCAGGAAGAGGGCGAGGTCCTTGAGGAGAAACTACCATAGGAAGTTGTCACCGAGGAACCGGTATGTTACCGTTGTCCGACACCGTTGGGAATCAAGTAGGTCGGTTGCCGCTCCAGTGCCTGCCTCGATGGCTGCTGGAGCCGCTCCCGATTCCCTGCATAGTGTCTCTTCGGCTCCGCCCACTCGTCGGGTGCAGCCGTCGGCACACTCTCTGTTACCCCGTCCTAGTAAGTCGGCGGCTCCACCCGTGTGTAGGGAACTCCCGCGGGTTAGGCCCAGCGGCACAATCCCAGGATCTTTCGTCGCAGCGATCTGGCCAAGTTTCGGGATTAACCGCCGCCACGACCATCGACCAGCGCCGTCCGGGTGAGCCTGGGAGGGGGTAGACCCATGATGGCTACCTCCGCTCCGGCGGCTCTACCCGTGACGGAGGCAGCCGCTCCATCACCCATCCAGGAGGGGAGGGAGGCCCCTGTGCCCACGGATCCCTCTGCGTTCGAGGAACCTTCCGACGCGGAGGTACAGTTAGTGGACGAGCTAGTGGACTCAGGTGAGTGCTCTGTGACCGAGGTCTCGTCCTATCGTAAGGTGCTTGCGCTCATCCGACGGCACCATAGGTTGGATGAGCCTCATTCAACAGCTGAACGAACTTGGCTCTCAGGTCTGGGCAGGATGGTAGACAACCCTGTCCAGAAGAAACCGTCTCTGACCGTGCCATTAGCACTCGATGTTGCCATGGGGATGGAGCACGGGAACCTTTATGTGTCAGGACCGAAAAATTCTTTGAGGGCACAGGGCTCCTTCAAACTCCTACCGGGTCTCAAGACCCAGAGAAAATTCTATGTGCCTGACGGTCATCACTCAGGGCCCCGCACGTTGGAGGAAGCTCTATGTGCCTGACGGTCATCACTCAGGGCCCCGCACGTTGGAGGAAGCGGTCGTTTCCCTGAACCAGTGTAACTCGGACGAGCGTAGCCTGAACGCTCCGGTGTTCTTCTCACAAGCGGAGACTGCCATGGTGGAGGTCACTGCTCAGGACATTGTAAATGTTACCTCTTGGCTGGATTGGTGGGGCTGTACACTGGCAGGCTTCCAACTCTCGCACGACCTCTCAGTTCCGGACAACCAGGCTCTACTGCAAGAATTGATGGGGGGTATGGCGATGAAATTCCTGACTTTCCAGTCCCTTACCCAGACTGCCAACTGGGTTCTGAGGAGAAGGGACACTGTCCTGAATAGATTACTCCGCAGGCTCCCCGAGTGAGAAGCAAAGTTCCTGAGGAACTCTCCCGTCTGGGTTGAAACCGTGTTCCCCTCCAGATGGTGGCAGAGATGATGGAGAGAGTCGGCAAGCTGAAGGGGTCAGCAAAACCTAGCCTCCTATCTAGGTTCCTTTTCTCTCCTCATCACGGTCTCTAGGTCCGGAAGGCCACTCCCACCTCCAAAGGTGTAAGTCTCCTAAGAAAGTAGTTCGAGGTAAGTACTCCGTGTTGGAACAAATCACAAATTTTAAGTAATTTGTATTTTTCCAAACAGTACTTACCTCGAACTACTTTCGGGTTATGGCCCTCCCATCCTGCCCCGAGTGCCTTACAGGACTTCGTAGAAACCTATCTGTCAAAAACTTACTGGAGCTCGAGACCTGAGCAAGCATCCTCTCTGACCCCAGGAGTAGGGTAAACTACACAAAATTCTGGTCTGTTGGGAGGAGATCCCAGATACTCCCAAGAAAGTAGTTTGAGGTAAGTACTGTTAGGAGAAATACAAATTACTTAAAATTTGTGATTTTCTTTAAATTCACTAAGATACTAATAAAGTAAACAAATAGTCACTTGTCTAGTATATTCATGATCATAATTTCCATGAACATTTATTGAGCATCAGTGGAACTTCTTATTCATCAAGGTGGTACTTTCCATGAACATTTATTGAGCATCAGTGGAACTTCTTATTCATCAAGGTGGTACTTTAATGAAGATGAATAAGAGATTAAAGTACTGTTGGGTTATATTTTATATTTACTCAAAGAGTGTCATGCTGTGGTAATATCTTGTCTGTGAAGAGAATAGAAGTTGATTTTACGCACACACGCAGGAACTATTACTACTACATACTTCAAAATCAATCTCATTTTGCTACCAGCATTATTTTATCTTTTCCCTTTTCTCGTGATATGTGCATTTATTAATATCTTTTTCTACAATTACAGTTGTTGAATACAGATGACGATGACAACGAAAATAGATTTTCTGGTAAAGAGACAGATGAAATTTGGACCTTACTAAATACAGAAGAGAATACATCAGAATTTAGACAGCCACAGGGACATGGTGGAGGTAATCAGTCAAATAATTCTACCTCTTCCTTGTCTTCAACACACAATACTTTGTCTAGTAATCCCCAAGCAACCAGTAACACTGCCCCACCTCGACCGTCGAGTGCAGATTTAACATCACCAAACTTGTTACGTGGGATGAAACGACCCTGTGACGAGGCACACGACGGAAATCCAAGTAAACAGGTAAGAATTATTTTGAAGATAATATTCAGGAAACACATACTTTAGTTATGATGAGGTCAAGCAGTAGGAGAGTTAGGATATGTTTTTTTCCTCACATCATTCTAAATATCAAGTTGAGTTTATTTTAGTTTGACTTGACTTTCAATCAGTCTGTTGAAAATATCCATTTTCGTGTGTGGTTAATTCTAGTTTTAACTTAACTTCAAATCAGTCTGGTGATAACATCTATTTACATGTGCAGTTAATTTTAATTTGACTTTACTTCCAGACAGTCTTGAAAACATATATCATTCCTTTCTATAATTCCTATATTTAATAATACCAAAGTATTTAAATGGCTATGACATAACGTGTTACTGCAGCTAGTTTTTTTTATCCTTTTTAGCAGCAGGTGGGTGGTTTTGAGAGCTTGTTAGATCCATCACCACCAGCTAGTACCATGAGTACGGTTGGTCAGCATGGTAGACCACCTACGCCACATGGTGGACCGCTTACGCCTCATGGTGGACCTCCTACGCCTCATGGGAGGCCAGGTACTCCACATGGAGGGCCACCCACTCCTCACAGTGGAGTAGGTGGGCCACCTACTCCCATTGGAAATAATAGCAGTGGTGGAATGAGTCATAATGGACCTGGAGCTCTGAACAACCAAGGGCCTTCGAAATTACGGGAAAAGAATAGGATGTTAGCTTTACTTCTAGCAAAGGAATCTCCTATTCAGCAGGTGTGTTTTTTAAATGTACAGTAAAAAAGGAATTGGCAAGGCATTTTTGTATATAATGTAGTAGTTCAGCATTCATTTTTTAAGAAGCTTATTTTATTGAGCAGCATAATATGCTTCAAGTCAAAAGAATATGGGGTGATATACAGTACTTTTTAATATTATTTGAAATGCGCTTTTGTTTAATATTTCCATTTGAAACTTTCTGTGTATTCACATTCATAAATGTTTGAATGATTTCAGAATCAGATTACACCTCAAACAGCTGATCCAACTGGGTTACCGCAGGAGAAATTACCAAAGGATTTAAAGGAGAAGATGAGAATTCCGGGACCTTGGCAGGGTCCGGGGGTTCCTGAGGCGGGGATGCTCGTAGAGCTTCTTGGAAAACGTCCTGGTAATACTCATTCTCATCCTACGTTGAAAGGTAAAATGCTACATGAGGTTGTGTTGCTCATAACATGATTGAAATGTGTATTGGAATACTTGTTTAGAAATTGAAGTCCGTATTTTCCAGAGACCCAAAATCATGTTTAGTGCACGGCTACAATTAATTGATTGACCCCCCCAGTTTTTACACACTTGAATAATTTATTTTATTCCTCGTTTTATTTCTTTTTAAGATATTTGTTGATTGCCATGATACTTTTTATAGTAATCTAAGAATTTGT
Source organism: Palaemon carinicauda (assembly GCF_036898095.1). NCBI lineage: Eukaryota > Metazoa > Arthropoda > Malacostraca > Decapoda > Palaemonidae > Palaemon > Palaemon carinicauda. The sequence continues at coordinate 64,991,084 of NC_090761.1, read as the reverse complement.
ATATGTTACGGTGAGGGGCTGTAACAGCAAGTGTACATCTCAAAACTGTTTTCTTTTGTTATTAAGAAATTGTAGTAGTATGTTGAGGGATTTCCACATATCTAATCCTTGTATAAGTGGAAATGTCATATTTTTCTTTTTCAGTTTAAAAGTTGTTAGATATATATATTGGCAAAAGTAGAACTAATGATATTTGGAAAAGAGACTCCACTCTATATAATGCAGTTTTTTATCTAATATAATTTCCTTTGTTTTGCAACTTCAGGTCTTCCTCCAGGTATGCATGGAAACCAATCTGTGCGAACTCCGGGTACTCCACCAATAATGGTTAGTCCAGGAGGCGTAGGACCCCAAGGATTAAATCAGACGTCTCAGTCTAATATGTCATCACAAGGAGGCATTGGAATGAACAACAATAACAATGTGTGTCCTGGAATTAGTAACAGAGTGAGCATGTCTGGTTCCTTTGTGTCAACGACGACCACTAATTCATTGCCTTCAATCACTGCTTCCTTTAATATAAGTAACCAAGTGAGCAGTTGCTACCCAGAGGGTGGCTTGCCTCCTATGCCCATAATCACAAGCTCAGCAGCATCCTTTGGACCGCAAAATGATAGTGAATCTCAACTGAGAGAATCTGTCATTAACGACATATTGGAGGTACAGTAATAATGGTTTTCAAATTTTGTTTTATATTTTTGAAATAAATTATTAGAAAATTAGGTAATTAAAGGTTTTTCATAAATGTAAGCTTTTCTTTTGGGCCTTTACAGATGGATAATGATGAAGTTCGGATCAATTCATCTCCTTTGAACATGGATGATTTGCACCAAATTCCCAATGCATCTGCTGATGCAGAGATCCAAAAAATTGAGAAAAGTCTTATGTACGCTGCAGAGACACAGTCATCGTTAGGGATATCTGAAGCCGGATCTTTGCCACCATACACTGCTGTAGTTGTGAGTATATCATTTTGTCTGCCACAATTAATTAATTCTCCTTCTAATTTTTTCTTTAGTTATCATAAATGTTAGAATAAATCGAAAGGAAATTAACTTTATTGCTAAGCTTTCTATATTTAATTGAAAATCCAGAATAGATGAAGAAGAAAATAAGTAGATATGAAACTGAGTATATAACAAATAATTTAGAGCTAAAATTACAAAGATTAAATTGACATAAAAACATGAGAGCATTTCAGTTTCAATTAAACTTACCAGAACAAATGTCCTTGATATTACGAAGACAGTTCCATTATTTTATACAATGGACAGTAAGAGGCATTTGGTGCTTGGTAGTGTGATATTTGTGGAACTTCAAAAGAATACCAATGTTGGCACTGTATGAACAAAAATAATTTATCAAAAGTGTGGCTATTGATAATGACAATAGAGGTTCCTTCTCGAAATACAGCCTCCAATATCTGTAACATACAAATCTTAATTATAACTGTAAAATCCACCTCGCATAGACAATATGTTATTATTATTTTCTTCTTCCCATGATGTCTCTGCAGTCTGCCTCGTCAATGAGTAACTATCATTCACCATATAACCACAAGAGAATTCCGAATGCCGGTCCACCTGGTGGTCCAGGTGGAGGGACAGGTATGGTTGGAAGTCATATGAATACTGGAGGAATGATGAAGCAAACAATTCAGTTTTCTCCTAACCCTGGAAGTCCAAACATTCCATCTCGATCATCATTACCTCAGGTACGTTTCCTTTGGAAGCCTCAAATTATTTATTTGCTAATTTAGTAGTGTTGTTTTGGTTACGTCATCCCTTACCAAAGTATTCGTTATGCCATAAAAGAAAAAAACTATGTTCCACTACAACCCCATCATTCATATATGGCATTACATTATGTCTTTGATTGTTAAACAGCTGAAAGAAAGGCAGTATATTTGCTCTGCCAGTGCACCACAGGGATTCTTAGTTCCCAATCAATCAACTGCTTCACATTTTTCGTCTTCTTCCCCACAGTTATCCCTACATTACGGGGTTGGTTGAGTGATGCATCCTCTCCAATGCTTTCTATCAAAAGCGTCCTCTTCACTTTTTACGTGTCTGTATATAATGGCCGAGTAGAGTTTTCATGAGTAACAATTCCTGTAGTTTGCCTAAAAGATTAGGACATGCTTTATCTAAAAACCTGAAAAACTTATATTTCCTAAGAGGTCTTCATTAAGAGCCATTTTGACTTGTATGCTCAGGCTCTTTAAATAATTATTCAGACTGTACCAACATGTGCCTTTGCTTCTATCTCCCTCTTGTCTTTTTCGTATCTCCCTCTGTCTTTTTCTTGAGGTCAATACAGGCATATATCATTATCTCAACCTTTTCTAAAGCTAAGAAGAAGAGGGTTATCTGAGAAAACCTAATGTTTAAATATATGTCACATGTAACCTTTTTCCTCTATGGTCAGATTAGCAAGTTTCCAATCCAATTGAAGTCTGCTAACTCCAGAAACTTGGTTTCTTTCTGTGTAGGGAAGGTATATTACCATCCTCATCCATCATTTCCTCTGAGGTATTCCAGTTTCATTTCCCCTATATACCAACAGGCCGGCCAAGGCGTTAGCTCCTGAGCACAGTTTTGTACACAGTCAAAGCTACAAGTTTCCACTCTGGAGAGGATTTTCCACGTAAACATCCTTGACAGTCTTAGCAGTCATCCAGATAGACAACTGGATGCTCTCATCTTCCTGACTGATATTTATTTTCGTGTTTGGCTCCACTCCAGTCCCAAGAATTTTCTAAGATACGTGTTCAGGGAAAACGTTTATCAGATCAAGGGTCTCTGCTTCTGGATCAATACGATCCCACAATTCTCTGCTCCGGCATTCAATTCTTCTTAAGCTAAGCCATCCACTGCATGATGGATATGATGTTAATTTTAACAGACTTTCCTTTATTTTTGTGAGGTACATCACCACATAGCTTTTTACAAATGTTTTTATGATTGATACTAAATTAAGTTTGTATATCTTGGATTGGGAGCAAATGCTTTCCTTCAGAGTAAACTCACGCAAGTGTTACTTCATAATGAAATGTTTAATCTTTATTTGTCTTTCTCTGTTTGCAGTACAGTAGTTTATTTTTTTTCCTTTCTACTTGGCTTTCCTTATTGAGACTCTAGGACTTGTAGAATTTTACAAGGTGAATTTGGAGACGTATTCCAATGCTTCATGAGGCATATCTAGTTTCAGAATTGAATATCATTGAGTTTAAGCCCTGTCTACTACTGTAACGTTGAAGCATAATAAATAGTTCAATGCCATACTCATGGCGTAATTTGGAAATGCCACTCAGTGTGCACAATATTCTGTCTTTTAAGACAATTTGTATGAGTTTAAATGTACAGTAGTACATTTAGAAACCAATAGTTGTAACAGGTCTTATTCTGCTGAAGACAGGGCTGAAGGTATCTTCTTTATTTTTCTTTACACATTTTGGATATAAACTGTACTGTTGAGTACTGGAGACTGGATGTAATTGATTTTTATTACAACAATACACAATCATCTTTAGACTAAACCTTGTGTTATACACAAGCTATTTGTAAATTGATGTGACTCATCATTCATCACTTTTGGACGATAAGAGAAGTATTCTTTGACCATCCAAATGAATATCAATATTGGCATCTTATAAGTTACAGGGTTGCAGTGATCAAACATTATGGTATACAAAAACTCAATTTGTCCAGTTAACCCTTTTGTGTTTTATCCACTTGCAAGCTTTTATCTTTTCACAACCTTCACTGATTACTTAATTAGTGACCCATACAGTAACATCTATATTTAAATTTATAGCGCAAGTTATTGTCCATTATTTAGGGGAAGAGCTTTAACTTATGGTGTAATCAAAATACTTGAAAGAAGGAAAAATATTGAAAATGCAAGTTAAAGTTGAAAAATTACATAAAATTACTTATAAATTGTATGCCCTCTTAGATAGACTATTCAGCCAGTCAATATTGGCTGTGTTTCATTTCATAGACCAATAAATTTCCTCTATTTTGATGAATAATATATTGTAATTCAACACCTAGTAACATAGAAATAAAGAAAATATGAAGACACACAGAGTATTTCAGTATTTGCTAAGCACACAACTGATAAAGGAACCTGTGATTCAAGGACTCTTGGAACAAAATGTTGAGACCATCAAGCAGTTCCAGCAATAATTCTTACCCACAAGTCATCCAGAATCTTTCTGTAATATTAGGGTGTGATGTTTAATGTTGTCATGGAATTCTTAAAGGAGGGTCTGAACACCAGTGGGTACTCTATTTTCCTGATGCAAGAAATCGGTAGGACTGTGATTTCTTCCATGAAAATAAAGTATCTTATTATTACGGAGGTCTTTATAAAATATGGTTTTTGTAATAGAATAATTTTTTTTTTATTGTTGATGATGTAAAATGGAAAGCAACTGAAATGATAGTCTAAAGGACAAGTTTAGGCTATCCAAAGGTTTATATAGATGTAATTTGCATCATCAGAGTCTCAAATGGTTAATTATTATTCTCAGTTACCACTGTACTATAGTGGTTAGTATAGCAAAAGTACAGTGAGATGTCTGCATTGTTTAAACACAGAGTACTGTATAGATGCTAGTCCTTGAAGTTTTTGTATATTTTTGTGCATAATTTGTTGATTTGAGTTTCTCCATGTTTTGGTTTTTCATTCCAAATGGTTAAGATTTTAATTACAGTACTGTAATTGATAAAGTATTTTGCCTTTTAAATGAAGTTTTTAAGTTTAGAATCACTCATTGCTTTTTAATTCCTTTTGTTTATAATTTATTGTTTTATTTGTTTTGGCAGCGAATGAATGCCATTTCAAACCAACGTTCACACCAAGATTATTTGATGAGGCAACGACTTTTACAGCAACAGCAACATCAGGTGATAGTACCGTCCAACACTTCAGATGTAACACAGTCTTCTGCCTCTTCCTATCACACAATGAATATGGATGACCTCCTTAACAACAGCATTGCTCCAAATGTGAATGTTGCTCTTCAGGTATCTCACTAGAGAGATTTCTTAATGAAGTGTAAAATGTCCTTTTTGAGTGTCTTTGTCACTTTGTATTAAATCATGTCTTTATTTGCCAGTTGTTATTGGAGAATCACATTTGAACAATGAGGTTTTTTGTATTTTTGCTGTAAAGTCATCTTTTATTAGTGGAGCATTAAGAGGGAAATGTGAATATGAGTGGTAGATTTTGGTTTCCAATTAAATATCTTTGTTTATATGGAATTTGCATATGGTATTGCTTAAATGACTTTGGTTAATTTGGTTGCTATTTTGAGTAATATTTCAAAATATAGTTTTTGCTCATAGGCCTTCCATATAATTTAAAAGTCTTGTGGCTGTCATTATTTTTGCAAGCAAGAGGGAAATCCTTTGATTTATAGGGAAAGTTTCCTTTTGACCATTTATTTATACATTGCTTATACTCAAGGAACCCTTTCCCTGCCTTCACTCAAAGTAATGGTGAAGCTGTAATGCATTAATCACCATTTCAGAGAAATGTGGCAGAATCACAGACATCGCCAAGCTACAACCTGCTCAATTCACCTATAAGTGGGGGACAAATTTCTCCCGGTCAACGTAATCACCAACCCCCTTTTTCTCCTCATGGCCAAACGTCTCAAACGCCTCCTATCCCGAATCAGCAGTACACAACCAGGTACAGTATTTCAAGTTTTTGTGCAAGTCTCATATTCATGTTTGTTGAATTCTTATATTCATTTTATTTTCCAATGTATTTTACATTTATTTTCAAATACTATGATTATGATGAAGTATTATGTAATGCAGAACAGCTGATTGGAGTGAATTATTAGTAATAGCTTTAAATCTTGTTAATTAGTGGACAGATGAGTGGATATCAGACGCCGCAGGGCTCTCAGCTTTCACCGAGATTGTCTCAGGGCTCGCCTGTACCATCTAATTACCAGCCTGGGGTTCAGCCTCTACCACAGATGTCTCCAACGGGGCCCGGGGCACCGGGATCATCTGTAGTACAAGTCCCATCTGGTCAGCAAAGTCCTGCTTGGTCAGCTCATAGTCCTCAACCAAGACCGTCTCTTATGACTCAAAACCCTATACTTAATGCACAACTTGCAGGAGTAAGTGAATGTTATGTTATAGCATTTGATATTAGAATGATTACTTCTTTTATGAACTTGTAATTTATCTATTGCATTTTTGTTCTTAAGTCTGCGAATTAATTCCAGGGGTATATGAGACAAGACAGAAGTCCCTATCCCGGTAGCGTGCGAGGAGGTCAGTTGCCGTCAATGCGTTCCATGCCAAGTCCAGGTACCCGTCAGTCCTCTTATCCTAGTATGGGTCCTCCAACCCCAGGAAGCA
>NC_090761.1:64704695-64979695 GCF_036898095.1 Palaemon carinicauda | reverse complement strand
GGTCCTTTATTTTGTCATCAGCACTGGGAGAGACAAAAGGAGGATCACCAAAACATCATCTCAACATGACGACTCACGATGTTAGGGGTATAGCTATGCCCCTGGCCCTTCTAAGCAGATTACTCTGTGACGCAGGTTTTACAAGAAAGGATGTGAATGCTCCAGGTGACTTTCACAACCTTTCTCCTGCAAGACGTGACCCACAGGAACTCGATACGATCTCTTTATCGGTCCGGTGGTGGCTGCACAACAGCTGGTTGTATACCTCAAGCTCCTTATTGGACAAGTAGCAGAAGGTTGAGGGCACTGTTACCTGGGTTTAGTCTGCGTGAATGAAAATATTTGACTGGCTCTTATCCTTTTCTTCATCCTACCCTCTCGTGGGGAAAGCAGCATCCTGTGTTCTCTGCATAAGCTGACCTCAAACCACTGCAGGTAAACCATGCTCCCTTGTGTACCTAGTATTAAGCTAATACTGTTGTGTTCCCATACCTTGGCGAGGTGGTATTGGGAAAGTCTTGGTTACATCAGTTTTTTCCCTACAATAGACTCGGAATAACTTTACTTAGACAGTCACACTTCTGCATGTCTCAACACACAGCTTGCGTAAGCCGCGGACCTTGTGTAGCAAAGTTTTAGCAAGGGCAGGGACTCCTTATTTTTTAGTACTAATATACTCGGATAAGGAGCCCCCAGGTAAAGCCAAAAAGCCAGATTGGCAGGAACGTCCACCCTTCCTAATGCGTGAGTCACCCCTAATAAATAGCGTGGTTTGTATTCCAGTTACGGAACAAATGACAAATTCGTAGATAAATTTTTATTTTTCCTAACTATACAAACCTTAGCTATTTAAACAAACTTGCCAGCCAACTTATCCCCCTTGAAGTCCTACCTCCAAGCAAAGTGAGCTAAATCACAGGTGTGTGAGCAAGAGTGGTAGCAAGCTACCCCCCTACCCCCCGCTAACTAGCGGTGTGGGTAGTTAACCCTCGCTAAATTTTAATGGCTCGTCATTTTAGCTCCGCCGAAAGTATAAACCCCTAATAAATAGCTAAGGTTTGTATGCTGTAGTTAGGAAAAATACAAATTATATATGAATTTGTGATATTAGTACTGTCAGCATCGGTTTAATTTTCACGTGATGATAAGTACTTTATATTGTTTCTAACAAAATTCATTGTCATGTTCTTGCAAAATGTAAATGTAATTCCATAGCCATTTTCGTACTGTATGTGCCTAAGGGGGTAAGATGTTTTCCTACCTGTGTAAAAGCCTTAATGTTCTCCATGTGCTTATTTGCCTTTGGTGGAGAAAGTAGACCTTGCAAAAAATTTTGGTAATTCTAGTAGAATATGGAGTGGAGTGAGCTCCCCTAAATGGCAGAAACCTTGCTGTCACAACCAAAGGGAACAATTGTTCTGCAGGTATTGCTTGGCTGATGACTTACAAAAGATGTCATCACTGTAATTTGTATCCATCACTGTCTGTAGTGTTTCAGATGATAACTATAATTACGTTCCTGTTTTTGATGGATTTTGATAAGGCTTATTTTGAATTTTTGTCATCATTTTTAACCTTCATCCATATGCTATGGAAACTTTTCCTCTTAGGCATAACCTTTTTAGGGGCTTTGATGGTCCTAGATTTAGCTATTGAATTGATTGCAGTGGAAGCCGGGGAAGCTGTATGCATTGCGTATAAGTTTCCTTGTAAAATGAAAAATAAAATAATGTTTCTTGTTACCTTGCACAATGTTTAGTAGCTGGATATGTGATCATTCTTCAAGTATATAGAAAAGGAAATGAGGAAACACTCTAACAGAAAAGCCAAGTGTATTATTTCTATGAGCCTTCCATGATGTTCATATTGCTTCTCTCTTGAAGATTAGTTTTATCTACATTTACCACTAAAACTGAAAAGATTTCCTGTTTTGTTCCATTTATATAGGTTTATGCCTATTTATCGGTTAATGGCAACCACTGATGGCTTATCAAGCCCATGATACATTGTATCATCTGTCTCTTTGTCCACTGCAGGTTGTCTACACTCCTTATTTGCTATTTATTTGTAACTACTGGATAGATTCTTCAAGGAAATTATTTCTAGGTAATCATTATCCTCATTTTCTTTGTCTCATGTTGGGGACAATATTGTGATTTAGATAACCTTTGTTAGGAGTGTGAAGGCCTCACTGTTCATTGTATAGGCAATTATATTTCTATAGTTCCCAGCCAAATTGAAGTTCAAAATGCAGAAGGAAACTTGCTTTTAGTTAGGAGATACCTAGAGAAAACTATGCTTGTTGATAATAGTTGGGATGATGGCGATAATGACGCTCCTGCACCAAATTCTATTACAGCATGTAACGAATCAAGTTTTAATAGTGATGAGCTTCAATGCCCTTAATATCTTTAGTTTCTTTTATGAAATCCAAGAAGGCTAGTGGGTCTTCAATTAAAGGCAGCAATTCCGACTTACCCATCCTATTTCAAACCCTAACCTGACTTAGGTTGGGTCTAACAGTTCTAGTGTTCCATTCAGTAAGTTTAGACTGATACTATATATATATATATATATATATATATATATATATATATATATATATATATATATATATATATATATATATATATATATATCTATATCTATATCTATATCTATATCTATATCTATATCTATATCTATATCTATATCTATATCTATATCTATATCTATATCTATATCTATATCTATATCTATATCTATATCTATATCTATATCTATATATATATATATATATATATATATATATATATATATATATATATATATATATATATATATATATATATATATATATATATATATATATATATATATATATATATATATATATATATATATATATATATATAAGTGAATTTTCATGTCTAGGAGTAATAAGAGCTTTATTTCTTTTCTAGTTGTTTGTTTCCCTGTATTTGATGTCATATAACTATAAATGCTATCTCTTTTGTCTTTTCTTTCAAGGCTGAGATACAAAATTTTTCTAGTTACAATATATAAAAAATAGGTAGTCAGGAGTGCCAAGGGTGCCAGCAATTATTTGTTGTTTTTCTTTATTTGCCATTGTCTTTGTTACCTAACTGGTAAATGTTAGGGTCTGAAAGTACAAAGCAAAGGAATGAATCTGCAAGTGAGATTGTGGTTTCTTCCTCTTCTTGGGATAGCTCACCTTCCCAATCAGCAGTCACTGCTGGTACTCCACCAGTAGATGGATAATCTGCTTTCATAATCTAGGCACATAGAATTTTATGCAAAATATAGGTTTGTGTTTTGGGAAACAATAAGTATGGTGTAGATTCATTTTCATTGTCAAAACTTACAAATTAGTTTTTTTAGTACTTCATCCTGAATGTTAATAAAGAAATTGCATAATTTTACAATGAAATTTATAAATTTTAAAATGGATGTAAAGGACTAATGCATTTTTTTTATATTTCTAGTACTGTATAAGACTGCACAGTTTACCGTTTTATTAGACAGTGAATTCTTAATTTTAGAATAAAAGTATCATTGAAATTATAATAATTAAACTAATAAGGTTAGAAACTTACGGGTAATCACTGGGTACAAAGTTATTTAGAATATTTTTAAGAATAATCACCTATAATATACTAATGACCTTAGTGTATGTTAGGTGTAGAAACATCATATTGTAGGCAGCTTTAGGTCCGAAGAAAAATGTTATGTATTTCATTAATTTATCCTCAGCATGTCATGAGTAATTTATATATAGATGAATTATATTTGAGTATAAACCTTTGCCAGAAATTTTAGTATGAATGTCTTTCACCTCTGATGAAGCAGTCTATTAAGATTTTATTTAATTGTTTTGGGTAACTTTCAAACCGCTGCACACCAGGTAGATAGTTTCGGTGTTCATAGAGGATACCGTGAAGTTTCTGTGAGAGGTTTGGTAAAAATTAACTCTATGAATATTCATTTGCATAATATCAGTACCTGTCCTTTGAATTCATAAAGCTAAAGAGAGAATTGAAATATTAACACAATTATGATAATATCTTGATATGAGGAATTCAAGTTGAATCGTACCATTTCATCATTACTCTTCTGGCTTACGAATTTGATTGACTTTCGCAGTATATACAGCATTTATTGAACCATTTTGGTACCTATTTATCTGTTCCGATGTCAAGTAATAACATTAAATAATATATACATTTTTAAATGTTCTGAGAGGGTTCTAGGGTATGTTAGTAAATGTTCATTAACTAGGAGTTTGTTTGGAGAATTAGAATAAATAGAAATAATGAATAGTTGTATGATAAAAAGAGAAACAATTTGATTGGCAAGTGTGTTGATGTATTTACTTAAGGTTTTTGTGCTTTTTAAAACTTGAAATTGGTTAAGAGACCTGTTAACAATACCAATAGCGTAGAGTCTTGATTCTTTTGCAAGGAAAAGGCATTCAGATAAGTCATCATGCCAGCACATGCAAAGGTTTAATTAATGTAAAAAAGGTTGATGGAGTACATAACGTTTTGACTATTTCTTGATATTATATGATGTTTATTGTTCATTTCACTTCTAAGTATTTTGATGTTTTTGCATTAAAGTCTTTGATAACATAATACATATCAGTTTTGCACCAAAGTAAAGTGTTGATCACATCTGTATTTAGAATGCACTTTGCCTCGTACCCAGTGTCACAGAATACTCTTTCTCTTTCTGTTTGTCTTTTTGTTTCCAATTCATTTTATAGAAATCAAATCCATGAGGTATTCCCATCCCTTCCTCTCCTGTAACTCCTTTCCCTCCCTCCCTCCCCTACCCCCCTCTGCTGTACAAAGCCAGCTGTATCTGTCCCTGAGTGAGCAAGGCTTGATTTTCCCCCCCCAAGACAACCCACCACCAGGCACCACTAGCAAGGCCAGCAGCCACTACTAGCAAAAAGGCCTCCTATCATCCTCATCATTATCACCACAACCACCAAAGCAGTGACTAGGAAGCACTGTCTTTATTGCCATATTATCCTTGTGATTTAGGACTGGGTGTGCACCACCGCCCGGGAACATACGAGATCACGGGGATGGGGCGGGTCATTGCAATCCCAACAGACCCATTCTCATTTGTTTGGGATATTTATTAGCTTCTGCACCTTGTAAAGCACCCTTTTAGTCAAGTTGCACTGTTTATATAGCTTCATGCTATTTTGTATAAGATTTTAATTTTTGTAATTCAGGAAAAAGAATGATTTTCTTTATTTCTCTAGGCTACAGTATATGGGAAGAAGTACGTTTACAAAAAGCTAAATAGTTCTTAATCTTTGTTTAAAATGATTGTATTTCAGTGCACTTCTCATTTCTTATTTGTGTGATTTCATTATATTATTTGCCAAGGTTTTATTTACAGTAACCATGGTTAGCACCTATTGTAGTATAGTAGTATGCTGTTAGTCTTTATTAGCATTGAAAACATGTTTTAGAATTGTTGATTTAAAGTACTCAAATTTAAAATTATGATTATCCCAGATTTATTTACTGGGGTTACATTGCCAAAACTTTTGTGGGTGGGTGAGAAAATTAGTAAGTTGAAATATAGTCATTTAGGATAGCCTGATAAAAAAGAAGTATAATATTTTGGTCACTTTGTCATGCCATGCTTTTTTAAACTAAAATGTTCTCATTTTGTTGCATATGCATCTTTTAAACTACTGGGGAGTTTTCCATAGTTTATTTATCCAAAATTCTTCTTCATAAAGCCAAGATTGTCGAGTATTTATCCGCATATTGTGTTTTTGCTAAATATGGCTAAGGGTAGTTATGTATTGTACCCTTTGTGGATAATGGAATCTTATGAATCTCATGGGGACCAGGCTTAGGATAATGAATTTCAAATGTGATTTTTATTTTTAGATATTTTTGCCAGTATTACTGGTGTCTTGTGGGTATTATTCAATGATGATAATCATAATATAGTCTGTAGCTGAGAAAATTTTATTATTCACTTCTCAAATTTTTTATATTTCCTCTTGGGGGCCATGAATCCTTTCATGAATGGATACAATCAGGAGTTTCCTATCTTTTATTAAGGAAAAGCTAGACTTATTATACTTGTTTTTTCATCCTATTTATACATTTTATAATCAAAAACTAATCATATTTGACTGGGGTGAAATATAAACTTTGTATTTTGGGGGGTATAGTTCTATAGACGGAAAGAATAGGGATTCCTGATAATGTCAATAGCCTATAGAAATGTATTTGTGAAAGGAACTTAAAGTAACTCTTAGGTGTTATGGCCCACAGTGATAAGAATAAAAAAAATGCATGAAGTGATTTCTGAAATAAAGCTAGCTGATGTAGCCATAGCAATATTAATACAGTACAGTATCTTAAATCTGTGGGTAATTTATCTACTTCAACACTGATAGTCAAAATGTATTCCTATTGATTTTGTAGCCTAAAGTTTGTTTGGAATTTCTTTTAACATATCAGTTCACTAGTGTATATTGAAATTGTACTAGCATTTGAATGCATTTGAGTACATTGTGAGAAAAATTCTCTCATTACCAGCTATAAAAGGGTCAATACTTTAAATATTGGTTTTAGGTATGATATCCCTCATTTATATTTGATGGGAGTTAGATGAACACACATCAATTGACATATATCATACATCTGCCCACAAAGTTTTCTTAAGTCACCAATGATAGAGCAACATTTTCATGCTAGCAACTACAGTATACTACTTCTTGAAGGGTCTTAACTTTCCTATCATGATTTTATATTTTTAGAACTTATATTTTTGTAGTGTTATTAAATATTTGTAAGAATGGGATGTATAATTGTTTAAAGCATTTTTAAATGTTTTGCACAGAGTATAAATTTTTTATTATCATGCTAATGGGGAATTGATGTATAATTTATACACTTTCAATTTTATTGCACAATGGAGTAAATTTTTGTTATTTTTTTTATTTTTGAATATGATTTACAGTTGTATGCATTTAAATAATCATATCACTGGTATTCAGATGTGATAGAAATAATTCTTATTTTAATTACAAAAAAAGTAGTACACTAATATGAGATATGTAGCCTGTGTGGTACTGGTGGTGCAAGTCTGGGTTGAGTGAGTGCACATATGTTTGAGTGAGTGTGATCATAATGCATAAATGGTTGTGTGCACTAGTAATCACTGCGTGCATGGGTGTGTGCTGACTGCAGCAAGGTGACTGACCTGGGGCGGTGTGTCTTCTAGGTGTGCACTCCCCACGCAGTGCTCACCACTTCCCGCCAGCCCCGGGCCAACACCATGACCCACCCGCACCCCCTCCCCACCTGTCACCAGCTGCTGGCGGCCATCTTCCCAGCCCACATTCAGTGCCACCATCTTCATTAGCTCATCACCCTCATATGGGTCATCATCACCCTGGGTCAATGCCTCCCTCAATGATGGCTTCTGTTGGCTCCTCCCAAATGGGTTGTCCATCAGTTGTATCATCTGGAGGAGGCCCAGGTGATGTTGGACCTCATATGGTTGGGGGAGCGGGCATGGGTGGGGGTGGAGCAGGGGGGAGTGGTATGCCAGGGATGGTTGGAGGGGTAATGTCCCAGAGCTACGGGGGGGAACACGCACCTCCCCACCCTCACAGCTATGAGGCGGCCGCCCAGTACTATGGGCCCCCTGATCCAGCCAGCAGGAACTCCACGGGTAAGTCTTTCTTGCCCACCACCCATCATGTGCACATAACAGCTAGCTAGCAATATCACTCGATTGCACATTGCAGCTGTATATAGCTGCCTTCACATCTGAACGCACATCATTCATGTTCTCTCTTAGAATATATAAGAATGAAATTATGTATACTGTACCTGTGTGTGTAAATATGCATTGAATAGAAATGTATAATAATATACAGCATCTTTGTATGTTATACACACACATATATATGATTACGTTATATATTCAAGTTTCATTGGCACTGCTACAAACATCAAATTAACAATTTTTTTGTATTAGGAAATACCTGTAACATTCATAAGACAGCAGATGAGATAAGTGCCTTGATATTTTGCTATGGAAATAATGCAAAGTTGTTTATAATTCTTTATGTGAAGCATAATATAAGTATGTTGTTAAATTATTCAAAGTTTAAAAGAATTGGTTTTATGACTTTGAAATTCTTTAGAACCAAGGTTGAATGTCTTTACAGGCAATTCTGCTTAGCAAAAGTTGTGAAATGTGGGCCTTTTTTCTTTAATAGATTGTGCTTATGAAAGATGTATATTGGGGTCTTATTGGGAACTTATATTCTACAGTTTGTATCTTGAATTTTTTAGTACAGTATATGGAAGATGCACAAAGGTATTATATCAATTGACCACAAAAAGATAGACATTTTAATTTAGATAAATTTCCAGAATTACTAGGAAAAGAGGACAGATATTTTACTCAAAGACTAAACTATAAATTTTTTTAATAAATTAGGATAGATAATATCGTTTGACTGAACTGGATTGAGCGTTATTCTCATTGTAAAAAAAATCACAACAAAGATGTTCTTTCTCCTGCTTATTTTGGCGATGGATATTTTGCAGAAATTCTATTGTTTGTTGTCAGTCAAAATAGAAATCTATCCATTGCTATACGCTTTGCCTATTCCTATAAACTTAAATTTGGATGCTGCTGTTTTAGGCTAAGCTTTTTTTTTAATAATTTTGTGTTTAACTTCAAATGGATTGTCGCAATGAAGCATTTTGAACTGCAGTAAGTTAGTGGAAACTTTTCTTCAAGAAATCTTTGTATTAAGGAACCAAAATATGAGTATAGTGTATGAATTTTGAATGAATGTGCTTTATATTAGCATTTATTTTTGCATAAAATCTTATCGATACTATTAAGTGGAAGCCTGAATGTTACCGTTGAGTGGTGTCCATTGTTTTCGAATTTTGTATGTAGAATTTGTCGAAAGGCTTATCAATCTTGGTTTTAGAGGTTAATTAGTTTATTTTCAATTACGGTTCTAGTGCATCTTTCTTTTCTTTGATATTGGATGAATATGAACTTCTGTAAATGGAAAAATAAACCACTCTTAAATTCCTATTTCTTGTATATGTTTTGATTTATTATTGTCAAAGGATATGCATTTTAAGAATGATTTTCTTAGTAACCACAAATTTTCTACTGGAATGTACTATATTTTTGGGGTACATGTAGTTGGCTTGAAAATAATAGTATATGGGATAAGAATGGTAATTTCTGTAATCCTAGTAGGGTTAATATGGACTTTTCTTAAAGAATTGTGTCTTATTAACAGAAAGGAAACTTAAATTGAAAAAATATAAAGCCTTGTTCTTTGAAATATAATTTCTTGGAGAGATGGTTCACATTGGGAATATCTTCATCTCTCATAGAATAGTAATTTACATATCTTATTCCATATAGAAGATTAAATGAAATTTTTCACATATCACACTGAATATAGAATGAAAATGCTAGGTTTGTACCAGAAAGAACTTTTTGAAACTGTAAGAACTTGTCAAATTGTCATAGAGAAACCTGGCTGGAATTCTATTTTGTGTTTTGGAACGATTACTAGAACCTTTGTGTAGAAAAAAAATTATAATACATTTTACAGCAGTTTTTAGCCTAAATTACTTCACTGGTTACTTAACCAGGACTGGTCATATACCCTTCCAATCTTGCAGCAGAAGCACTGAAGTTGCCTTTTCTCTTACCACTTGGGTTTCACCACAAACAACATACATTAGGTTAATCATGCACTAATTTTATTTCTATGAACCTCCTTCAATAATCGTATTACTTCTCCAGAAGCTCGTTTTATCGATGTTTACCCTCAAAATTTATCAACAATTTTCCATTCTCCTCCTTTTTTCTTTAAGACACAAGCCCCATAAAACTAATGAGACAATCTAGCAATTAATGGGAAGTAGGATGCTAGGAGTTACCATTTTTCAGTTTTCTCTGTCGCAGCTCTCTTCAAGTTAGATCTTCCCTTCTGGATTGTGATAAGTTTTTATTGCATTTTAATTTAGTACCTACTCGTTTGGTTATCTGCACAGGGAATGCACTTGGTTTTGAATAACTGTTGTGAGGAGAACAATATCTCACGGTTCCTCTCAGGAATTATGTTCCAACTTATTGTTTATGGAACTGGAGACCATACACCAATGCCCCGCCATACAAATGAATTCTATTTCTGAAGAAATGCTCGTTAAGCTAAAATTTGTTCATTGAAGCGCAGTTTTTCATTGACTTCCATTACAGTACTGTATAAACATTGAGATACGTTCTTACGATCTCCCAAAGTTCATCTTTTTCCTAATCCAAGGCCTAATACAGTATACAGTAACGAAATAGGAATACATTAGCAACTTTGTTCTATTAACATTAAGTAAGGTAATAATAACGAGTCATCAACAGTTTAGCAAGTATATTTGTTCCTGTGATTAGAAAAAATGAAAATACCATACAATATTTTTAATACACTATTGTCCGCTTAGTATTAAGAAAATGCGGTTAGTCTCGGTATGAAATGCGCTTGCAAAACAAACTTGAACTACTACTTATAATTCACAAATTAAAAACATTTTACCCAATAATAAATCTTACAGCTACAAATTACCGATCAAAATGAATCATAACTTAACAAAATAAAATTATTTCAATCCAAATATGCAGCGAATGAATGTACAAGAAAAAAGATGAAAAGCAAGTGCCATCAGTTTGAGTGTGAAATGCTCTAGCAAGTCAAAGACAAACTAGCAGGGCAGGTTTATAGAAATAAAATGAATTTTAATGATAAATGGTTTTATTTCTGTACTCACCTGATGTTCATAAACATGTACACTCGCTGCCCCACTGACTTTTAATGTCATGGAATAGGGAATTGGGACTTTAAAACTGAAGAATGAGTAACTCTTAACGTGCTTCGATAGTGACAATTTAACAATAAACGAGCCTTATGCTGTGTGAAATGTTGAATGCTTTTGTGCGAACATGATAAAATGACTGTGGAGGTCCTCAACTGTAGAGAGTAGGGTTCCCCCAGAAAACCAGCACTTAAAGTAAACTGAAAGTACTTAATTACACCATTAACTGCTAGATTGTCTCATTCCTTTACTGGGGACTTGTGTCTTTTGAAAGGAAAGAGAATGAGGACTTATTTTGATAAATTTTGTAGCTAATGACAATAGAACAAGCATTTGGAGAAGAAGCCATATGAAATAACGGCGAGTACAGTAAAGAAAAAAAATTCAATCAATAAAATTCTATTTATGTATGCAGTAGTATGAACCATTTGTCATTTTTTTTAAACTACAGCCAAGGGGTTATAAAGTAATTTATTTATTATTGACCTTTTATCAGAAAAGCTTTTTGAAATGCACTCAGTATCTGAGATCACAATGCAACAAGTTGTCTCTAATTCCACCGTTTTCTTAAATGATATTTTTCAAAACAAAATTATATTTGAGCTGAATCCTTTATTCAGGCTGGCCTCCTTAGAGCTTTAAACAGCTTTGGTTAAAACCCAGGGGTCTGATAAGAGTCAAGAAATTAATCATATTAGAGAGTACAGTAGATGGAAATTTTTTAATGAAAATTAAATTATTTTTTTTATCGTTATAGGAATTGAGACACTGGAATTTGTACTAAATCAACGTTAATACACAGGTGAAGGTAATATGGAACTTACTGAAAAACCTGTAATTAAAGTTTGGTTATTGTGGTGCCTTTTATTAAGGTTAAGGGACAGTCCACAGATGATGCCATTTGAATTTTTTTTTTAATTACTGTATGTAAGTGATCAAACATACAAATTACATTAGTACATTAATAAAGTTCAGTACGAGGCTACACAAGAAATTATGGAGGTAATCATACACGTTTCTCGTTTAACATTTCATCTTTTTTCTGTTGTAAGGAAGGTTGCTGACACACCTCTCTTGTTTAACATTTCAACTATTTTTTCTATTGTAAGAAAGATTGCTGATCTTTCACTCTCTTTGTTATATAAAGTTCGTCTATCATATTGCATAAATATTAGAAGTACATTTGTTTATTTGCTTATTCTTGTTACTGTTTGACTGTTTGACAATGCTTAACAATAGAAATTTGATTTATTTTTTATTGTTTTACTTTTTTCACATACATTTTTTCAACATATTCATAACCTATTCATTTTTCTTTTAACATGAGGTTAACTTTTTATTTTTTGAAATGTTTCCTGATGGAACTTATTTTTCTTTTCTATGGAATTCCTCTACTGTATGCAAAATAAGAAGGTTCACACACATCACTATTTTTTTAAGCACATATTTTTAAATACTATTAGTCGTATTCAAAACCCATTAATTTTTTATAATTTACAATATTAGTTATGTTCAGTTTTATTTATTCATTAATATGCACATGTATATTAGTTGATTTTCCACATTATTAACATCTTATTTTTGTTTTAATTGAAGTTAGAGTCTTGGAAATCTTTGGTCATTAGTGTGCAATAATGACATAAATAGTAAAGGTTACAGTATTTGATTTGCTGCATTAAAGTTTTATTTGTCAATTACTTAAACATTACAGTATAGCATTAAAAGCTGTTCATCCTGTCAGGTCCTGTGCTGTAGGAGTTTCCCTTGATAACTTCAACATAAACTACAAATGACCTCTTGAGATAGTAAAAATATCTTTGATAAATAACATCCAAATTTGAAAATTTAGAAAGCCAGAAACATTAGTATTTATTAGTACTGCGCCGTTCAATTTTCGGTTCTTTACCCACTTCATGCTATTCATTATCAGCAATTTTTATTACAGTCAACTTGGTTAACCCTTCACAATGTGACTGCAGATTCTACTATGTCACTCATATTAACCACAAGTTGTGCTAGCTTTATTGTATTCATACTTACTTTTTAATATCTCGTCGTTTACAAAAATTATAATGTAAGAAGCAAGTGGAGGGTTTTATGCACCTTTCATGGAAGCTTTTTTTAGTGTGATAATACTATTATAATAATGCCAACTACCCATCAGCACCATTTCAAAATTTGAATCAACCCTGTCGATGATAGGTTGTGCATGAGTAATAATAATTTAAGTTATAATGAGATTTTGTTCATTAAGTGTAATCGGAAGAAGACCACCTTCACATTACTCAAAATAAATAAAATGTGAAATGGAACTGTATTTCATAATCAATGTTTGCCACTTACGAGTAAAAAGCAATTGATGAGCAAGCCTTTGATGATAATAATAGTACCCCCAGGACTTTTATTCTATACCAAAAAAGTCAAGCCAACTAGATATTATTTCACATCAATTACATGTACTTAATAATATAGGATACAAATATTTTTAAGAATTATTATCAGAATTAGGAATAGTATAAGCAAATGTTTATAAACCATTTACAGGAGTTCAGAGTCATTCACTGCTTTCAGCATACAAAGATAAAATTTTTAACCTATGTTTATCAGGCAGTTACTGACAAGATTCCTGTATTCAGTGTGATCTATTCATCCCAAAGAAAACTAGACATAATATTTTCAGTAGTGTTGTTGACTTAAGTAAAGTGTATTGAAGGACCTTTTTTAGCCATAATCATTTTGTAACCAGTCATTTGCTGTCTGGTTTGAAACACAGTGCATTGCTGTGTTGTTTACAATTTAACAAATCTGTGCTTTTGTGGTTTTATAATACGAGCAGAGAAGTATTAGTGATGTTGTGTGTTAAAAGATAGCTATGCCTTTCTCTTGTGAGATGAGTGACAACCTAGAATATGCAAGTAATTTGCAGTAGTGCAATTTGGGAAGCACTCATTGAAGTCAGTTACTTTTTTTTTTTTAACAGAAGTATTGATTTTTGCTTGAAAGGTTGGTCACTGATTTCAGTGTTTGTTGGCAGAATAGCTTAATTTGTGTGAGTTGGTTAACCCATCTTGTGGAGTAATACTAAACTCTGCTTCAGCTGGTATTTCTGTGCATTAGAAGTCGTTTGTGTAGTGGAGTTAACTGTTTGTGGGTTGACATATGTATAAAAAGTAAATACATGTTGTCCCCTACGTGACATGGTGTGAAGCTTAATCATTCTAGACATGGTCTTCTGCACCAAGTGTACTCATAGATGTATGTATGTGTACCTGTGTGTGTGTGTCTGTACTTATGTATGTATGTGTGTATGTATGTATGTATGTGAGTGTGTAAAGTATTCCTTTGTACCTTGACCTTTTCCCACCTCCCAAATACAGTATACCTTTTCCTAATTGGTTCCCCTACATCATTAATAATCTGTGGTTTCTCTGTCTTGAGTTCTTGTTTGTTGTGATGTTTTAGTGTTTTGTTATTTTATGTTTTGTTTAGTCATTATTCCAGTTTACAGCAGGTGCAGATGAATAATATAAGAAAGCTAACCAGTCTTTGTACAGTAATGCCTTAAACAGGTACCCAAGTGAATGTATATTGAATAATTTCATGCATTGGTGATCATTAGCCCTTTCATTCATTGACTTGCATTTTATTCTATTTTTTGCTTAACCTCCAAAAAATGAAGATAACTTTAACACAGTTTACTATTGCTGCTAGATGTTCTTAAGCTCAAGGGGCCTTTAACAGTTACGTGATAGTTTACCCAATCATTTCCTCTTGGTTGCAGCATAAATTCCTCTTTGGTTGCAGTATGAATCCTAGCTGGTTGCTATTTAACTTTCTTTTGGTTGCCTCATGATTCCTTGTTGGTGGTTGTGCAGGAGGGAATGGCATGCTCAGTGAGTACACTCGAAATGAACTGCGGGCTCACGTAGGTGCCCGGAGCACAGGTGGTGGGGGAGGGGGAGGACCAGCCTCCCCTTCCCCTAGTCAGCAGCAGCAGCCACAACAGCAACAACAGCAGCCGCAACCACAACAGCAACAGCAGCAGCCTCAGCAACAACAACAACAACAACAACAGCAGCAGCAGCAGCATCAACAGCAGCAGCAGCAGCAGCAGCAACAACACCAAACCTCACCACCACCACACCTGGCCTTCCAACAACCCCCCGACCATCATCACCACCACCACCAACACCACCTTGAACAGCCGCTACTTCACTCTTACTCCCCCTCAGGTACCTGTCCTCTGACTGTCCCTCATTTCATACACTAGCATCATATGCAGCATCAGGTAGTCTAACCTTATTTCATTTTTTTTTTTTTTTCTCAAGCCATGTCAGTTGATACTAGAGATTCATTCATGCTGCCAGTAGCATCTTTGGCAGTTTGAACTTACGGTTACTTAACTGACTGGTCATGTTGAGCTGCTTATGTCAAGTCAAGTATTTATCAGCTTCTTTAGCTTTGTTTATAATTCTCCTAACTGTGCTTGTTGTAGTCTTTTGCTTATCACTCTAGCTGATTTTGCCATATGTACAGACTCATCCACCCTGACAACTGAATGTGTCGCTTGTAAATTTCATCCTCATCCTTTCTCTTGATCATTACCCTTGAATTGCACGTGTAGCTTTATACACTTAATATGAAGTATACATTTTTAATTGACTTAATCCAGTCTTGCCAAAATAGCAGTTGTTAAACATGTAAGTATTTACTGTGTTGTTTGTTAGTTCATTGCTGTACTTTGTGATATTTCATTTCTGTATAACTTGGCCGTCTTGTAAATTATTGTACAGTACTTCTGTATTTCCATTTGGAGACACGAAACACACAAGGATGGCTTTTGAAGTTAAACATTAGTTATTGATTAAGGACAGCATTGAGTAAATAATGGTTTGATAAATTTGTCAGTTTTATTGATAAAAAAAATGCTATCACTCGTGTAACATTAGTCATTTTTTCTCAAGCCCCAAGTGATCACTTCTAATAAGAGATCATTACCATTCTACGTGGAAAAGGCCAAAAACTTTACCAGAAATTTTTTAAATGAACTTGATGTTTAGTGTTTTCTTGAGATGTCATTTTAACTCTTAAGCTACCGAATAAGATAGAGCCCCTTCATGATATTTCACGTTGCAGTTGTAGAATTTGAGAACTTCGCTTATCCTATGACTCTTAGTATGATCTTGTGTTTTACTATGTATGGTTGATTTTTTTTAGACTACAGTAAAAGTTATATACATTACATTGTGTAGATATATAGTTTTAGACCCTGGGGGGGAACAAAACTTTATAGTATGCCCATCTTTTATTGGCTGATACGCATTTTGTGCGCTGTTGATAATTAATCTATGGGCTGATTTGACACCCCAACCCCTGATAGTTATGCAATGAATTTCACAGAAACTGCCTCTGCTAATAGTTAACGAAAGTTCAACTTCTGTGTTCATCCACTAAGAATCTAACGGGCAATTTATTTGAGCCCATTGTAGTATGTCACGTTTTATCAGCCAACTTTTTAATTCCATGTTAGTGCATTCCCATTTTTTTTTTTTTTATCATCAGCAAGCTAAAAGTGGTGGATACTTGTATGATAAATGACTTACTCATATACTGTACATATGCAACAAAAAATTAATTCGTGGTTTTGTCAAATATTTCATTACATGATTAAAATGAGCTTAAGTACTATAGTATCATTGCATTTTATGAACTGAAAACATATACATTGTAACATCTTATACAGTGCAGTACAATACTTGCCTACAAAATATTTCATGTATGTATTGATAAAAAAACTAAATGGGGGAAGTGGAGAGAATAGAAAACTGCATTTTATATAGCCACAATGTCGCTAATTTAAAAGACAAGAAATGCTGTACTCGAAATGTATGCTTATTAGATGTAGGCGGAAAAGGGATGTAGTAGCAGTTTCAGAAAAATTTAGCTTAAAATGCGATGGACAGTTGGTTGTAGGGAAAAGTACTTTGTTCCAGCTGAGTCAGATGAACTATAATTCAACTTTGTTTTAAGCAATATATTTAGTTTTTCCATTGAATATGCGAATTGTTTATAAGACAGATTTTTCTTTCTTAATTGAAAGTTTAATTTTAATGTTTTTTAAGCTGAAAGAAAAGCCTCGCTATTAAATGCAGGTTTGAATTTTTTTTTTAGAAGTTTTGTAGGATTAGGGAAAAAAGACAATATATATTATTTCAAATTTGTTTATTGTAACCTTAACAGTACCAATCAAACTTGGCCGAGTCCCTTGTCAGATAGATGGGAAAGTTTAGAAGATGAATCCCCTTTTGTTCTTTTAATTTGTTTTAGGTCAAGTTACTTCCCAAAATTGGGAGTGTCATGGTAGATAGACAGATGATGATTTTTGGTTTCACTTTTGAGAAGCGCTACCATTGAAACTTGGTGAGGTCATAGTTACTATGTGAAGTCATTCATTCTGGAGAAGTTTTTGGCATTATTGATGTACAGTATTAATCATATTTTAATTTGCAAGTTATTTTAGTACATGGTAACTTTCCTCATTAATTGCAACTACTAATGCTAAGTAATTGCCTTGCATGATTGTACATTAGAAATATTATTATTTATAGATCCTTTATTTCAATGCAATATACTGTAATAAAAAGAAAACAGTAACTTGATTATTATGATAGAGAAGTAATATCCAGTATAAAGTACTGCTTGGTGTAAAATATCAGTCTGGAACACAGCCCCTTAAGAATATTTTTTTCAGAATTATCAACATTTATAAAATTTTAGTATGTCTACTTGTTACAAGAACATGCTTTCCAAGTCTGCCTTGTGAGAGTTGAAGACCTTTACAGTACAGTATCTGAACAGTGTGATTGAATTATGCTATACTGTAATTATAAGAATTGAATAGCTTTAGGTTTCCTTTCCTCACTGGGCTATTTTTCCCTGTTGGAGCCCTTGGGTTTATAGCATCTTGCTTTTCCAACTAGGGTTGTAGCTTAGCTAGTAATAATAATAATAATAATAGATTTAGGTTTCAAAGTGAAAGTATCTGTAGATATAATTCCTGAGTTTTGAATTTTGCTTTTGGGGATGTATTTTTTTCTTTTTCAAAAATATATTTAAACATTTTTTATGTAATATTGGACATCAGTATTGTCATTAGCTTGCTACGTAATTTATAAAGAAAAAGCTTCTAAGCCCTGAATAGTCCAGTACTTACTTTGAATTGCTGGACACACCTCTCAAAGGATGTGAGAAGATTGTATTTATGCAATTTAGGTCTAGTTTGTAAAGTTTTGATACCTCTGATAAGTTAGCTTGCTCATACATTAAAATCCTTCTTAAACTCTATGGTGTAATTACAGTATTTTGCATTTATTTAATACCATGTATAAAGAAATTTCACGAATGATGGTAAAAAGAATCTGTAACACTGATAACAAGTTTAGGTTACATTATTTCAAATAAATTTAGTATTTTACAAACCTTCATAGCTTTTAGAATGATATTTGAGGGCAACGTTGTGTGCACAGCAATGCCAATATGTTTAGGCAAATGAAATCTATCTTTAAACATGAAGTAATCAAGCATAATATTTTAAAGTAGGCATATGAATAAAAAACTAATTTAAACTCCATATTATTTAGTATATGCTAAATTTCTACCTTTAGGAAGGGCGCTGATGATTGGGCTATACTAAAAAATTTGAGGGTATAATCTTGAAACTTGATATAGTAAAGAAAAATACTGTAAAATTTAATGTAAGTATATTTGGAATACAATAATGAATGTCAAAATGGGATAGCTTTATCATATAATTTATATAAGGCAAGGTAATGAATGTTATAAGCAGTAGTGAAAAATGGATTTAAGTTTGAAGGAAGTAATGAAGTTTCCTATCAGAAGAGCTAGTTTATAGAAATTAATGACACTGTAGCAAGTAGTATACTGTATTCCACAACCTCAAATTGGAGAGAAATGTCCGTAAAAATGGCTAACAAAGGACTATAGAATTCGGTAAAAGGGGAACCTCAGAAGTGTGGAGCAAGCTCGTTGAAATGTTAGGGCATATGTAGCAACGTAAGCTCTATAGTAACAGTTGTAAGACTAAAAGAATGGGATAATTGAAAGATTGTCTTATTAAATTAAATATCTCGGCATGTGCATTTTTCTTATTGTTTTATAATATATATGTAGTAGAGTTGACCTTTTTAATTTGGCGAGCGTTAGGTTCCCAACCAAATTTAGTGAATGCCATCTACAGCTAATCTAACCTACTGTAACTTATCAAATGCTAGGCTATATGTGCAGTTTACACTTCCAAATATGCTAACAATATTCATGAATACCTATTAATGTTTTTCAAATTTTTAAAATATTCATTAGAAAATACCAGTATGAAAAAATATTGACAAATGTATAACTTCAAATCACAGAAACACACGTTATCAAATGGCTGTTAGTTTCTAAGGAGCTGAATCATTTCTATCCACAGTGTTTAATTCTGATATCAAACAAAATCACCAGTGTATATATAAAGTGTCACCACATTATCTTCATAAATATTTTTGACAGGTTTACCATTTATCAGCTGGGGTGTGTAACAAGGTGTCTCCATCATTTTCTCTTTTACACTGTGCCAGAATGGTTATCTATACTTTTCATCAATAATTTTCTTTGCCCCATACAATAGTCTATTACTTTCATAACTACTATTTTCTTGCCTAAATGCTTTTTTCCAATTTTCATTACATGTTTAAACATTGTTGAGATCTTAAATCAGCTTTTCTATCTCAGAACACATTGTCTCTGTGTTCATATCTTTTGTCTAAATTTTTATGAAAAAATCTTTTTAATTGCCCATATTGTCATTGAATAAATTCATATATACAAAACTTTTCAATAACTAAAAACAGAATCTATTTTTGGGTGAGATAGCCATGTCGTCCTGATGGAAGGTTCCTATAAGTAGTTTCCTAAAGGATATTTGACTACAGTGATATTCCCAGAGAATTTACCTTTAGATCTCCAGAATTCTAACTCCTGGCGCGAATATCCTTAAAATTTCTCCTAAGGATATCGCATAAATCAGGGGACGTATATCTTGATACGACACATAGCAATCTTCACCCCGAATAGCGTTTTGCTTCGAGGGGGAAAGTGGCAAGATTTGAAGGGGAGCCGCCATGTTTATTCATTGTAGCAAGGTGCTACAGATATAGTAGTTTTGGGAGGGATCCTGCCAAGGCCTTTTCTATAGAAAAGGAGGGCGGGTCCATCAGGACGACATGGCTATCTCACCCAAAAATAGATTTTTCGCTTCGCTCAAAATCCATTTTTTGGGCTCAGGTCATGTCGTCCTGATGGAAGGTTACCAGAGAATTATTTAGAAAGTACTGTATCTGTGGATTTTCAAAATGTGCCTTAACCTCAGGACAATTATTCCTTGGTCATCCAGACCATAGAGACATATGACATTACCGTTATACGTCATTACTGCTATCATCATAAACCATGTTAGTGCTTCCTGCCCCCTGCAGGGAAGAGTCATTTTAGACATAGGAAAGAAGTCTCGAGGTTGCATATACCATATGAACAAACATAGCATCAAGAGCATACAGGTCTCGCTATATGCGTAGCCAGGTAAAGTTTGTACTTGTATAAGAACAAAGGTATTAGCTATATATCTTGTTCGTATAACCATATGCAGTTTATTAAAGGAAAATAATACTCTTACATATTTTATTGAAATCAATTTTGGGGCGAAATAAGACGCAAATACACCAAGTATTTATTGGTAATGAATAACCAGCAAAATCAGCATACATAACAATGTTAATAAATGCAATAAGAAACATGTTCTACAATCAAAGTCCAGAAAATGTTTATTTCACCTGAAAGATAAAATGTGTTAGGGCCATTGAAACTGAAATTTATTAAATTTTCGAATATGCATTTCCGTGTATTGATTGTCTCTTCACACTGTGTAAGAACACACGGCACAAGTGTTATCTCTATGTTTCTTCACCTTAATAACTAGAACAGTCCATAGTGTCACCTTGGTGACTTATTTTAAAGTATTGCACTGTGAAATGTCAACACCTTCACCCTTACTTTGACAGTCCCAATCAATTCATTGTTCCTCGCAGCGCTAGACGACAGGTTTTAGTACACTACCTGCCGCCACCACAAAGCGTTTCAACTCTTGCATTTGCTTCGCGTAGTGTTTGAAGAACACTCTGGATGACTTCCATCCAGTGTATGAGCGAAGACGCTCAAAGTCCATGTATTGGAAGAAATTCAACGACGATCAACTTTTCTCGGATCATGACCTGCGGCTGTACTGTCAGGATCCACTCTGCGAATGAAATAGGCCTTAGTTGTTTTAGGGATGGGTTTGACCCCTGAGGTTTCTCCTTTAAAGAGCTGTCCTCCCCTGAAGTCTGAAGTTCTATGAAGATAGACCTTTAGACACTCCACTGGACACAGTGAGACATCTTCCTTCAGAGGGCAGATTCTCCAGGTACCCTACCTTTTGGTAGGTAGCTTGTTCTTGGCAAGAAATGTTGGGTCAGGAAAGAGATTCAGTTCTCACACTTCTGTGAACTGAATATGGCCCTCATTTCTAGATACGGCTACTATTTCACTAACTCTGGCCCCCGAGGCTAGAGCAAACAAGAATATAACTTTCTGGGTTAAATTAAGTCTTTCAGAGAGCAGTCCTCATTGTTCACTGTTGAAGCAAAGTGTAGGTCCTTATCCAAGGACCATGAAATGGGCTTCGGAGGGGCTGCAGGTCTAAGTTTCGCGCATGCCTTAGGGATCTTGTTAAAGATTTCGTTTGACAAGTCTACTTGGAAGGCGTATAGCAGAGGTCTAGTCAAGGCTGATTTACACGTTGTTATCGTATTGGCTGCTAAACCTTGTTTATGAAGGTGGATAAAGAAGGATAAACAGAAGTCCAGTGAGATTTCTTTTGGTCCTTTTGCCTTGACGAAAGCAACCCACTTCTTCCAAGATGACTCATATTGTCTTCTAGTGTCGAAAGCCACCCACTTCTTCCAAGATGACTCATATTGTCTTCTAGTAGACTTAGACTTAAAGTCTTCTAAGAAGTCTATACTGTCTCTCGAGATCCCGAACCTTTTCTTTACTGCTAAGGAGAGAAAATCATGAGATGAAGGTTTTGGGTTTTCTGTGATGAAGCAAAGACAGTCGACTTCTGTACTTGTTGAGTCAGTACTGGGTCCGGCAGAGGGACCAGCCTCAGCTTCAGTTCCAATACTAGAGGGAACCAATTGCTCTTTGGCCACTTGGGAGCCACTAGCGATGCCATTCCCTGAAAGGATCTCGGCTTGTTGAGGACCTTCATTAAGAGGTTGGTTGGAGGGAACAGGTAAATCCAGTTCCATTTGTTCCAGTCGAGGGACATGGCGTCCACCGCTTCCGCTAGAGGGTCCTCGTATGGGGCCTTATGTGGACTGAATGGCGAGAGAACAGTTTCTTCAGCGTGAGAAAGACTGCCATTGCTTCCAAAACGTTGATGTGGAAGGTCTTGAATAGAGAAGACCAAGTCCCTTGGACTTTCCGTTGGTGGGAGTGACCTCCCCATCCTCCCTTTGATGCGTCCGTATGGATGATGACTGAAGGTAGAGGTGGTTGCAAGGGCACGGACCTCTTCAGGTTCTTGGCCTTCGACCATGGCTTGAGAAGTGATCGTAGTTGAGTCGGTATCGGTCTTCTTAGGTCTCTTCGAGCGTTTGATGCGTATCTTTTCCAGACTCCTGATGCATCTTTTAGTTGTGCTCTTAGCACCGAGTCTGTCACTGATGCAAACTGAAGAGAACCCAGTACTCTCTCCTGTTGGCGTCTTGATATCCTGTCGGATTTCAGTAGTCTCTTGACAGATCCCGCTATCTTTCCCCTCTTCCTTGGGGGAATGGAGAGACGGTGTGACTTTTAAGTTCCATTGTATTTCTAGCCATTGAAACTCTTGAGCTGGAGATAATCGAGACTTCTTGACGTTGATCTTGAATCCCAGATGTTCCAGGAATTGGATAACTTTCTTGGATGCTTGCATGCACTCCGTCTCGGATGCTGCCCACACCAGCCAGTCGTCCAAGTAGGCTACTATCTGGACACCTTCTAGGCATAGTTGTTGAACAACTGCATCTGCAAGGTTTGTAAAAATCCTTGGGGCTATATTTAGTCCAAAGGGCATGGCTCTGAAGACGTATTTCTTCTTCTGTAGCCTGAATCCTAGGTAGCAGGAGAGGGGGCGGTTGATTGGAATATGCCAATAGGCATCTGCCAGGTCTATCGAGACTGTGTACGCCCCTTTTGGCAGCAGGGTCCTTATGTGTTGAAGGGTTAATATCCTGAACTTGTTGTTTTTCATGAACTTGTTGAGTGGCAACAAGTCCAGAATGACTCTGAGTCCTTCTTGGGAACACAAAACAGCCTTCCTTGGAATTTGATGGACTTGCCCTCCTTGTCATCCGTTTGCTCAAGAGTTCTCGGGTGTATTCTTCCAGGAGGGGGGTGAAGTGTTGTTAGAATTGAGGAAATGATGGTGGAGCTGTCCTCCAGCTCCAACCTAGTCCGTTCTTGATTAGGCTGTGGGCCCAAGGATCGAAGGTCTAGCGATCCTGAAATTTTTGGAGTCTTCTTCCTACCGGAAGCATCTCACTGCTTCGACTGTCCGGAGGTCGTGCCTCCTTGACCGCGTCCTCCCTTACCCCCTCTTCCTCTTGGAGGGTATCTAGAGGAGCCCCTTTTCGACCCTCTACCTTTAGGGCAAAAGGTAGTGGTCTGCCTCTCATACGCAGGAGTAAATGCTGGTGACTGGGCAACCAGCTGAAGAGGCACCATCTGGTAAGTTGGCTGGGGTTCTGCCACCATCCGGGGCACCGCGGTCATGGGAACTGCGGGAAGTTGTTGCTGCTGTTGTCTGACAGGGCGAGAGGGCAACCTGGGTCTTTCCGTCTTCCTCTTTGGTTGGGGACCCTCATCTGGGGAAGATTTCCTCTTCGCCGACATGCCCCACTTCTGGAGAAGATTTCTATTCTCCCTGCCGGCCTTGTCCACTACTTCTTTGACCACTTCGCTCGGGAAGAGGTCTTTTCCCCAGATATTGGAGGCTATCAGCTGCCTGGGTTCGTGTTTCACTGCAGCTGAAGCAAACACGAACTCCCTACATGCGCGTCTGGCCTTAACGAAGCCATATAGGTCTATGACCAGCGTAGCCAGATGTGATTTGGCCATGACCATATTCATGTCTTGGTGTCTGTTGTCGCTTGCCATTACCTCCAAGCAAATCTGGAGGGACAGGGATGCGCTAAGTCTCTCCTTGTCTCTTGCTCCCCACGCAAGAGAAAGTCAGACAGCTTAGGGAGGTTTTTGCTGAACTGGCGTCCAGCAATATCTGCCTCTAACTTCTGTCTGAGAAGGTAAGGTAGATTTCCTTCCAGTTCTTATCCTTCGTAGGCTGGGCTAGGGATAAGGGTCTACACTCCTCAAGTGTAGGGCAAGGTTTGCCTGCCTCTATTGCCTACATAACTGCCTTAAACCCTTTTGCAGTAAAGGGAAAGGCTAGGTTGGCTGGAGCAAGAAAGGAGAGGTGTTTCTTGCTAAGGGCTAGCACTTTTGAATTAGTGAAGCCCTTGCCTATCAGGCTACTTGACAACAGAGTCTGAGCTTTTTCATGGTCAAGAACTATGACCTCCTTTGGTTCTGTCTCCTCCTTAGACAAAGGTTCCGCCTTCAAGCGGACGAAGCAGTCTGGGTAAGACTTAAAGCTGGGCCAGAAGTCGACATCCTCTTTGAGGACAGCCCCCCGCTTTTCCGATTTGAAAATCTTCCTGTTGGTAATTGGCATGTATTCTGCATGCCTCCAAGGGTTCACATCAGAGCAAGGTGGAAGATCTTTCACGTTGAGTCTCCTCTGAGACCCACGGGACGCGGCGAGATGGTCCATCCTTCTCTTCAATTCAGCGTTCCTTTCTTCGTTCTGCTAACGAAGAATTTCCATCATAGCCATGAGACTAGCCAAGGCTTTACTCATGTCATCTGATGGAGGAGCAGGTGATGTAGAGGGTAATGGTTCTGGGGCTGGAACTGACGAAACGAACTCCAATTCAATGTCATCCTCTTAGTCTCAGGAGCCAGGGTAGACTCCTCTTCTAGACCTGCCTCTAAAAGGTCCTTCTCAGTGTCCTCAGACACCTCCGACATCCTCTCATTTAGGTGGATGTCCTTCATTGCGTCAGAGACGTCCGTATCTACGGACATCTGGACGCAAGAGATCTCAGGTTGAAGCTGGGGTATAACAACTTTCACACATGCCTTAGGGAACAGACAGGCACGCATCTGTTCATTCGGAAGGTAAGGCCCCGTGGCATTCTTTTGAAAGCCACGAACCCATCTGCGCAGCTTACTTCGTGCTGCATCCCTTGACTCCGCTGTCTTGGGTCATCGAAAGCCTCAGTAACCAAGGCCTTGCAAACATTGCAATCCTGGGGGTCCCAGTACTTCAGAGGTCCCTTGGAGATGGAGCAGAGAGAATGAGCCCTGCACTCTTCACAGGCACAGAAGTCTTTGCTCATCACTTTGCAGAAGACTCTAAGGCACTTGGGATGGTCCTCCTGTAAAGAGAGGAAAACTAAATGAGTATGCGGTAGTTCATCTCACCTGACAAACTATAAAAATATTATCATTAATATTTTTGCATATTTATTGCATGTAGCTTAGGATAGACAAGCTAGAATGGAATTAGGAAAGACACATACTTGTGTTTCCTGTCCAGCCAATTGCTGCGACCTCCCCCATAATTAAACCCTAGAGTTTTCCTATTCAGGAAACCCGATGGAAGAATTCTAACCTGTAAGGATAGATAAGTGTAACTTAACACTGACTTTCCAAAGGTTTGAATAATGTGGGTAAATTGTAAATGATCATCTATCAGTATGTGGAAAGAAATCTTTTCTTTCCATATATAATTGGTCTCAACAATAGACTGTGCATGGATACACAGGGTATGTTGGAAAATAACTACTGTATAATTTATACTATAGTTTTCTGTCTGCAATGATCTATACTGCAAATATACTGGCTACTGTATAATCATATACTGTAGTTTTAGCCGGCATGTTGGGCCGGCTGGCTGGGTAGTGTTGGCGCACCAGTCCAGCCAGCACCTTGCCGGCTGGGGTAGTGGCCGGCAGCATCAAGCCGGCTAGGTTAGTACCCAGCGGCACTAGCCGATAGAGAGAGAGAAAGCAAGGAGTGAAGGGTACCTTATTAAATGTGTATTAACAATAAATAAGGGTGTAAGTACTTAGTCTTACTACCTTCCTCCAGAATGAGGGTTCAAGTGGAAGGGGAGAATGTATCATTCAAGCTTCCATCCAAACACAAACCATTGCCGGTCACTGCCGGCCCCTGGTATGTGGATGGCAGTCCAAGAGAGGACTGAAGAACACACTACAGTATAGGGGTCTCCCACTGGCAGCCAACCCAGCCCGCACAGCTTTTCCCAAAGCCTTGCATCCATAAGGGAAGGCTGAGCGACTAAGCAGCTGCATGTAGGAGCCCCGGCCGGCCCCACAACCCGCCAGCAAGCGGTGAGATTGTAGGACGACAGCCAAAGGTTTGCGATGGCTAGGCTATCACTAAAGGACAGAGGGGGGAGGGAAAAGGGTCCTATATGAGGTGTGGAAGTAGCGGGCAGGGTTGCCGGTCCTACCACACCCCTAAGAAACTCTATTTCAATATCTGCACCGTCCTAGGCGGCAGGAGAATATCTATTCTCCAACTTAGGGATTGCCAACATAGTTAAGGGCCGGTGGCAGACTTGCCGCCTCCTCTCAACATAGGAGAAACAGAGTTCCATTGCCGGTGCCATCCTAGGCGGAAGAAGAATGTCTATTCTTCAGCCTAGGGTCTGCGAGCACAGGACTAGTCTTCTAGACCGCAGGGAGAAGGTGGCGGCATCATGCAACCACTTCAAGTGCGGCCTAGGGAGGTCTAGCCTCGTATGCCGGCAGCTAGTCCGTCAGGGAATGACTATTCACCCTGCCGGCCGGCTGCCGGAAAAAGACTATATACTCTGAGGTTCTGACCGAAACCCAAAGCCTGCTATCTGCCGGCCAAGGGAAGAGACAGAAAATGCTAACGCAATCAAGCCGGAATGTCTACTCGATGGCAAGACTAGGCTAGAGTTGTAGCCTAAGGCTGCACTGAGAGGGAAGAAGGGATTACCCTTAAATCTCCACTGGAGACGAGTATCGGTTTATTTAATAATTCTAGGAGATATCTATCTTCGCCTGAATTGATAAATGATACACGAGGGTAAACTGGGAACATGTATGAAAGTATACTAAAGCCACTAGGCTAATAGCCTAGCGGCGGGTGAGATTCGACTACCTTAATCGCCGAAACTCTCTCGTATATGATCTCAGAGGAAAAGGAATATATATGTAATCAAAATATCTTACATCTATAAATTGCCTAAATAGCTTCATTTTTAATTGTTATTACACTAGGAATGTCTATTATATCATGCATGAAAGTAAACTAAAATGCATAGGCTAGGAAGCCTAGCACGAGCAAGGTTCGGTTACCTAAATCGCCGAAACTATCAAGAATACAATCGGCATAATATAAATAACTTCCTAGCAAAGAAGACTGAATAGCTTCGTAATATTCATGCTATTAATACCGGGAAAGTCGTTCAGGCTAACTAAATAACTTGTGTGTTATGAACGACAGCGTCCATGTCACCGGTTAAAGCAAAGCTCCCTCACTTAATTTAACCTAATTTCACTGTGAGGCCGGAGCTAAAATTTATATAAAGATCAAATACTCATCTTTCCAGAGGCAGAAGAAGCTGGAGATTCCATGATATCCGCAAAAAAACCAAAGTGTAATGAGAGAGATAACCAGGAAAATCACTGAGAGATGCCGCTACACATATAGGAATAAACATGGCGGCGACGTACAGCGCCATCTGGATACTCAGAGTGGTAAGGGAGGAAGGGTAACCTTGATATCGGCTCCCCTTCAAATTTTGCTACTTTCCCCCTCGAAGCGAAAACGCTATTCGGGGTGAAGATTGCTATGTGTCGTATCAAGATATACGTCCCCTGATTTATGCGTTATCCTTAGGAGAAATTTTAAGGATATTCGCGCCAGGAGTTAGAATTCTGGAGACCTAAAGGTAAATTCTCTGGGAATGTCACTGTAGTCAAATATCCCTTAGAAAGCTACTTATAGGAACCTTCCATCAGGACGACATGACCTGAGCCCAAAAATTGAATTGTAACATTACTGTAAACAATATAATTTTAATAGTAAAGTTTCTTATTTCGATACATACCTGATGTTCATATTGCTTCTTCTCCAGGAGCTCGGTTTAATCGACACTTGCCTTTAAAATTTCTAAATTTTCCCATTTCTTTCCTCAATAAATACATACCCTGAAAGAAAGACTGGAACTTTTCAGCAGTAGGCAGTAATACGGCCAGAACTGTTGCACCAGATATTCATTGTGTCTTCAGTTTCAAAGTTGAAATTATCCCTTCCTCTTGATATCATGAGTCAATGTGGAGGAGGGGGGAGGGGGATGTGTATATGTACATCCGGTGAGTATAGAAATAAAAGAAACTTATTATTGAAATTTTGTTAATTTCTAGGAACTTCGCTTGTTCATATTGCTAACTCCCACAGTTTGAAATGGGGCACAATTGAAGTAAAGAGAGGGATAATTTTAAGTACCATTACTGTATTGCAACTAGCTTCAAGTATTAATAACCTGGTCTAGATTACTTTAGTCAAACCATTTAAAATGCAGTTTGAAATACAGGACTCCAGATTGTTTACATAAGAAATTTAAAATACCGGTGGACTGTATGTTGTCTCTAAATATTACTGTAGTTTTGATCTATCCAATACTTCTGATTGATTCTAAATAGAATATTAGATATATCCACATATTTATAGATAAGAGTGTAATAAATTAACTGTACTGGAAATTACTTAGACTATGTCCCTTGCTGCCACTGTGTGGCCTAAAGCCCAGTTGCCTTCACAAGCAAACCATACTTCTGTGTGATAATTTATGGAAAAAACAGACTTGGTGTGCCATTGAGCTACTGCCAAAACTCTTTCCATAGAGTGATTTCTACAAAAGTTAAGGGAAGAAGCTGCACTCCTACTATGTACCTTCACTTTCAAGCCGTTTGTTATGTTTGGAACTAATTCCTTCCGAGATTCTGTGACCAAATTTTTAACTATGAATGACATAGCAATTTTTTAACCATCAATGAGGGACCTTAATCCCACAGAACAAATTAGGACTTTTTGTTTTTTTCCAAATGCTGATGTATGGCTGTTACTGGATAAAGAAAAAAATTTTCTGCTGAATTGCCTTCATCCAGTTTTAGAGAAAGGATGTGAAAGAATTGTGGGAGACAATTAGCCTCAAGATAATTTTTTACTCTGAAATGAGGAAAAAAAAGGGACGAAATTATATGGTGTTCTCCAAATCCTACCTTGACAGACAATGATTTTAAATTATTTATGTATTTAATCGAAGTTAATGCCAACAGGAAGAAAATATTTTTGGTACTGTACTTATATCCTAAAGAGAGAGATTTTCTAACTTCAAATCACATCCCTTTTAAATACTCTGAAACGACATGCAAACTACTACTAGAGGTCTTTCAGTACTAAATGATCTGAACATATCTGCTATAATACCTGAAATGGGCATATCTAATCTCAAATGCTGTGGGACAGAAGCATGGATCTATATCCTTTAATGGTTGAAATAGAAAGTTTCTTGTAAGAAAGAAACCAAAAAGATTTAACATTATTATCCAAGCTATTCCTAGTCAAGGACACATTCTTAATAATATAGTCTAAAGAGACTTGAAATGGATAGTTTCCATGCAGTCAGATGTAGCATGGATGGCTTTGAATGTATCACCTTTGATATTGGTTGTTTACACAAATTGACTCGGTACAGAAACCTTCTGGGATGCACCAACTACAGTACATGTTTCACAAATCTGTAAAATATTTCCTCTGTGGCCAAAAAGGAGAGCTATTAGCTTCATCCTGCAGTTTACAAAGAACCTGAAAATGTTTAACACCTGCCAAATCATGGCAAACGGAGGGAATGCGTAAAGATCTAGATTTGACCAGTCTCGTGACAGTGCATCTACCTTCCAAGCTAAGGGCTTTGGCAAATGTGAACAAAAAACATTTACCTCTTTTGTTCAGCAATGTGGTAAACATGTCTTTACCTCTTTTGTTCAGCAATGTGGTAAACATGTCTACATTCAGGCAACCCCACCACTTCCAAATCTCTGAACACATCAACTGGCGTAGAGGCTATTTGTTTGGCAAAATCTGATTTTCCTGCTTAGGTAGTTTGCAAATATGTTTGATTTTCCCAGAATGAAATGCGTTAGTAGAGGGATTACTCTTAGACTTATCCACGATAACAGTTCATCTGCTATCCGATACAGGGATGAAGATATTGTACCCCATAGGTTCGTGACTTAGGCCAGTGCCATTTTATTGTCCGAAAATACCTACTATATACTGTTTTACTTATTACTAGTAATTCCTACTCTTGAAGAGTTGAATATTGGTAGTAACTCTAGGCAGTTGATGTATAGTTTTGTTTCCTGTGGAGTTCATTTCCCTGAGAGATGTATATGATCCAGAGTTGCTGCCCACCCTTCCTGTGATGCATCTGTGAACAGAAACAAGTCTGTGATTTTTAACTTGAACTCCGTGTGACAATTGACTATAATTGTCTCGCTAATTCAGTAGCAAAAATTGGTTTATCATCAGTGGAAGTTAGCCTACGGCATCTAGATCAGTCTTCTTGTTCCAATGTGACTTGAAGAAATCGAAAAACCCTTATTTTCAGCTGGCCCAGTGAGACAAATTTTCCTAAGAAGGCCATGGTTCCTAGAAGCCTCATCAACATTAGCACCGACAGGGGCTCCCAATGTTTTGAAATTTTGCAGCAAAAGAAGAAATGAATTGATCCTCTTTTCTGATGTTAAACCTAAAAAGGAACTCTTGCTATTATCATTTCTTGAGTTGGGACTTTTTGAAATTTACTATTACCTCTAACCAATCCAATTACCTAAGCAACCAGATTTGTTGGACTTGGATCCTCTTTAATGAATCGCTTAAAATCAGCGAATTGTCCAGGTATAAAAAACTCTTAGTCCAAGTAATAATATTTTGAGATGGGGGCCATAATTCTGAACACCTGAGGCTAAAATATAGGCCTTGAAGTGATAAACCTTTGTTCTATTAACAAAGTGACGGTATTTCCTTGAATTTAGATGAATCAAAATGTGAAAGTGTGAATCGTAGAAGTCTATCGAGAACATCCATTTTTTTTTTTTTTTATTATTATATATTACTCTCACAACAGTTGATGGTGTATTTATTGAGAACTGTGTGTGGACTGTGAAATTGTTGAATGGTAAGACATGCAGAACTGTTTGCCAACCCCCTGAGCTTTTAGGGACTAGGAATAAGATGATTTAGAACCCCGGGAAAGGGTTTATGATCTCTTATCACATATTTCTCTAGAAGTTTCACAATTTCTTGTTGTAGCAATTGAACTTTTGCTTTATTGGCAAGATAACTTGTTTACAGAATTGGTTTCTTTAATAAGAGAGTGTTGGAAGTAACTTTCTTTAACCTCAGCCAGTACTCACAGGTCGGGGTGCAGGCTTTCCCAAACGGTGAAGAAGTGAGTCTCCCCCCAAATGGAATTTGGTTGAAAGGCTTGTCATTCTGTTTTAAGGTTTTCATTTCCGGTTGGTAGTCCTTCTGGAATGTGTTATGCTATCCCTTGAATGAAATCGATTCCTTTCTGGTACATCTAAGGAGGAGAAATTTACCCATAAGTGGAAGGGTGAGAATTTATAGAAATTGACCTCACCACATTGGTTTGAGTTCTGCTCTGTAGGATCCTTGAAAAACTACTCTATCAATGTTAACTCCATGTAATACAGGTCCCAAAATGGATTTTGAACAGAGTGAAAAATCTATTTTTTGTTGAGAGTGCCATGTCGTCCTGATGGAAGGGTTCCTTTAGGTAGCCTTCTAAGGGATATTTGCTACAGTGATACTCCCAGAGAAATAAACTGAAGGTCTCCAGGATTCTAAATCCTGGTGCGAGTATCCAATAAAGGATATCGCATAATATCAGGGGACGTATTCTAGATAAGACATAGCAATCTTCACCCCGAATAGATTTAACTTTTTGATGTAAGGGGGAAGAGTGGCAAAAGAAGGGGGTGCCGTTCTAGGTACCCGGTGGACTTCCATCCGTACTACTACCACGGCGCCATTCGTTTTCTTGTCGTTAAGCAGAAATGCCCGTAGATAAAGTAATTTTGGGAGAGGTCAGCAAAAGGGTGGGTCCATCAGGACGACATGGCACTCTCACCCAAAAATAGATTTTTCACTTTGCTCAAAATCCATTTTTTGGTCTCGGGCCATGTCGTCCTGATGGAAGCATACCAGAGAATTAACTTGAAATTACTATAGCTGTGGGTTTTTGTATGTGCATTCTACCTTGAATGGATTTCCTTATCTGGTCTTCTAGACCTGTATGTGAAATTCCAGGTAACTGTCATTCCCACTAAGCCTGGAGCTGGTTTAGTGCTTCCTGCCCTCTGCAGGGAAAGTGTCGACATTGAAAATAAGGATTCAAGGTTTGTATTTCCATAGGAACAGAAGGGAAAACTTTAGAGCTTACCTTTACTTACCATGGAAATCTTTATCCTGATTTCAAGTTCTAGGCCCTTATAGGGATTAAATAAAACTCTTATCATGTTTTATTTGTCTGTAGCAGTAATAAGACGCAAGTACGTTTTAGTATCTTTATTTTGCAACTAAATTATCAAATGTAGTTAAAATAAGAGTATGAATCTGATCCAGCATTAAGACATATCAGGGTCCATATTTTCTCCTGTAGAAAAAATATATAATTTCATTATCGGAATAATGCCACTCAATGGAGATGTGAAACCAAATCTGTCTGACTTGTTCAGATTTTTGGAAATGCATAAACACTGTGACGCAAACGTTCACTCGGCAGTGGTGTTATCGGTCAGATATGCACCTATATGGAACAGTATGTTAATCATCGTTATGATTTGCACTAGAAGGTAAGTATATCCATGCACCCGATGCACTGTAAAGTCCCTAAACAGTCCACTGTTCATCGCATCACTAGACGACGGGTTTAATGACACTACCCCCCCCACAAAATGTTTTATTTCATGTACTTGCTTCGCATAGTGTTTGAAGAAGACCCTGGATGATCTCCACCCAGTGTATGAGCAGAGTCTTTCAAAGTCCATATGTTGAAAGAAGTTCAACGAAGAAGCAACTTTCCTCAGATCGTGATCTGCGGGTGTACTGTCA
This sequence comes from Palaemon carinicauda, assembly GCF_036898095.1. NCBI lineage: Eukaryota > Metazoa > Arthropoda > Malacostraca > Decapoda > Palaemonidae > Palaemon > Palaemon carinicauda. Next base: position 64,946,333 of record NC_090761.1, on the reverse strand, counting down.
GGATCCGCTCTGCGAATAAAGTAGGTGAGCTTCGCTCTCAGTTGTCTTAGGGATAGGTTTGATCCTGAAGTTTTGCCTCTGAAGAGCTGTCCTCCCTTGAAGTCTGAAGTTCTTCGAAGATAGACCTTAAGACACACTACTGGGCACAGAGAGGCATCTTCCTTCAGTGGGCAGATTCTCCAAGGACCCCACCTCTTAGTGGGTAGCTCATTCTTGGCAAGAAAGGCAGGATCAGGAAAGAGGTTCAGTTCTTCTATGTCTAGGAACTGAATATGGCCTTTGTTTCTGGATAGGGCCACTATTTCACTAACTCTAGCCCCTGAGGCTATTGCCAACAGAAAAATGATTTTTTGTGTTAGATCCTTTAGAGTACAATCCTCATCGTTTAGGTTCGAACCATAGTGCAAGACTTTGTCTAAGGACCACGTGATGGGCTTTGGTGGGGTTGCTGGCTTGAGTCTAGCACATGCTTTTGGGATCTTATTAAAGATTTCACTAGAGAGGTCCACTTCAAAGGTGTACAGACGTGGTCTAGCCAGGGCCGACTTACACGAGGTAATCGTAGTAGAAGCCAGGCCTTGTTCGTGTAGGTATATGAAGAATGCGAGACAGAAATCTATTGATATTACTGTCGGTTTCCTTGTTTTCACAAAGGAAACCCATTTCTTCCCTGACGATTCCTATTGTCTCCTAGTCGAACTTGACTTATACTCTTCGATGAAGTCAACTTTATCCTTCGAGATTCCAAACTTTTTGTTCGCCGCTAGGGCGAGAAAATCATGAGATGTAGGTTGTTGGTTCTCGAGGATGAAGCGTAGACAGTCGACTTCTGGACCAGTTGGGATAATACTGGATCTGGCAGAGGAAACAGCTTCAGTTTCAAATCTAGAACTAGAGGGAACCAATTGCTTTTGGGCCACTTGGGGGTCACTACTGCTACTGTTCCTCTGAAGGATCTTGGCTTATCGAGGACTATTAGCGGGAGATTGGTTAGTGGAAACAGGTGAATGCGATTCCACCTGTTCCAGTTGAGGGACATGGCGTCCATCGCCTCTGCTTGAGGGGCCATATAAGGGGCTACGTAACGAGGTAGTTTCTTGTTGTCGCTTGTTACGAAGAGGTGGATCTGCACTTCCGGGACTTTTTCCGAGATGAAGGAGAATGAGTCTGCATCTAGGGACCATTCTGTCTCTGGGCTTTCGCCTGGATAGAGCATCCGCCATCACGTTGTGGAACCCTTGTAGGTGAACTGCTGATAGGTGCCATCCCTTCTTCCTTGCCAGATAGAAGATGGCTAATATCACATGGCTAATATCGAGCCTTGTCGTTTTAGACATTTTACTATCACTTCGTTGTCCAGGACCAACCTGATGTGGATTGCTCTGCGGGATAGTTTCTTCGTCAGGAAAACTGCCAAAGCCTCCAAAATGTTGATATGAAAGGTTTTCAACTGGTGCAACCAATTTCCTCGCACTTTTCTCTCATGAGAGTGGCCTCCCTATCCTTCCAAGGAGGCATCCGTGTGTATCATCACTGATGGTTGTGGTGGTTATGGGGAAATTGTCTGTGCTAGGCTCTTGGCTGTTGACCACGGCCTTAACTGCGTGCGCAACAAGGTCGTGGTCAACCTTAGTTGATCTCTTCAAGCGTTTGATGCGTATCTTCTCCAGACTCCTGACATCTTTTAGACGTGCTTTTAGCACTGGGTCTTTCACTGCTGCGAACTGGAGAGAGCCCAATACTTTCCTGATGGCGTCTTGAAATCCCCTTGTGACGGATTAGTCTCCTGATAGACCCCTATATCTCTCTCGTCTTCTTGGATGGAATGGAGTGGTGGTGTGACTTTAAGTCCCATTGGATTCCTAGTCATTGGAACTTCTGAGCTGGAGAGAGGCGAGACTTCTTGTGATTGATCTTGAAACCCAGGTGTTCCAGGAACTGGATCACCTTGTTGGCTGCCTGCAGACGAGTAGTCTTGGATGCTGCCCATACTGGTCAAATCAACTAGATATACTAGTAATTGAACTCCTTCGGAGTTTAGCTGCTAGATGATTGCGTCTGCCGGCTTCATGAACATCCTTGGGGCTGTATTCACTCTGAAGGACATTGCTCTGAAGAATCACATCTTCTGTAGCATGAATCCTAGGTAGGAGGAGAAAGAGCAGCTCAATAGAAGATGCCAATGAGCATTTGTTGGGTCTATTGAGACTGTGTTTGCTCCTTTTGGTAGAAGGGTCCTTATGTGTTGCCAAGTAAGCATCCGGAACTTCTTGTTCTCGATGAACATGTTGAGTGGAGACAAGTCTAGAATGACTGAGTTTGTCTGAGTCTTTCTTGGGAACACAAAACAGCCTTCCCTGGAATTTGATGGACTTCGCTTTCCTTATTACCTTTTTGTTCAAGAGTTCTGAGGTATAGTCTTCTCAGGAGGGAGTGGAGTGTTAAAAGAATTTTGGAAAACTGGGTGGAAATCTGTTCCATTTCCACCCGAGTTCATTCGTTAATAGGCTGTGGGCCCAGGGATTGAAGGTCCCGCGATCCCGACAGTGATACGGTCTGGCTCCTACCTGGAACCCCTCTTTGGGTGTGGGGTCCTGTGGATTTGTTTTCGTGACCACGTCCTACTCGGGCCCGGAGGAGTTATCTCCGGGTGAACTTCTCTTGGGCCGTTTCCTTTCTGGATTAAGGTGAAAGGAAGTCGATTGCCTCACAAAGTTGGGGTTAAAGATTGGCGACTGAGCCACCAGTTGTTGAGGGACCATCTGGAAAGTGACGTGGTCGTAGTCACGGCAGAAAGTTGTGCAGATCTGCATGGTCTCCTTGCCTTTTTATTTTTAGGCTGAGGACCTCCGTCTGAGGAAGATTTCCTCTTTGATCTCATGCTCCACTTTTGGAGAAGGTTCCCATTCTCCGTGGTTGCTCTGGCTATGATCTGTTGGACCAGTTCCAGTGGGAAAAAGGTCTTTACCCCAAATGTTTGAGGTAATCAGTTTCCTTGGTTTGTATCTTATGGTTGCTGAGGTCAAAACGGACTCTCTGCAGGCTCTCCTTGCTCTGAGGAAAGCATATAAGTCTTTCACAAGGGTACCCATGTGGGACTTAGCCAGGAAAATGATCCTTTCTGGGGTGTTCTATAGATCTGCACTGATGAGAAAGGGAGGCCGCTAGTCTCTCTTTGTCTACTGTTCCCTCCTCAGAAGATGGTCTGGCAACTTTGGAAGGTTCTCATTGAACTGCTGGCCTGCTATCTCTGGATCCAACTTAGAGATGGAGAAGGTTAGATGGACATCCTTCCACTTCTCCTCGCAGGCAGGTAGTGCTAGAGAGAATGGTTTGCATTCCTCTAGGGTTGGGGAAGGATTGCCCTTGTCGACTGCCTTGACGGCGAAGTCTAGTGCTTTCTCCGAACAGGAGAAAGAGATGGAGGAAGGAGCAAGAAACATGGGATGTATCTGCTCAGTGCTAAGACTTTGGAGTTGGTGTACCCGGCTCCTTTCAAGGTTTTCAGGATGATGGCTTGCGCCTTATGTTCGAGGACAATGACCTCTTTGGGTACTGTTTCCTCACAGGTTGCATGTTCATCCTACAGTCTGATGTAGCATTCTGGATAAACTGGAAAGTTAAGCCAGAATTCAAGATCTTCAATCAGTTTGGTCCCCAACTTCTCTGAGACGAATAGTTTCCCATTCATCATGGGCATATGCTCCGTATGCCTCCAGGGTTTGGTTTTGCAGTGGTGAGAAAAATCCAGCACCTTAAGGAGCTTCTTAGTAGAGCTCTTGGTAGGTCCTGGGCGATCCATCCTCTCTTGCAATAGTATCTGTTGCAGTCTGAGTGATTCTCTCATCATCTCTTGTACCTTTCAGAACAACCCCATTATCCGTTGAAACTAAGTGAGGATCTCTTCATTCATGACAGCTTATGCCGGTGGTTGTGTAGTTGGGATTGAAGAGGTTGATGGCGTAGGTTGGTATGCCGTCCCGGCAAACTGAGGGTCTTCAGTTGCCGTTGAAACGGATCCTCCTTCCTCCACTGGTAGATGTTCCACGTCTTCTTCAGGACCTACTTGTAGTAGGGCCTTCTCAGTGTCAATGAACACTTCTGACGTCCTTTCTTGAAGGATGTCCATGCCTTGTAGTGCCTTGTCTATGTCCACGTCTATCTTCATTTGTATGAGGGGAGGCTGGACCTGTTCCTAGGGCACCACCGCGTTAGGTAGAGCCGTGGAGAACAGTAGGTACCTTAGGGAGTCGTCGGGTAAGTACGGTCCCTTGAAAATTCTCTTGGAATCTACTTACCCATTAGCGAAGGGTCTCCTTCGCTGTATCTCTAGTCTGCATGTTGACTGAGGGAGCTTCTCCGAAGCCGTTAGCCAGCAGGGTCGAACAGGTTGGACAACCCTTCGGGTCCCAATACTTGAGGACTCCCGACACGATGCTGCAGAGGGCATGAGTCCTGCACTTCGTGTAGCCTTAGATTCTTTGAATTTGTGGTTGCAGGTTAAGGCTTCACACTTCTACATTGGCTCCTCCTGTAAAGGAAAAAGGGCTCAATGAGTATAAAGTTTTTTATATCCGTGATATAAAAGCATACAGTTTTCATCAACAATTGTAATTACTATTGTTTATGGTAGCTTAGGATAGTAAGTTGGAAAGGAAATAAGAAAGACACATATCTACGCTTCCCACCCCAATCATTTACCGAGACCTTCGTCAATAATAATATTTTAGGCTCCTTGTTAGGAAGAATACAGGGTGGAGGAAACTGTAGTAGTTAGGGTTAGTAAATGTTTATACTAACTATATCCACTTGTAATATATTAATATTGAGCGGTGATTTATTAGGGTCCCGTTGATCAAAGGATTCATCTGGGTGTTGAGGGATTACTCAATATGATATCATGGTCCCAACCATAGAATGTGATAGGAAATGTAGAATATGTTAGAAATTAAGTGTACTACTGTATATTCTATATACTGTAGTCCAGCTGGCACACTACCTAGCAGCACTAACTGATAGAGAGAGAGAAAGTATTAAGGTAGGAGAGTTTCCTATTGTTATGGTTTAGCACAACAATTGGAAGTGTAGGAGGATTCAGGCCACCTACTGTCTCCTTGCCAGAATGAGAATTCTAATGGGAGGGATAAGAATCCATCTGATTGTAGCTTCCATCCATCCACAAAGGCCTGCCGCCAGCTGTACAGCCGGCGGCAATAATTGTGGATGGCAGTCCAAGGGAGGCCTGAAGACTTCTCAAAAGTATGTTGAGTTTCCCCCCAGGACATACACTTCCGGTGAAGGAAGGACATAAGGGGGAAGGTGACTAAGGCGGCTGCCTAACCGCCGCCGGTAGGGTCCTGGCCGGCAACGCAGATAACCCAGTACGTCGGGATGACTGACCGAATACCGGAGAAAGAATGTTGTGACGGCTATGCCGACACTAAAGGACAGAAAGGGGATGGGGGAAGGATCTTACAGTTCACTGGTGAGAAAGATGGCAGCCGCCTATCTTTGTCAGTGAACTGAGGAAGAGGAACAAAGATTCCCCTGCCGGCGACATCGTCAGCTGCAAGACAGAGCACCCTGAATTGCCGTCTAACCCCAAAGCCGGAGTACTCGGCGGCGATGGGGAGAGCCGGCGGTTGCCGCCTATAGTGGCGGTGGCTCAGGGAGGGAGGAAGGGTTTAGCCTCTTTACTCTAAAAGAAAATATAAATCGAACCTTATCCATAAATTCTAGGGGATGTATGTCCCCATCCGAATTAATAAGGAACGATAGGGCGAGGTTAAACTTGGGGAATTACTTTACTAACGTATACGAGTTAGGCTAGCCCAACTTCAGCAGGAACCACGGCCATGGTTGTTACCGCCGGTTAGTAGTGCAGATAGGAGGTTCACCAGGTACCTAGATCGGCACTAGATTCGCCACTCTTCCCCCTCAGAGTTAGATCTATTCGAGGTGAAGATTGCTATGTGTCGTATCTAAAAATACGTCCCCTTATATTATGCGATATCCTTAATTTTTATCATGGATACTCGCGTCAGGAGTTAGAATCCTGGAGACCTTCAGTTTATTTCTCTGGGAATATCACTGTAGCAAATATCCCATAGAAAGGCTACCTAAAAGAAACTTCCATTAGGATGACATAGCCGAGCCCAAAAAACTAACATTATAGATTAATACCGGGAATTGTCGCCCTACCAACCAAATAAAATGCAATAGTAACGGGCGACTGCAGTCGTAAAATGGCTGCCTCCACTTCTCAGCAATGCTCACCTAAACACACTAAAATTATTGAAATTTAACTGTGAAAAGGGAGACTAAAATTATGCACAGGAAAGAATTAGTACTCAACTTTCCAGAAGATGAAGATGCTGGAGATTGCATGATGATTATTCCAATAACTTTTAACAAAACACCGGGTTAACGTGGGAGCACAACTCGCTTAGATAGCTACAAGAAAAAGAATGGCGTCGCAGTAGTAGTAGGGATGCAAGTCCAACGGGTACTAAAAACGTCACCCCCTTCTTTTGCCACTCTTCCCCCTTAAACCAAAGAGTTAAATCTATTCGGGGTGAATATTGCTGTGTCATATCTAATATGCGTCCCCTGATTTTATGCGATATCCTTTACTGGATACTCGCGCCAGGAGTTAGAATCCTGGAGACCTTCGGTTTAATTCTCTGGGAGTATTACTGTAGCAAATATCCCTTAGAAAGCTACCTAAAAGAATCTTCCACAGGACGACATGGCCCGAGCCCAAAAAAGATACTGTACCATTGTATAGCAGCTGTCTTAAACATCTTGATTATCTTCACTAAAGTACTGACTTTAATTCTATGTGCCGTGTACAGTTAGTTTCCATTTACAAATGATGTCTTCATGGTGTGCATATCTGAATGCCAATAATTGGGAATCTACTGTTAGATGATTCGATAAGCCTTCTGTCCCTTGAATTTATTCAGGGCAAACTGGCCTTTTGCCAGTCCATGAGAATAGTATACTTCAAAATATACAAATTTTAATTTCACCCAAAGGTATAGAAAAGCAACAATTATTTTAATGATAAAGGTATAAATGGTCTATGAAACCATCATTTTATTCAATCACTCAAATATATCTACCAAGATAAATCAAGAGCATTTATCTTCACTGTAAATGAATGTTGAAAATGTATGCAACACATACGTGTGAACTATAACTGAAATGAACAAAAAGATAAAAACCTATGCAAGGCTGTTTTTCATGGAAATACTTTAACACAATAGTTACCAGAGACAACAAAAGTTCTGTAACTGGGTCCTGACACTCACTGGAAAGGTAAATGAGAGAAATTTTTTTAGTTAGCAATGATCTGCAATTTGAAAATGAAGTCAATACACAACACACTTGCTGTGTTTCCAGGTTTGCTTTATTCACTGCCCTCCCCAATTCCCCCACATTCTGAAACTGGCACTTAACATCTTTTAATAACACCTAATAAATTTATTTAAAAAACGAAGTATAGTACAGAAATTAGCTGAATATTGTTAATTGGAGCCTTAGTTACAAGTGTAGTTACTTTGTTAAAACTTAGTAGTATTGCAGGACCATCATTGTTTGGTACTTTCATACTTGGAACGATTATTTTTTCATTGTCTGGTACAGTATTCAATGTGGCTATGGTTATATATGTAGTGTATGTGCATTTGAGTTCACATATCTTATAAATTATATATTTTAGTAGTTATGGTAGAATGTTTTGATTATATAATTCATGGTGTATTTACTGGCATTCTTTTATGTATAAAATATTTAAGAATTAAGTGTAAGCTTAACATGGACCATTGTTGTTGGCAAAAGTAACCAAGGTTTGATGCAGATTTTTTTGTTAATGTCCTTACTTTTGCTTTGGAAAATCAAAGAAAACTCTCTCAGTATTGTTCCCTTAATTTCAACATTCATAACTGTATATAAAAATCCAAGTATAGAGTATTCCAGCATTATTGGAAGTGTTAGTATAGGATACCAGTGTTACATTTAAGAATTTTATTAGGCATGACGTGCTTTGTTTTAAAAGCAGATGTGAGTTTCTGTCATAAAGTTGTATTGAATTATTTAAACTGTGTACTGTGTTCAGTCATGGCAGTTCCTGTTTGTTTCATGTTTTTTTCAGCTGTTACTTAGTGTAAGATTGCTTAATATATGGTATGTTTTTGTACACTTATAGGTTAAAATGCCCAAACGTAGCTCTATTAAGTGTATTTCCAGATTGTGATAGATTACTTTATGTACAGAATTCATATAGTTTTTACTATTTAATGTTACAAGTTTTCAAGCAAGGTTGGATGCCTTTCATACTTCGTATTGATCATTATTGTTTTTGTAACAAAAAGTTCGTAAGGTGCCTCCTTTTTATTTCAGCACAGCCAGCAATAATTTTTGTACCACTAGCATGGCTTAATTTTCTTATTTTCACTGCATGATTTTGATTGCATGGACATTAATGCATGATGATTGTCATAACACTTCCACTTTGTATAATGATTTTTTTTATTTATATTTACAGATTAATGTAAATTTCCCTTGCAGTTTGAGAATATCTAAAGGAGGTTTTTTTCAGAACTTTTATTCAGCCAGATATTTTTTGTAGACTGTAGGCTCTCACTTTTTGTGTATAGGTGTTGATTTTAGATACTGTGTAATACTGATACATTTAAATAACAAAATACAGTACTTAAAGTTTAGGGTCTTCTAAATTTTTCTTATAGTTTATCTATATCATTCATACTATAGTGTTGACTGACAGTTCAAGAAAACTTCATATCATTTAAGAATTTAGTGTGATATGGAGCAGTGCAGGTAATGTCTCCAAAATGCTATTTCACAAATAAAATTCATATTTCTTTTATACCATTGGGTATTTCCTTTCATAATGTAAATAGGTTCCAGTGAATACACACTAATTCTTAAATATTACTAATTTCATATCATTCTGTAATAAGTTGGAAGTGGAGATACTGTACTTGCTTTTTAAAAAATTACTAAATCCACACTAGAATAACATTTATTTCAAGAGATACATGCCACTCGATTACAGTTTCTTGCTGTGTGTAACACATTAAGTGAGTCTAGTAAATTATATTGGCAAAGTATATCCATGTTTTGGAGTAATATTTTTCTGAGGTAACAAGTACATATCTTATGGGTTAAAATTTAATAACGTATATTAGAATTTAATAGTAAGAAATTTTTCTATAATGGGGGACTAAAAGTTACGGTACTAACAATAAAAAAAAAAAATTTTTTTGTTCTTTACTCTTGCATGTCACAAAATAAAATCACCTCGAGTAAAACATATACTGGAAATATAGTGACAAAACCATTTCTGAGGTAATGGTGACAGGCATGTGGAGGTTAGCATTTGTCATATAGATGGCTTTCATATTTAAAGAAATTTTGTTTAAATTGTATTGGTAATAAATTCAATTTATAAAGTTCAGAATTGCTTTTCTATCATAATCACTGGTACTCTTTTTGAAGATGTTGCACATCAAGCATTAATAGATATTTCAGTAACTTATGGGTAGTTATTGTGCAGAAGTATTGTATTTATGGTCTACTCGACAGGTTAAAGTTAGCATCAGATTGACTATCGAGTGCAGTACTCGATGAATGTTAATTCATGTAACAAGAATTTTTGTTTTGTGATTGACATGTAGAATAATTCATGTTGGTTTTCACCTTTACAGACAATAACAACTGGGGAGGAGAAAGTGTAAATACAACCCAAGCTGGAGCGTTAAGTGGCTCTCCTAGAGTAAGTAGCTTTTTATTCTCTTTTCCTAGGAAGATTTTTAACAGTCGGCCACTTTTTTAACAGGAGGTGTAGCAGAAAAAAGATCTCGGCAGTGTACCTGCCACTTTTCATGCGGAAAAATTCCATAACAGTAGCTGCTTCATACATATACAGAAGCTAATCATCAATAAGCAGAACCCCCTAGAGTTTATCTTTATCCTACACACACACACACACACACACACACACACACACACACACACACACACACACACACACACCTAACAAACTTTAATAATCCACTTTGTCACAGTATCACTACTATACTAAGACTCTGACTTGTAATCCTATTAACTCTCAATCCTTTAACCATGCTACTGTATTTCCGTGTTACTGTATTTATTGTTTTCAAAATTTAGGCCCACAAGTATTCTCAAATAATTTTAATCTTCTATCTTCCATATTCATTCAAGAAATCTTAAAAAGGATCACCATAATCTTGACAAATAGAATAACATGATTATTTCTGGTGTCTTTTGGTATTCATTCACTTGAGAATTCAAGTTCAAACTTGGTAAAAATATTGATTTTCTTTAGTAGGATGACAACTCTTTAAAAATTAGAAGCATCCGTCTTTCTGCCCAACTGCCCTTCCCTAGTCATAGCCAGCATGGCACAAATTCTGTAAATAATATAAAAACCGGCATAGTAGTAAAGAAAGTGGTTATGATAATGATAAAGAGCAACTCAATAAAGTGAAAGCTGGTGAAAAATGTTTATGGTGACAACCATGATTATGTATTTAACTACTGTGTTCATAAGTACAAATTGTAAGTTTACTGTAGTATTGTATGATTATACAATATACTCCTACCATATATGCTTACACAGTTATAATCTTTAATAAAACTTATGAAAGAAAATCTAAAATGCTACGAGGTTGTCAGATCTTATATTAATATTTTAAACTAGATACTTTACTTTAACACTTAATTTTTATTAGATATTTGTTCCAACACGTAGTACTTACTTCGAACTGCTTTCTTAGGAGTATCTGGGATCTCCTCCCAACTGACCAGAATTTTGTGTAGTTTACCCTACTCCCGTTTTCTATGCGGGGTAACCTCTGGCGGAGTGATACGCGCCATGAGGCGACCCGGGGTCAGAGAGCATGCTTGCTCAGGTCTCGAGCTCCAATAAGTTTTCTGGTCGCGTCGCGATAACATCTCGACGCTCTCACCTTACCCAGTGCGACCCTTTGTGTCCCCAACCCCCATTGTGTCCCACGTGGTCCCCTTGTGATCATTCCATACCCTTTCCCTCTGTGTTCGTCGTGTAGGGGCAGCTTATGTTCTCCTGCAGGCACGTATACGGAGTGCAAGTCCTGGAACGAGGTGCAGTGGGTGCGCTACGGCACCAAGAAGAAGAAGGCGTCCAAGAGGTCACCTAGGAAGCCTCTCCTCTCCTCGCCGCTTCCTTCTCCCGATGCCTCGTCGGATAGAGCTTCTCAGCCGCCTTCCCCTACCCAGAGTAGGGGACAAGGTAAGTCAGTTGAGGGGAAGAGGCCCATTGCTCTTACGCAGGAGTCTGAGATTTCTGCTAGTGGGGATGTTTGTCGGTCCAGGCGGGCCTGAGGGAGGGACTGGAGTGTGTTCGGAGGACGGAGTCCCGGTGCCAACGGGGCCCGCCTCTTCTGATGATCCTATGTGGGGAAAGGCTGCTGCAGCCTCTTCCCCCCCTCTTCATGCGCCTATATTTCAGGTACGTCTGCAGCTGGGGGAGACGCCAATAAGGAGAACTCACCATCATCGGATCCCCTCGCATTGGCGCCGCCGAGGACGCCCTTCAGGTCGCCCATGAGACTGGAGGAAGAGTTCGAGGCGTTATTCCCCAGCATGAAGTTACCTCGCTCTCCTCCAGCGCCTTCAGCAACGCTCCCTCCCATCTTCCTGGAGCCTTCGTCACCTACGGACCGACTCGAGGAACCACCAGCGACGCGGGACGACTCGAACCCTTCGGTGCGGTCCTACAAATCTTCGGGCTCCTCTTTCGAGTCATACTCTTTCTCCTCGGAGGATGGAGCGCCGTGGTACCAGTAGAGGAGGTGAGAGAGTCCTGTTCCCGTTCCAGATCTCGCCACTCCAGGAGGCACGCTAGATCCCCCAGAAGTAGGCACAGAAGAAGCCGTTCCCCTAGGGAGGAATGGGTGTGTGTCGCCATCCCACGCAGCCGCCACCTGGGAGCTTCAACAGTTCCGGGTACCTCTGGCTGGCTCCCAAGGGCTCGTTCTCCCGCTCCGAGGCTCCGGCAGACAGGCATAAGTCCGCGAAGGTTCTGACTCCATCTGCCCGGCGGAGAGAGTCCCCCCTTCGGTCTGGCAGCCGTGTCCCAGCCTCCAAGACTTCGACAAGCCGGCCAGAACGTGAAAGACAACCAGCAGCCACGAGGAAGCCCGCAGCAGCTTGGTCCTCCGTGGGGAGAGACAAGTCCAGGACGGAGGCCTCCGTCCTAGCGGCAATGCATGTCCTCCATCCAGAACCGCCGAAGTCGTACCACGACAAAAGGATGCCTCTACCTCAAGCGGGGCCCCCCGTTGTAGGTGCATCTTCTCAGGCAGAGGAGCATCCAATGGAAGGCCTAGGAGATAGTGCGGAAGGCTCAGCGGACGAGGCCTCCGCGTACAGAAAAGTACTAGCCCTCATCAGACGCCACCACAGGCTAGACGAACCAAAGCCCGCGACGGATGAGGACTAGCTCTCGGGCCTCAGCAGGTTGGTAGATACCCCTGTGCAGCAGAGGCCCTCACTGGCTGGCTCCCTAGAGCTCCTTCGCCATCCTCGTGGTTCGTCTCCTCCAGCAGACCCTGATTATCGACGAAAGTCATCGCACCAGGTCTCGGTTGACACGCATAAGCCCGCGAAGGTTCCGACCTCACCCGCCCAGTGGAGAGAATCGCCTCTTCAGACTTGCAGCTTTGTCCCGGCCTCCGGTTCTTCGATGGCCCGCCCTGAACGAAGGAACCAACCAGCCAGCACGGGGAAGCCCACAGCTCCATGGATCTCCGCAGGAGCTCCATCCGTCGAGCGGAGGCAGCCGCTGGCTCGACCCGGCAGCATGGCTTCCATACCCGGTACCACGACAGCTCCATTCAAGCTTCGTGGTCAACCGCTGGTATGCCAGGGTACTCACACCCCATGGATTCCCCGGGAGGGGTTAGACCCATGACGGCTAGCTCCGTCCCGGACGGATGGAGCCAGCCGCTCCATCGTCCCGGCGAGGCCCATCTAAGCATCGGAGGCGGCAGCTGACATGGTAGGGTACTTACACCCCACCGATTTCCCTGGGAGGGGGTTGACCCATGACGGCTACCCCTGTCTTGATGGCTCCATCCGTCACGGAGGCAAAGTGGCTTTCCCCCTAGCGGGTCGAACAGGGCTCTTGCCGCTCCTGTGCCTGCCTCAGTGGCAGCTGGAGAGGCCCCCCCGGCATCTTTGTCCAGTGTCTCTTCAGCTCCGTCCGCCCGTCGGATGTAGAATTTGGCACACGTAATCTTTACCTCACCTTGGCCCCCGTAGAGGAGCTTTGACTCCACAGTTCACCTTCAGACCGTCCTTCTCAGGCTCCCGGAGAGGGCGTTCAGGCAGCGCCTCTCGAAGGAGGTATGAGGGGAGGCCCCCTACTCCAGCCAATGCCTCAGGTGGGGGGATGCCTCAAACGATCTTGGCAAGCATGGCGGGACCACGGAGCGGATCCGTGGACCGTAGCACTTCTAAAGGAGAGGTACAGGTTGCCCTTCCTAGCAGACCCCCCACCTCTGATCCCAGATCAACAGGCGGAGTGGTTGGCACCCAAGGACCCCTTGAGAGTAGCAGCATTGCAGGAAGAAGTCTCGGCAATGCTGGCGAAAGGGGTAGTAGAGCCAGTCATGAACCCGGGTCCAGGGTTCTACAGCAGGCTCTTCCTGGTGGAGAAGGCAACAGGGGCTGGACCTCTCGGCCCTCAACATATTCGCGTGAAAGACCGACTTCAAGATGGACACTCCGAAGTCGGTCCTAGCGGCCTTGAAGGAGGAGGAATGATTTAAAGTTTTCAGGCATCCTGACATCTAAGGTCATTGACGCCGTTGAAGGAGGAGGACTTCATGATGTCCATAGACTTCAAAGACGCCTACTTCCAGGTCCCTGTCCATCCCTCCAGCAGGAAGTACCCAAGGTTAAATGGGGTACCCAAACGTTGCAGTTCAAAACCTTCTACTTCGGACTGTTGACAGCTCCTCAGGTCTTCACGAGGGTCTTTGCAACAGTTTCAGCCTGGGCACACGAACAGGGCACCCGCCTGATTCGGTACCTAGACGAATGAGGGAGCAAGGCATAAAGCTCCTGCAGTTCTGCAATGTCTTGAGTATCATCATCAACCTGGAGAAGTCCCAGCTGATACCCTCCACCAGGATGGCTTACCTAGGGATGGTCCTAGACTCCCGGTTGGCGAGAGCCTTCCCCTCCGCGGAGAGACTGGACAACCTAGAACAGATACTCCGGCCCTTCCTGTCGGGCCAGCCCAGGAGAGCCAAGGGCTGGCAGAGATTGATAGGACTCCCCGCACAAGATAGTCCCGGTGTCCCCAGAGACGTAGGAAGTCCTGGAGCGGTGGCACATCAGAACGAACACTCTTGAGGGAATGGCCTTCGCAGCCGACCCTCCAGAGATGCTCCTGTTCACGGACGCATCTAAGGAGGGCTGGGGTGCCCATCTTCTCGACAAAACGGCAAAAGGGAAATGGGAAGTCGAGGAGACGAACCTGCACATAAACGTGCTGGAGATGATAGCCGTACAAAGGGTGTGCCTAGAGTTTGTCCATCTACTCCAGGGGAATCACCGTGGCTCTGACCACCTACGTGAAAAAACAAGGAGGACTGACGTCGAAGGAACAGTGCAGTCTCACGTTGGAGTTCCTAGAATGGGCCGAAGTGGAACAAATCAATATTTCAGTCGGGTTCATTCCGGGGAAGAGGAATGACCTGGCCGAGAGCCTCAGCAGGATGGGTCAAGTGGTAGGGCCCGAGTGGTCCCTACACCCAGAAGTGGCCAAAACCCTCATCTTGAAGTGGGGCTCGCCGGTGATAGACCTCTTCGCCACGAGACTAAACGCACAGCTCCCCATGTTTTGTTCTCCTGTGCCAGATCCAGCTGCAGCGTTCGAGGACGCTTTCCAACACCCTTGGGACAACCTCGGCGTTTACACCTTCCCTCCCTTAGGGATGCTCAGACAGGTCCTCAACAGGGTGAGACAGGCGGCCAGCCTGTGGATGACTGGTAGCGCCCTGGTGGCCGGAGAGAGAGTGGTTCGCGGATCTAAAGGAACTGGCACGCCTTCCACCTTGGCCACTTCCAGACAGACCAGACCTTCTCCGGCAGCCTCACTTCCAAAGGTTCCACGAAAACCCTCGGTCCCTCCGCCTTCACGTGTGGAGGTTATCGAGCGTCTCTTGAGAAAGAAAGGATATTCGTTGAGGACGGCATCGAGGATGTCAGGGTACTTGAGACGTTAGTCAGTCGCGGTGTACCAGGCGAAGTGGGCTACCTTTACTAAGGGGTGCTCCTTGAAGAACATCAGGCTGTTAGGGGCCTCCATTCACGAAATAGCGGACTTCCTGGTCTATCTCAGGGATGAAGTGGGCACGTCCATCCCAGCCATTAAAGGGCAGCGCTAGGCCAAGTCTTCCTTCTGAAGGGCATCGACCTAGGTACCTCCAGACATATCTCGATGCTCATCAAGAGCTTCAAGCAGTCGTGTTCCCCCTAAGCCGCTAGAATGCCCCAGGGGGATGTGGCTAGGGTACTGAAGATGCTTTCAGAACCTCCCTTCGAGCCTCTCAAAGACATTCTAGATAAGGAGCTCACCCTCAAGACAGTCTTTCTGTTAGCTCTGGCATCAGCAAAAGAGTAGGTGAGATTCATGGCCTGTCTTACGAGATCTCACACTCGAAGGTCTGGCGAGAAGATACCTTAAGATTCTTACCCTCCTTCGTAGCCAAGACTCAGAATCCAGCTGTTGGGGACCCCAAGGGTTCTCAGTGCCAGCTATCCCGCGTTCAGACAACCCGAGGGACTTGTTTCTGTGTCCAGTCAGGGCAGTACGGAAGTACCTAGAGAGGACGGCCAAACTTCGCCCCGAAACCAAGAGTCTGTTCGTCTCCTCAGGACTGGTGAAGAAGCCTGTCTCCAAAAATACGATCTCCTTCTGGCTACGCCAGGTGATCATGAAAGCCTACAGCAGTGCAGGGGTCCCTCTTCCAGGAAGGCCTAGACCCCACGACATTAGAGGACTGAGTACTTCGTTGGCCTTTGAAAGAAACATGGCAGTGGGCCAAATCCTGAGGGCAGGTACATGGTCTAGATAGTCTACCTTTACGGCTCGCTACTTAAAAGGATTGTTCGAGCATATCCTTGTACGGGTTTCTCTCTCGGTCCCCTATATGACCCTTAAATCCTTCAACTGCCATGAGATACACTGTCAGTGGAAGAATGCATCACCAAGGATTTTTTGCAGAGGTGGGTTACTCAGACACTAGAGAGTTTTTTGTGTAGTTTTCCCTATTTTCTCGTGTTTCCTTTGGGGTCAGAAGAACCTAGCCTCATATCTAGGTTCTTTTTCTCTCCTCATCACGGTCTCTAGGTCCGGAAGGCCACTCCCACCTCCTAAGGTGTAAGTCTCCTAAGAAAGTAGTTCGAGGTAAGTACTCCATGTTGGAACAAATCACAAATTTTAAGTAATTTGTATTTTTCCTAACAGTACTTACCTCGAACTACTTTCGGGTTATGGCCCGCCCATCCTGCCCCGAGTGCCTTACATGACTTCGTAGAAACCTATCTGTCAAAAACTTACTGGAGCTCGAGACCTGAGCAAGCATCCTCTCTGACCCCGGGTCGCCTTATGGCACGTATCACTCTGCCAGAGGTTATCCCGCATAGAAAACGGGAGTAGGGTAAACTACACAAAATTCTGGTCTGTTGGGAGGAGATCCCAGATACTCTTAAGAAAGTAGTTCGAGGTAAGTACTGTTAGGAAAAATACAAATTACTTAAAATATGTGATTTTTACATTGTTTTTTGTTATGAAATGAAAATTAAACCTTAGAAATTTTTATATTCTAAATTTTCCAGGCTGTAGACTGCATCCTTATAGGTTTAGATTATTTGAAAACAATTACAGTTTCCTTAATATTTAAAACTTTTTTAGTACTGAATTTGAAAATGCGAGTGCAATTTAACTCTGTGCGTAAACTATCTTTTATTGTGATTTTATACTTGAACTATTCTGAGGTTGTGTTTTGGAGCCAGCAAATGCAGTATAAAGAAAGCTAATTCTATAAATTTAATTTCAGATGGACGATAATCGAGGAAATAGCGGGAGTGAAAAAGGAAAATCTGAAAGTATGCTGAAGCACTTGCTATCCAAGTAAAGCTCTCTGCCCACCATGTGAAGTCATTCATTTGTTTGCGTCTGTGCTCACTCTCAAATGGTGACAACCTGCTGCTAGTCATTTCAAGTAGCAGGGGTTAGCATGGTATCTACATGATGGAGCAATGGAACCCCACTGTGAGGATTTTTTGCTTACCATTTCTGCGATGGCACCATGAGGAATGGATCTCGCCACTTGCAAGAAAAGGCCTTATAAAATTGGACCATAACATTGACTAGTATTTGCATTCAATTTTAAATAGCCTTAAAAGTTGGCTGCATTTGTGATCATGAAATTTGCTTAATGTATTTTTTTATTTTAAGACAGTAACTACCAGTTGACATATCATTGTATTTTACAAAATGCATATTTATATTGTAAATTTTTGAAATAATTGCTAACTTAGCAATAGAATGGAATTTAACTTAATTTTTATTGAAAGAGCCATTTATTACATTATTTTTATATAATTTAAAGAAATTTAAATTAAGCCGAATTGATATATAGGAATAGGGGGGTACAGTGGGGATATCTTTGCTCGTGGTGTGGGTCTGAGGGAGCCAATGTGATGTTTAAATGCCAGAGCAGTCCTGTGATTTAACTTTTACAAGTACAAAAGGGGGGGAATGATAAAAGTTTATGGGTAACTAGGCATTCAGTGCAGCTCTTGTTACCCATATGCCCACTTATTATGTATACACACTCCCTTCCTTGCTTTAACCATTGATTACACATTAAGGAATTCCTTTCTCTTCTAAGTATATTCAACTCATGATTTACCTCACAATGAGAACACTGCATTTCCCTGAAAGGCAGATATAAATCTCATTGCTATATTTTTTGATCCTTCTTCAAACTCCTTGTTGTATTAAGCTGCTAATGCGGGACAGAAAGCTCGCTGCACACTTATTGGTCAAGGTTTTGTGGTTGATGTTGATTCAACATCAGAATTGAACAAGAGTTGTGGCAGCCAGCTAGGGTAGGTCCAGTGAAGCTGCTACATAGCACGTTTAGCTGTGGTTGGGTTCAGCCTTATGTGCAATTCTTACCAATGGGTTGTGACTTTTAATTGTCTAATGTACAGAGAGATTATTATATGATGGAAACAGTTGCTGTTGTCAGACTGTTGTATACTATTGTTATAAATGTAAAAAAAATACAGTATGATTATAGTTCACTTATATACAGAGCCTTACATACTCAACCGTAATATACCAAAGGCATTATGTAGATACACAGTGTACTTGAGGAAACTTCCCTAACCCTGTATTTTCTTTGCACATCACGAAGTTAAATGTTAGATAGCAGGAGATATTTCAAGATTAGAGTAAAATATCATGTTATAATGGTTTATTATTTTTGTATGAGAAGTTTATTGACATATTGTTATTCTACAAAAGAAATATTGGACAGAGATTTTGATAACTTTGTTGGAACACAGAAGTGACTGGGGCCAGCTTGTGGGAGATTGCGCCAAAGGATATATGCCAGCCACCTGTGGTGCAAACGCGGCTGGGAACAACTTGCTCATCATTCATTTAAACGGCTACTTGTGGACTGGCTAAGAGAAAGTCTGGTTATGATGGAAGAAATTAGTTATGGAAACAAGTGTATCTTTATGTTCTCCCAAGGAACTCGTGTGGTAAATGGGAGACAAGTGCCTTGTTTTTTTTGGAAAAGCTCCAATGGTCACGAAGTCAGTCCTTTATAAGAAAAGTATGGAACGACGTAATGCTGTAAAGAAAATGTAATTTGCATTTTATGCTCACTTGTGCTAAAAAAACAAAAACTAATGACAGTTTACACTTTTCTATTTGTGCTTAAAGTTTATCATTACAGGTTCCAATACTATCTTAAAACACTTTCGTGATAAATATTATAAAAAAAACTGCCTAATGTGTCTAGAAAAGTGATCGTTGTTGTGCTAATAAGAAAAGCAAAAGTGAAACGGGAACTGTGTGTGACCATATTTTGTAGGACTGAAAGTGAAGTGCAGTATTGGATGTGTAACAAAAACAAATTGTTAGGCAAGGAAAGTTACGCTGGCCCCAAGACTGGTGATAAGGTTATTTGTTGGTATAGTGGAAATGGCAGACTGGACCCTCCTAACCCTCATGTGTAGTTTATTGAAGTGACCTAGGTACTTTTTAATTGAACTGATAAAGTCAGGCCTCACAAAAAAAAAAAAATTCTGAGTCAGTTTATTTTGTAAATCCCAGACTATAGTTCCTCGGTAGACACAGTGTCCCAGGCACTGCAATTTGCCCAAGTCCAGTCTTGTTTTCCCTCCACTGCTGGCACTCTTGAAATTGGTCATACCGTACTATTATTATGTAGAGTTTCAGCATTCAGTTGTATGTTTCTTTTGACAACTAAGATTTTTGTATATATTATTAGTGTATAAGTAATTATGTAACAGTTTTGGAATCCCACTGTGGAAGAATGGCTGCTGACTCCAAAGTTGCTTTTCATTCATGTGGGGCTTTCGTCACGCCGTATAGTCTGTATTACATTGGTTCCGCAGCTTCATTGGTTTTTTGCATTGGTTCGTTCCCTGTACATTGTGTGTATAGGCAAGTTTCACCACCATGAAGCCATATGGCGAATAAAAAAAGAAATGGTATTTTTGTGTCATTTAATCCTTTTCTAGATAATTTTTACTTAGAGGAAATAAAATGTTTTAATTTTGTACAGTACTATACAGTATATTTAAAGTTTTAAAGGCTACTCATGAATGGCAGAGGCAAGGGAGGGTGACTGACCATATAAACATATGATCAGGGCCCAAGGCCCCTCTCCACCCAAGCTAGGGCCAGGCAATGGCTGCTGATGACTTGGCAGGTAGACCTATAAGCTCCCCCAAACCCCCTTCCTTACCTCACAAGGATGGTGAGGTTGCAAACATTGCAAGAAACTATCGAGTTTGACCAGGACGTAATCTGCTGTCCAACATAACACCAGCCAGACTGTATATTTAAAGCATGAATTCACTAAATTATTTGTATTGACATGACAAATTCGTAGATAATTTTTATTTTTCCTAACTATACAAACCTTAGCTATTTAATATGGGTATTACTTTCAGCGTAGCTGAAATGACGAGCCATTAGAATTTTAACGAGGGATTACTACCCCCTCGCTAGTTAGGGAGGGGTAGCTTACTACCCCTCCCCCCCTCACACACCTGCGAATACTTCACGTTGCTTAGAGGTAGGACTTCCCAGGGAACAGGGCTGGCGGGCAAGTTTGATTAAATAGTTAAGGTTTGTATAGTTAGGAAAAATACAAATTATCTACGAATTTGTCATTTGTTCCGTAACTGAAATACAAACCACGCTATTTAATATGGGTGACTCAACCCTTAGGTAGGGTGGAAAGTCCCAGCCATACTGGCTTTTGGCTTTTTGCCCGGAGACTCAGTATCTGAGTGTTAGTACTCAAAGATAAGGAGTCCCTCCATCTCACAAGTGCCTTACTCTGCAAGGACCGCGGCCTACGTAAGCTTGTGTGTGAAGGAATGAAGTGTGATTCGTACTAGGAAGTTGACCTGAAGTCCTTTAGATGGAATTCCAGGATAGGACGCTCCCAATACCACCTCGTAATGGTATGGGGACGTGACAATATTAACATAATATTAGGAACACAAGGGAACATGGTTTACCTGCAGTGGTTTGAGGTCAGCTGTGCAGAGAACCCAGGATGCTGCTTTCCACAAGAGAGGGGAGGATGAAGAAAAGAATAAGGGCCAGGCATACCTTTTCATTCATGCAGACTAAAACCGGGTAACAATGCCCTCAACCATCTGCTACTTGTCCATTAAGGAGCCTGAGGTTTAAACCAGCTGTTGTGCAGCCACCACAGGGCCGATAGAGAATGTATCGAGCCTCCTGTTGGTCACGTCTTGCAGGTATTGGGCTGTGAAGGTCGTCTGATGCTTCCAAACCCCTGCTTGTAAAACCTGTGTCACTGAGTAGTTTCTCTTGAAGGCCAGGGACGTAGCAATGCCCCTGACATCGTGTGCTCTGGGACGACGTGACGGAGGAGGCTCAGGATTCATGGAATGATGGATAACCCTGCGAATCCATGCTGAGATAGTGTTTTCAGTGACCCTCCTCTTCGTCCTTCCGGTGCTAACAAACAATGCCTGCACCCGTGGACGAACTGCAGCTGTTCTCTTAAGATAGAGCCTCAGACTCCTCACTAGGCACAGTAGAAGATGGTCTGGGTCATCTGTTACAGAACGCAGACTCGAAATCCGGAAAGAGTCGAACCGAGGGTCAGGCACTCCTGGATTTTGAGTCTTAGCTACAAACTCAGAGAGACGAATCTGAACGTTACCTTCCCCCATCCATTTGAATGGGCGATGTCATACGAGAGAACATGAAGTTCGCCAACTCGTTTGGCCGAGGCCAAAGCAAGTAGGAACACCGTCTTCCAAGTCAGGTGGCGATCTGAAGCCTGGCGTAATGGTTTGAAGGAAGGTCTCACTTCCGACTGAGGGCAGGTAAGTTCATCACTTCGTATGAGTAGAGAAAGTTCCAGCGAAGAAGAAATGTCCATTCCTTTGAGCCTGAAGGCAAGTCTTAAGGCTGAGCGATAGTCTTTCACTGCTGAGACTTAAAGGCGCATTACCTCCCGCAAATACACGTGAAACTCTGCTATTGCTGGAATAGTGGCATCGAGTGGAGAGATACCCCTTCCACGACACCAACCACAGAAAACTCGCCACTTCGCCTGGTAGACCCCTGCGGATGACTTGCGCAGGTGTCCAGACATCCTGTTGCGAAAATCCTCTCTCTTTGAGGAAATGCTGGATAGTCTCCAGGCGTGAAGTCGAAGCGAAGCTACGGCTTTGCGGAAGATGTTGGCATGTGGTTGTTTGAGTAGCTCGTGACGTGGAATTGAATTGAATTGAATATGGGATTTAGGCATTAAGCCAAGCACTGGGGCATCAAAGGCCATTCAGCGCTATATAACGAAAATCATTCAATCATATCTGTACACTCACACCATTTAGTATCATTTTAACCTTTAATACAAATCGTAACACTTTCATACAATAAAATCTAGATGTGAACTCGTGACGTGGAGGGAGTTCCCTTGGAGGCTCCGTAAGGAGTTGCAGAAGGTCCGGGAACCATTCTGCGTGATGCCATAGCAGAGCTATGAGGGTCATTGATAGGTTGACCAATATTCTGGTCTTGTTGAGTACTCTCCTCCTCAGACAGAACGGGGGAAAGGCGTACACATCGATGTTGTCCCACCGTTGTTGGAAGGCATCTTGCCAGAGAGCCTTGGGGTCCGGGACTGGGGAGCAGTACAGCGGGAGCTTGTAGTTCAGCGCTGTAGCGAACAGGTCCACAGTCGGGGAACCCCACAAAGTCAGGACTTTGTTGGCTACTTGAGGATCCAAAGACCAATCGGTACTCACTATCTGTGTTGCTCTGCTCAGACTGTCGGCGAGCACATTCCTTTTGCCCGGAATGAAGCGAGCTGCTAGTGTGATCGAGTGGACTTCGAACCATCTCAGTGTCTCCCCTGCAAGATGGGATAGCTGTTCTGAAAAGGTACCTCCCTGCTTGTTGATATAAGCCACCACTGTGGTGTTGTCGCTCATCACTACCACAGAGTGGACCGCCAGGACTTGGTGGAACTTCAGAAGTGCCAGGGACACGGCCTTCATTTCTAGCAGGTTTATGTGAAGGTACCTTTCTGATTCTGACCACAGGCCTGAGGTCCTGTGGTTCAGAACGTGGGCCCCCCCACCCTTTCTTTGATGCGTCCGAAAACAACATCAAGTACGGGGGGAGGACGAGAAGATCCACTCCCTTTCGTAGGTTCTCGTCTGCCACCCACCACTGGAGATCCGTCTGTTCCGGTTGTCCCATAGGGATCAGGGTGTCCGGTGAATCGTGTCCTTGATTCCACCGCGACTTGAGTTGCCACTGGAGAGATCTCATTCTGAGGCGACTGTTGGGAACCAGACGGGCCAAGGAGGAGAGATGGCCGAGGAGACGTAACCACGTTTGGGCTGGTAGTTCTTCTCGTGTGAGGAAAGGTCTCGCGACCTTCCTCAGCCTTGCTATCCTGTCGTCTGATGGGAAGGCTTTGTGGAGATTGGTGTCTATGACCATGCCTAGGTATACCAGTCTCTGAGAGGGCTGCAGAGAGGACTTCTCGAGGTTTACCATGATCCCTAGATCTTGGCAAAGTTCGAAAAGCTTGTCTCGGTGGCGAAGAAGGGATACCTTCGAGTCTGCTAGGATCAGCCAGTCATCCAGATAACGGAGGAGACGGATGCCGATCCTGTGAGCCCATGATGAAATCAGGGTGAACACCTTGGTGAACACTTGGGGTGCTGTGGAGAGACCGAAGCACAGCACCTTGAACTGGTAGATCTTGTCGTCTAGGCAAAACCTTAAGTACTTCCTTGAAGATGGGTGGACTGGGATCTGAAAAGTACGCGTCCTTCAGGTCCAGTGTGCACATGAAGTCTAGTGGTCTCAATGCAAGCCTGACCGTGTCTGCCGTCTCCATACTGAACGGAGTCTGTTTGACAAACCCGTTCAGTGTCGAGAGGTCGATGGCTGGTCTCCAGCCTCCAGACGCCTTTCTCACAAGAAAGAGTCGACTGTAGAAGCCTGGGGACCCGTCCACAACCTCTTGGAGAGCGTCCTTCTTCAACATGGTCTGGACTTCTGCCCGGAGGGCCTGTCCCTTTACCGATCCCATGGTAAGGGAGCTCAATGACACTGGATTCGCTGTCAGGGGAGGTAGACATGAGATGTACGGGACGCGATAACCCTGTCTGATTACGGAAATCGTCCAGGTATTTGCCCCGAGTTGCTGCCACCTTGTCGCGCAACTTTGTAGGCATCCCCCCACTGGTGGACATGCAGGGGACTGCCAACCCTAGTGTTTACGGCCTCGGCCGTTCCCTCTAGGATTTTTGCCTCCTCCCCTGGAGGACTTCTTGCCCCTTCAGCCCTTGGCAGGAAAGGGCTTAGACACCTTCTGCTTCGCTGTCGTTGTCTTCCTAGTGTCCTTAGCTGGACGGGGTTGCTGAGCTGCTGGAGGTTTGTAAGGCCTCGATGTCAGGGCCTTGTGGATGAGGGAATCCTGATTGGACTTCCTCCACCTCTCAGAGGATAGCTCCACGTCCTTTGGCTCAAACAAGCTCTTACCGAGAACGGAAGAGTGTCTGAGCCTGCTAACATCAGAACTGGGGACCTTCTGGTGGAACCTCTCAGCCACTGCGTTCCGATGCTTGAGAATCCTGTTGGCCCACAAGCTCGAGACTTGATGGGCCAGAAACTCAATGGTTCGCGTGCCTGAGAGTAAGAATGTCTCCAGTGCATTCCTGGTACTTTCTTTGGACAGGTCCTCAGAACGTACCAGGATACCCAGAGATCCCAGCCAGATGTCCAGCCACGAAGTTGCCTGCATGGCACACTTCGCAACTTTCTCCTGGCTTAGGATCTCAGTTGCGGAATAGGACACTTGCCGGTTGGAGAGTCTCTCAAGAGGGACTCCCCCAGTGAGTTCTCCCACCGAATGGTGTACTGGAAGACTCAAACAAGTCTCCTCTAGGATTTCTAAGTACCTCCTCTGATGTACTCGAGGAGGAGGGAGGAGCTTGTTACCGGCACTGGATCTATTGGAGGAGGCAAGCTCAGAGAGCTGGCCCTCGACCTTGTCTCTGGCACTCTTCATCCCCTGAGACCAGGGCAAAGCTGCAATGGCCCTAGAGGGTTTCTGGGTGCCGTAGATTCGGTCCAGGACCGTATCCTTCCCTTCACAAGGAGGAATCTCTGGGTCTGGGATCCTATTGAGGTTCCTCATGAGGGTCAGGACTTGCCAGAACGCATGTTCTGACTCCTGGTGCTCTCCTCCTGACGGACTGGCAGCAAAGTCTCCCGTCCCCAGAGGCTCTTCCTGGGGAGACTCGTGGATGTTCTCCAAAGGTCTATCTGGTTCCTGTCGGGTCCTTGCAGAAGACTTGGGAACAGTCTTCGAGTCCTTCGGCTCCCTCTTAGGAGGGATGCAGGACTCCAGCAATGAAGGATGTAAGGCCTTCGCCACCTCTATACGAGGAGACTTCTCAGGAAGCGGCGGAGTTTCCCCCATTGGTGCGATGGGGGAACGGACCGGATCTTCCAGCTCTCCTGAGGATGGGTAATACTCATCCGCAGAGGAGGGAGAGAAAGTCTGAGGTGGGGTAGGAGCCTTACGTAAGGACTTGCGAGGGGACAGGATAGTCCTTGGAGAAGTTACCACGTCTGGGACTCCTCTCTTCCTCTTCAGGGGGGAGGAAGTTGCCACTGATTTGTGACCCAAGTCAGAAAGCACAGGCTTCATTGCCTGCATAAGCGCTCTGACAATGGTACCAAACCAGGGCTGCAGGCTGACAGTCGCGCTGTCAGATACTCCCTCTGGAGGGAAGGGAATCGTTCGATCCCTTGGAGAAGTCGACACGACGGTTCGCCTGTTGAGAATCTGCAATGAAGGAAGAAGAAAGATCCTTAGACCTGTCCGGAAACCTCCCCTCCTCCGGCGAGCGCGCTGTTCTGCGCTTGCGGGGAGGGGAGCGCCATTTTGACCTGTCCGCCTGTACCCCTGATGTAACTCGGGCGTGATCGCGTTGGCGATCGTTGCGCCGATCACGCTGGTGATCACGTGAAAAGCCCTGTTCTGGATCGCGCGTAAATGAATCATGCGCAGCAGGATATTCGTGCGCGAGCGTGAGCATGGGCGTGGGCATGCGAGGTTGAGGGCGCGCGTAGGAGATGGCGAGGGCGTTTGGCGCACAGGAGCTGTCTTATGAGGAGGGGTAGAAGGCTGGAGCGAGGGCGCGCAGTGGGCTGATGGGCTACTGATGAGCGCGAGTGCGCAGTAGCATGTTGGCACGTGTCTGTCACGACTGGGCGTGGGCGCAATTGCGCCGCCTGGCGATAGCGCGAGGGCGAGTTCGCGCGCAGGCGAGAGGTGTGCAGGTTGTGCAGTTGCCTTAGGCGATCGTGAGATAGCCGGGCGCGCAGGGGATCGTGGGCACGCATCAGGATGTGGGCGCACAGGTGTGTGTTGTTGCGATGGGTGCGCAGCAGGAGCTGACCGTGTAGGTGTGCGCTGTTGGGATGGGCGCGCGTCACGCGCAACTGGAACTGGGCGCACGGCTGGAACATCGCGCGCTACTGGAACATTGTGCGCAGTTTTTATATTGCGCGCCGTTAGCAGAGAGTCCAGGGGAACCCGTGAGTGCCCGTGCGCTATCTTGGGAACCTCCTGGACTGCGCGCTGTGATGTAGAAGCGCGCTGGTGCGTTGGCGAGCGTTTGCGCTATAACAGGAACAGCGCGAGGTTGGCGCGCATCACTTTTAGTAGTATAAGAGTGTTAGGGGTCTAGAGACACCTGTGAGCGCCTGTGCGGTTACTTAAGTGCCTCTTGGACCGCGCGTTTGTCGTCTAGAGACACCTGTGAGCGCCTGTGCGCTAACTTAGGTGCCTCTCGGACCGCGCGTTTGTCAGGAACTGCCGGGCGCGTGTGTGCAGGTGGGCCCGGGGGTGCTATCTCAAGAACAGCTGATGGGTGCGAGCGCGCCGATGGTTTTGGGCGCGCAGGGGAACCCTGGCGTGTAACAGGAACATTTGCGCGCAAGCGCGCAGGTGAGCGCCGTGGCGCTAAATTAGGATCAGCGGCAACAGCAGGAGGGTGCGCAGGTATAACCTGGCGCGCAAGGGTATGATGCGCAGTTTTGCGCTCATTGCCCTTTTGCCCCGAAGGGACCGGTGCCTCCGCAACGACAGGTTTAGATGGCACGTAGCGCGCATCCTCCTTGAAAGGAGATGGCAGGACAGCATGTCTGGAGGGTGACTGGATACGAAGTCCTGAAGGACGACCATCCTCCGACGGTAATCGCGAACGATCCCTGGAGAGGTCTAAGGTGGTAGCTGGCAGGAACGGTGATCGGCGAGTTGTCTCCTCCGCAGACGACTGCGGGGATGACGAGCCGAAGAGGCGCCTCCTAACTCCCTTGTGATGAGAAGGAAGGCCTCTACGGCGAAGGGGAGGACGAGCCTTCCGCCTTATACGCCCACGAGGGGCCGATGGATCAGAACTCTGACCTTCGTAGGGCCTCCGCAGAGGAGTCTCTGTTAGTGAATTCCCCCGGGGGGGAGAATCACCGGCAGAAGAGACCGTAGGACTTAGTTCCTCCCTCAAAGGATGTTTGGAGGGGGAACCTAAGCCTTCAGCTACCTCAGCAACAACAGGCACAGGAGTTTGAGCAGAACCACTCGATGCCTCCGTTACAACAACGTCAACGACCGACAGAGGATCTATCCCTGCTGTCGTCGGTGATTGTTTAAGGGGACCGTCCGCCATGTCCGCCATTTTTTTTTATAATGATCCAAATTACACAATTTCTATATATGTTTTAGACATATATAATACCTTTATCATATAAAAATTTCAAATTATATGATCAAAAACTTGAGGATTTATTAGCAAAAATCATGATTTAAAAAAAAATTTAGGTACATTTTCCCCACTACTATAATACCAATTGTATTGAAACTTATACCATAAAAACTACTCTATCAACTGAACAATTCTGTCAGACAGAATTTTGATTTCCCTTTCTGTTTTTTTTTTAATGAATTTTTATTTTTTTTCCTCGTCTAGACGGAAAATAATCGTGAAAAAAAATGCAAAAAGAATATCAAAATTTTATCTGACAGAATTGTGGGATTTTTATTCTTCTTTTCAACGATATCTTTCTCTCTAATATCAAACTACAAATAAGTGAGAAAAATGTACCTAAGTGTGAATAAGTATGTTTTTGAGTTATGAGCTCCCAAAGATTTGCAGCAAACTTCCGCTTCTTTTCTAAAAGAAATAAAGATAATATTATTATGATAACTTTTATTGTTCATTCCTACATAAATGCACCTTAAACGAGGTATTTGAACCCTCAGTTCACTATTCCTATGTTATGAGTTGCCAGCGATCTCTAATTGTTGCCAGTGTTTTAGTTAGTAGCTTTCAGCTTTGTACTCTTATTCATGTTTCCCTCTTTCTTGGTTCTTTTTTCTTGTTCTCCACTTACCTTTTGTTCTTTCTATCACCTCATGTAACATTGGCATTGCTATAAAGTTCCAGAGGACGTTGTGAAAGCACAATCAACAGACGAACTTCAAGTAAATAAACACATGCATTATAATTTCTATATGTCTTTGGAAACTTTGTTGATGTTCTTGTAACTGGTAGTTTTCATTCACCTACCCTCTACCAATGCCTTTCATTTCTGCCAGAAGTACGAGATTTCGAAACATAAAGAGAGAGAGAGAGAGAGAGAGAGAGAGAGAGAGAGAGTTGAACATTGTTGTTATAGTATTTGTATAAATGGCAGTTTTAAATAATTAGAGAGAGAGAGAGAGAGAGAGAGAGAGAGAATTATAGTATTTGTATAAATGGCAGTGGTAAATAATTTGAGAGAGAGAGAGAGAGAGAGAGAGAGAGAGAACTACGCATCTGTCAAACTCAGTCATACAGACGACGCCATAAGGATGACTTCATCATTTAAAGACCGCTATATCTTCATTGTTTGTAAAAATTATTGACTATTTGTTCTTTCTATAACCTTAGGTAACATTGGCCTTGTTATAAAGTTCCCGAGGACGTTGTGGAAACACAATGTACATAGGAACTTCAAGTAAACAAACGCATGCATTATAACTTCTATACATCTTTGGAAACTTTTGCTTCTGTTATTGTAAGAGTAGATTTCGTTCAACTACGCTCTACCAATGCCTTCCATTTCTGCCAGACGTACGATAGCTCGAAACATAAGTGAAAAATCGCTATAGATATGCAAAATTAACACACAAAGACGATATTGTCAAACTCAGTCATGCAGACGACACAGTAAGGATGACGTCATCATTTAAAAATCGCTATATCTTTATTTGTAAAAATAATTGGCTGAAACTTCTGGGGAGCATGTACGACATGTTTACGCATACATAAAAGCAATAAAATTATTTTCGATTTCTGAAAGTTATGTACCCCATGGCGGACGGTCCCCTTAACAGCCGCACCCAGTTTGATCATGTCAAACAGGGCTTCCCTGGAGGGCAAACCCTGAAGCCCCAAGGAAGCCCAAAGCTGTAATAAATCATTATTATTAACAGGAAAATCAATATTTAAATCCTCCTCCGGGGGAGGAAGGGCCGTGGTCCGAAAATTCCACCCACGAAAATTCCACCCACCAAATTCCACCCACGAAAATTTCACCCATGTAAAATTCCACCCACGAAAGTTCCACCCATATTTTCTATATTTTTTATTTTCTTTCATTTATTTAATCATTAGACCAAATGAAACTTTGTTTATTTCATATCAATAACTGAAGGTTTAAATGTTAACAAAAATTTTTACTATATATATATATATATATATGCACAAACACACACACACACATATATATATATATATATATGCACACACACACACACATATATATATATATATATTATGGGTGATTATTTTAAACAACTATCTTCGTTAAACAATCACCATCCTACAGACTAGTATTGAAACAGTTGTTTGTTTATTTTAAAGAACTATCTTCGTTAAACAATCACTATCGTTGGTGTCCAACGTGGAAGAGGTGAACGGAGACGGAGAGTTGAACCTCTTTTCCCTATCGAAATGTGGAATGTACATGAGCGTACTCTAAATAACGTACCGAGGACAAACAATCATGTGGAAGGTTTTAATAGTGCTCTAAGAACGTTGTTAACAAGTATCCATCCAAATTTATGGACACTTTGCTCATCACTCCAAAAAGAGGAAGCTCTAACCCAAACTAAAATTATTCATTTAAGACGAGGAGACGAGGCTCAGAAAAGAAAGAAATATAAGTCTATAAATGAGAGACTTATAAATCTTGTAGAAAATTATGAGCCATCATACATATTAGAATTTCTGAAAGGTATAGCACATAACTTGCATGGTTAAATAAATTTAATTTCTTTTGTTTGAATTTTAATTTTGCATAGGTTGCAATACGAAATGGATACAATCAATAGATATTATTTTATGTATTAAATATTGTCTGTTTCCTTTACCATATGTATAACAGTAATTTCAACCTCACTTTCAATGGATACAATCAATAACTATTATTTTATGTTTTAAAAATTGTTTGTGTTTCCTTTCCCATATGAATAATATTAATTTCAACCTCACTTTCAATGGATACAATCAATAAATATTATTTAATGTTTTAAAAATTGTCTGTGTTTCCTTTCCCACACGTATTATAGTCATTTCAACCTCACTTTTATGATTAAACATACATGAAAGACAAGATGTAGAAATTCTTTGTGGGTGGAATTTCCGTGGGTGGAACTTGACGTGGGTGAAATTTTCGTGGGTGGAATTTGGTGGGAGGAATGTTCGTGGGTGGAATTTACATGGCAACTACCTCTCCCGCACCTCGGGATCAGTCAACAGCAATACGGTCTACGCTACCACTCGCCGGCCTCTCGGGAGAGACCGCTCAAGTGGGAGCTTCGGAGGAGGAAAGGGCTACGGAAGAAGAAGTCTTGGGATTTTCTCTCTTCAAAGAAGCCTCTGAAGGAGAAATATGACAAATTCGTAGATAATTTGTATTTTTCCTAACAATACAAACCTTAGCTATTTACATGGGGGTAATTACTTCGGTGCAGCCGATGACGAGCCATAAAGTTTTAACGAGGGTTTCCTACCCCCACCGTTTGTTAGCGGGGGGGGGGGGGGGGGGGGGTTAGGGAGGGAGGGGGTAGCTAATTACCCCTCCCCCTCACACACACACACCAGTGAATAGCTCACTTTACTTGGGGGACAGGGCTGGCGGGCACATAACTGTAAATAGCTAAGGTTTGTATAGTTAGGAAAAATACAAATTATCTGCGAATTTGTCATTTGTTCCGTAACTGAAATACAAACCACGCTATTTACATGGGGTGACTTAACCCTTAGGAAGGGAGGTAAGTCCCCTGCCATACTGGCTTTGGCTTGCCCGGGGGCCCCGAACCCGAGTCTATTAGAAGAACTCAGGGGTCGAGGGGCCCCTACACCTCGCAGGCAGTTGTGAGACTGCTGCGGCCTACGAAAGCTGTATATGGAGGTGAGCAGTGACTCGTCCTAGGAAGTTGACCTGGAGTTCTTCAGATGGAAATCTAGGCTAGGACTCTCCCAATACCACCTCGTCAGGGTATGGGGACATGACAGTATTACAACTTAATACTAGGAACACAAGGAAGCATGGTTTACCTGCAGAGGTTTGAGGTCAGCTGTGCAAAGGACCCAGGATGCTGTTTCTCTCCAAGGTAGGAGAGGATGAAGAAAAGAAAAGGGCCAGACAGATCTTTTCATTCACACAGACTAAAACCGGGGTAACAATGCCCTCAACCTTCTGCTACTTGTCCAATAAGGAGCCTGAGGTTACACCAGCTGTTGTGCAGCCACCACAGGGCCGATAGAGAACGTATCGAGCCTCCTGTGTGTCACGTCTTGCAGGTAGTGGGCCGTGAAGGTGGTCTGACGCTTCCACACCCCAGCTTGCAGGACCTGCGTCACTGAAAAGTTCTTCTTGAAGGCCAGGGACGTAGCCACGCCTCTGACGTCGTGCGCCCTAGGGCGACGTGACGGAGGAGGGTCAGGATTCAAGGCCAGATGGATTACCTTACGAATCCAGGCTGAGATGGTATTCCTGGTGACCCTCCTCTTCGTTTCCCCGGTGCTCACGAACAATCCTCGCACCTGGGGGCAGACTGCAGCTGTTCTTTTAAGATACAACCTCAGACTCCTGACTGGGCACAGTAGGAGATGGTCTGGGTCATCTGTTACAGAACGGAGACTCGAAACCTGGAAAGAGTCGAACCTTGGGTCCGGCAGTCCCGGATTCTGAGTCTTAGCCACAAACTCAGGGACGAAGTTGAACGTTACCTCCCCCCATCCCCTTGAATGGGCGACGTCGTAGGAGAGACCATGAAGTTCGCTGACTCGCTTGGCCAAGGCCAAAGCTAGCAGGAACACCGTCTTCCAGGTAAGGTGGCGATCAGAAGCCCGGCGTAATGGTTCGTAGGGAGGTCTCTTAAGAGACCTGAGAACTCGAACCACGTTCCAAGGAGGTGGTCTCACTTCCGACTGAGGGCAGGAAAGTTCATAACTCCGTATGAGAAGAGACAGTTCCAGCGAGGAGGAAATGTCCATTCCTTTGAGCCTGAAGGCAAGAATTAAGGCTGAGCGATAGCCTTTCACTGCCGAGACTGAAAGGCGCATTTCTTCCCGCAGATAAACGAGGAACTCCGCTATTGCTGGTAAAGTGGCATCGAGGGGAGAGATATCCCTTCCACGGCACCAACCACAGAAAACTCGCCACTTCGCCTGGTAGACTCCTGCGGATGACTTTCGCAGGTGGCCAGACATCCTTTCCGCAACTTGTTGCAAAAATCCTCTCTCTGTGAGGAGATGCTGGATAGTCTCCAGGCGTGAAGTCGAAGCGAAGCTACGGCTTTGTGGTAGATGTTGGAGTGTGGTTGTTTGAGTAGCTCGTGACGTGGAGGGAGCTCCCTCGGAATCTCCGTGAGGAGTTGCAGAAGGTCCGGGAACCACTCTGCATGATGCCATAGCAGAGCTATCAAGGTCATCGAGAGATTGACCGATGTTCTGGTCTTGTTGAGTACCCTCCTCATCAGACAGAACGGGGGAAAGGCGTACACATCAACGTTGTACCACCGTTGTTGGAAGGCAACTTGCCAGAGAGCCTTGGGGTCCGGGACTGGGGAGCAATACAGCGGGAGCTTGGTGTTCAGCGCCGTAGCGAACAGATCCACTGTCGGGGAACCCCACAAAGTCAGGACTTTGTTGGCTATCTGAGGATCCAAAGACCACTCGGTACTCCCTATCTGCGTCGCTCTGCTCAGACCGTCGGCGAGCACATTCCTCTTGCCTGGAATGAAGCGAGCCGCTAGTGAAATCGAGTGGACTTCGGACCATCTCAGGATCTCTACTGCAAGATGGGATAGCTGTTCCGAAAAGGTACCTCCCTGCTTGTTGATATAAGCCACGACCGTGGTGTTGTCGCTCATCACCACCACCGAGTGGCCCGCCAAGACTTGGTGGAACTTCTGAAGAGCCAGGAATACGGCCTTCATTTCTAGCAGGTTTATGTGAAGGTACCTTTCTGATTCTGACCACAGGCCTGAGGTCCTGTGGTTCAGAATGTGGGCCCTCACCCTTTGTTTGATGCGTCCGAAAACAGCATCAAATCCGGGGGGAGGACGAGAAGATCCACTCCCTTTCGTAGGTTCTCGTCTGCCACCCACCAACTGAGATCCGCTCGTTCCACAGGTCCCATGGGAATCAGGATGTCCGGGGAGTCGAGTCCTTGACTCCACCGAGACTTGAGTCGCCACTGGAGGGATCTCATCCTGAGGCGGCTGTTGGGAACGAGATGGGTCAGGGAGGAGAGGTGACCGAGGAGACGAAGCCACGATTGGGCTGGGAGTTCCTCTCGATTGAGGAAAGGTTTCGCAACCTTCCTCAGCCTTGCTATCCTGTCGTCCGATGGGAAGGCTTTGTGGAGATTGGTGTCTATGACCATGCCTAGATATACCAGTTTCTGAGAGGGCTACAGAGAGGTCTTCTCGAGATTTACCACGATCCCCAGATCTTGGCAAACTTCGAGGAGCCTGTCTCGGTGGCGAAGAAGGGTCGCCTCCGAGTCTGCCAGGAACAGCCAGTCATCCAGATAACGAAGGAGACGGATGCCGATCCTGTGCGCCCATGAAGAAATGATGGTGAAGACTGGTGAACACCTGAGGAGCTGTGGAGAGACCAAAACACAGCACCTTGAACTGGTAGATCTTGTTGTCTAGGCAAAATCTCAGGTACTTCCTTGAAGACGGATGGATTGGGATCTGGAAGTACGCGTCATTCAGGTCCAGTGTGCACATAAAGTCTCGCAGTCTCACTGCGAGCCTGACCGTGTCTGCCGTCTCCATGCTGAACGGAGTCTGCTTGACAAACCCGTTCAGGGTCAAGAGGTCGATGACTGGTGTCCAGCCTCCAGACGCCTTTCTCACAAGAAAGAGTCAACTGTAGAAGCCTGGGGACCCGTCTACGACCTCCTGGAGAGCGTCCTTCTCCAACATGGTCTGGATTTCGGCCCAGAGGGCCTGCCCTTTCACCGATCCCATGGCAAAAGAGCTCAACGACATTGGGTTCGCTGTCAGGGGAGGTAGAGAGGCTGTGAACGGGACGTGGTACCCTAGAGAGATCACGGAGATCGTCCAGGCATCCGCCCCGAGTTGCTGCCACCTTGTCGCGCAACTCTGAAGGCATCCCCCCACTGGTGGACATGCAGGGGGATTGCTAACCCTAGAGCTTCTGGCCTCGGCTGGTACCTCTATGGTTTTTGCCTTCCCTGGAGGACTTCTTGCCCCTCCTGCTCTTGGCAGGAAAGGGCTTAGACACCTTGGGCTTCGCTGCGGTGGTCGTCTTTTTTGTGTCCTTAGCAGGACGGGGCTGCTGGAGGCTTATAGGGCCTCAATGTCAGGGCCCTATGGATGAGGGAATCCTGGTTGGATTTCCTCCACCTCTCGGCAGTGAGCTCCACGTCCTTAGGCTCAAACAGGCTCTTACCGAGAACAGAAGCGTGTCTGAGCCCGCTAGATTCTGTACTGGGTACCTTATGGTGGAACCTCTTGGCCACAGCGTCCCGGCGCTTGAGGATCGTGTTGGCCCACAAGCACGAGACTTGGTGGGACAGGAACTCAATGGTCCGTGTGCACGAGAGAAGAAAGGTTTCCAGCACCTTCCTGGTGCTTTCTTTGGAGAGGTCCTCGGACCGCACCAGGATGCCCAGAGACCCCAGCCAGATGTCGAGCCATGAAGTCGCCTGCATGGCACACTTGATGACCTTCTCCTGGCTCAGGATTTCAATGGCAGAGAAGGACACGTGCTGGTTGGAGAGTCTCTCAAGAGGGACTCCCCCTGTGAGTTCTTCCACAGAGTGATGCAAGGGAAGACTCAGAGAAGACTCCTCGAGGATCTCAAAGTACCTCCTCTGATGGACTCAAGGAGGAGGGAGGAGCTTACTACCGGCACTCGATCTGCTGGAGGAGGCAAGCTCAGCGAGCTGGCCCTCGACCTTGTCCCTGGCACTCTTCATCCCTTGGGACCAGGGCAAAGCTGCACTGCCCCTAGAGGGTTTCTGAGTGCCGTAGATGCGGTCCAGGACCGTGTCCTTCCCTTCACGAGGTGGGACCTCAAGGTCTGGGATCCCATAAAGGTTCCTCATGAGGGTCAGGACTTGCCAGAACGCATGTTCTGACTCCTGAAGCTCTCCTCCTGAAGGGCTTGCAGCGAAGTCTCCCGTCCCCAGAGGCTCTTCCTGGGGGAACACGTGGACATCCTCGACGACTCTAAACGGTTCCTGCCTGATCCTAGCTGATGATTTGGGAATCGTCTTAGTGTCCTTAGGCTCCCTCCTGGGCGGGATATAGGACTCGAGAAGCGAAGGAGCCAGGTCTTTCTCCACCTCTGGATGAGGAGACCTCTCGGGAAGAGGAGGAACCTCCCCAATTGGTGCGATGGGGGAGTATTCCTGCTCGTCTGACTCTCCTGAGGAGGGGTAATCCTCCTCTGCAGGGGAGGGCGAGAAGGTCTGAGGGGGAGTAGGAGCCTTGCGTAAGGATCAGCGCGGGGACAAAATAAGCCTCGGAGGAGTATCCACGGGAGAGACTCCTCATTCCTCTTCAGGGGGGAGGAAGCTGCCGTTGGTTCGCGACCCAAATCAGAGAGGGCTGGCTTAATCGCCTGCACGAGAGCTCTGAGTAGGGTGTCGAACCAGGGCTGCTGTCTGACAGCTGCGCTGTCAGACTCTCCCTCTGGAGGGAAGGGGATCGAGGGATCCCTGGGAGGAGTCGACAAACGAGGGTTCGCCTGCAGGGCTAAAAGAGAAGAATCCCTAGACCTGTCTGGGGAGCGCTCCCCCTCTGGCGAGCGCGCTGGTCTGTGCTTGCGGGGAGGGGAACGCGACAAGGAAGAGTCCGCCTGGCGGCGATCGCGCTGGGGCTCGTGCAACGGGCCCTGATCAGGGTCGCGCGATACCGGAAACTCGCGCACGCGCACCCGTGGGGGCGGGCAGGAGGGCGCGATGGCGCGCAGGTGGGTGTTCAGGAGCAATGGCACAGTGCCGCGCAGGCGACGGCGTGGGCGCGGGGGAGCGCAGCAGCTGGAGCGGGAACATGGCCGCGGGAACATGGCCGCGAGAGCGCGTAGGCGATGGTGTAGGAGTGCGGCGATCAGGAGCTGGAGCGGGAGGAGGCCGAACGCGCAGGCGCGCAGCGACCTGGCACAGCCCCGAAGGGCGCGAGATAACGGGGGCGCCTGAGCGCGAGTCCCGAAGAACCGGCTGAGGGCACGGTAGCGCTGGAGCAGGGTCGCGAGAGGGTTGGCGCTGGTCTGGTAAGACTGGCACACTCGCCCGTGGGCATGCTGGTGATCGTGGGCGCGCATCAGGATGCGGTCGCACATGAGTGCGAGGCTGAGGCGACCGCGTGAGGGCGCTCAGGAGTTCGTTGGGCAACCTTAGTTGTCTTAAATATGACAAATTCGGAGATACTGTAATTTGTATTTTTCCTAACCATACAAACCTTAGCTATTTACATTGGGTTTACTTTCGGCGTAGCTGAAATTGACGAGCCATTAGATTTTAACGAGAGTTTACTACCCAGCGCTAGTTACCAGGGGTAAGGGGAGGGGTAGCTTGCTACCCCTCCCTCCCTCACACATCGGTGAAATGTCTCACTTCACTTAGAGATAGGACTTGACTTGGGGGACAGGGCTGGCGGGCAAATATGTGTAAATAGCTAAGGTTTGTATGGTTAGGAAAAATACAAATTATCTCCGAATTTGTCATTTGTTCCGTAACCGAAATACAAACCATGCTATTTACATTGGGTGACTAACCTCTTAGGAAGGGTGGAAAGTCCCCAGCCATACTGGCTTTGGCTTACCCGGGGACTCGGAATCCGAGTGAGTTGCACTCGAGAAAAGGAGTCCCTGCACCTTACAAGTTCCTTGCTCCGCAAGGAAATGTGTGGCCTACATAAGCTTGTGTGTGAAGGAAGAAAGTGTGACCCGTCCTAGGCAGTTGACCTGGAGTTCCAGAAGGAACTCTGGGTTAGGACGTTCCCAATACCACCTCGTCAGGGTATGGGGGCCACGACAGTATTGACTCAATACTCGGAACACAAGGAAGCATGGTTTACCTGCAGAGGTTTGAGGTCAGCTATGCAGAGACCAGGATGCTGTTTCCCAGAAGAGGGGATGATGAAGAAAGAAGTAAGGGCCAGACATACTTCTTTCGTTCAAGCTGACTAAAACCTGATAACAATGCCCTCAACCTTCTGCTACCTGTCCAAAAAGGAGCCTGAGGTTAGACCAGCTGTTGTGTAGCCACCACAGAGCGATAGAAACGTATCGATACTCCTGTGGGTCACGTCCTGCAGGAAGCGGGCTGCGAAGGTCATTAGACACTTCCAGACTCCAGCTTGTAGCACCTGCGTCACAGAGTAGTTCTACTCGAAGGCGAGGGACGTTGCGATGTATCCGACATCGTGCTGTAGGGCGACGTGACGGGGGAGGATCTGGATTCAGGTCGAGATGAATGTCCTTGAGTCCGAGCTGAAGAGGTATACTGGTGACTCTCCCGTGTCCTCCCTGTGCTCCCAAACCGGCTTGCACGTGAGGACAAACTGCAGCTGTTCTCAAAGATAACCCCTCGATTCCTTTACTGGCAAGAATGAGAAGGTCTGGGTCATCTGGTGACTCTCCCCTGTGTCCTCCCTGTGCTCCCAAACCGGCTTGCACGTGAGGACAAACTGCAGCTGTTCTCAAAGATAACCCCTCGATTCCTTTACTGGCAAGAAGGAGAAGGTCTGGGTCATCTGATACAGAACGGAGACTCAAAATCTTGAAGGAGTCGAACCGAAGGTCCGGGACTCCAAGATTCTGAGTCTAGAAAACAACTCCGGAGCGAACCTGAATGTTGCCTTCCCCTATTCTCTTGAAAGGGCGGAGTCGTACAAGACCATGAAGACTGCTTACACACTGGCCGAGGCCAGAGTGAGCAGGAGCACCGTCCCCCAAGACGGAATACGATCAGAGGCCTGACGTAATGGTTCCTGAAAAGATCTCTTAAGGGACTAAAGAGTCCGAACCATGCTTCATGGAGGAGGTCTCACTCCGACTGGGGGCAGGACGTTCGCAGCTTCGCATGAGCGAAGAAAGGTCCAGCGGGAAGGAAAAAGTCTATTCCTTTCAGCCTGAAGGCCAGGGAAAGGCTGAACGATAGGCTTCACTGCCGAGAGCGGAAAAGTTTCCTCCTACCGAAAAGCAATAACTCCGTTATTGCTGGAGAAGAGGCCTCAAGGGAAAACGTATATCTCCCACGACACCAACCACAGAAGACTCTCCACTTGGCCTGGTAGACCCCTGCGGATGACTATTGCAGGTGACGCGACCTCCGCTCCGCGACTGTAGCGGGTTGTCTCTTCTTGAGGAGGCGGCGTAGTGTCTCCAGGCGTGAAGCCGAAGCGATGCAACGGCTCGTGAAAGATGTTGTAGTGTGGTTGTTTGAGTAGCCTGTGTCGTGGAAGAAGCTCTCCCGGGAGTTCCGTCAGGGGAAGCAGAGGGTCCGGAAACCGTTCTGCGTATAGTCACAGCGGAGCTCTCAGGGCCACCGGAAAGCATCTTGCCAAAGAGTCTTGGGGTCTGAGACTGGGGGGAAGAACAGCGGAAGCTTGAAGTTCCAGGCTGTCGTGATCAGGTCCCCCAGGCCAGGACTTGCTGGTTACTATAGGCCAAAGACCCACAGGTACTCTCTATCTGTGAGGCTCTGCTCAGATAGTTGGAGAGAACATTCCTCTGCCCGGAATAAGCGAGCCGATAGTGGTATTGAGAGGACCTCGGATCATCTCAGTATCCCTACTGCAAGATGCGAAAGTATGAAATTATGAAAATGCGCCTCCCTGCTGGTTGGAATACACCAGTACCATGAAGTTGTCGCGCACGGAGCGACTCGGCAGGATCTGTAGAGGGGCCAGACTACGGCCCCTAAACCTGCCTGAAGGATGGGGAGGTACCCTTCAGGTCCTGACCATAGGCCTGAACCGGAACATCCCCCCCCCCTTTTCTTTGACGAGTCCGAGAACAGCATCAAATGTGGGGAAAGGACGAGAATATCCACTCCCATGCAAGAGGTTCCATAGGTCAACACCCATTGCCGGTCTAAACGTTCCCCTGGTCCCATAGGGACCAGAAAGTCTGGTTAATCGTTGCTTGGATACCACAGGAACTTGGGCCACCTCACAGGGAACTTATCCTGAGGCGACCGTTCGGAACTAGACGGGTCAGTGAGGAAAAGAGACCCAGGATAGGGCTGAAAGCTCTCCTTGGCTGAGAACAGGTACTGCGACTCTCCTCAGCCTTGCCACAGTCAACTGAAGGGAAGGCTCGGAGAAGGAGTCAATATCATGGCTAGATACTCCAGATGTTGAGGCAGAAGTAGAGAAGGCTCCTAGCAAATTACCATGATCCCTCACCCTTGGTAAAGACCCGGAAGCTTGTCCCAGTGTTGAAGAAGGTCGAACCCGAGCCTACCGGAGTTGACCAGACCTCCAAAAAGCGAAGGAGGCGGAAGCCTGCTCCTGAGCGGCCATGAGGAAAGCAGGGAGAGTTCTCTGGAGAAAAACCTGCAATGCCGCAGCGGGATCGCCACACCGCATCTTAAGCAGGAACACCTGTAGTCTAAGCTGAATTCCAAGAGCTTCCTGGATGATGGATGGAATGGAACCTGGAAGTACCCGTCCTTCCGATCCAGGGCCTAAGGAGTCCTGCAGTCTCGTTACCAGTCTGATCGACTCTGTTGTTCCACGCTGGACGAAGTTTGTTCGACAAACTTGATCAGAGCTGAGAGGTCGACGACGGAACTCCCGTCTCAGATGCTTTCCCTAAAGAAAGGATCGACTGAAGAAGCCGGGGGGGAAGCCGTCGACGACCCTATGGAGGACCTTCTCCTAAGGCATGGATCCTTCTGCCGAACGGGCAAACCTCTTGCCGACCCCATGGCATAGAGGCTCAGTGACACTGGATTCGCTGACAGTGAAGGAGAGATGGTAAGAGCGAGGCGCGATATCCTTGGCTGATCTCGGAGATTGTGCAGGAATCAGCATCGGGAGGCTGTTATCCGGACGAGTAACCTTAGGCATCCCCCCAGCGTGAGACCTGCAAGGGGGATTGCCAATCCTAGAGTTTGTGAACTCTGCCGCTCCCTATAGGATTATGCCTCCCCGGGAGAGCCTCCCGTGCTACCTGTCCCTGACAGGAGGGGACTGCTATTGTACACCTTGTCTTAGCTGCCGTAGCCGGTTCCGATAACTTAGGCTGACGAGGCTGAATGAAGAGGTGTCAGAGGCCTGCAGGGTCTGGAAGTAAGCGCCTTGGAGGAGTGACAACGGAATTTGACTTCCTCC
This sequence comes from Palaemon carinicauda, assembly GCF_036898095.1. NCBI lineage: Eukaryota > Metazoa > Arthropoda > Malacostraca > Decapoda > Palaemonidae > Palaemon > Palaemon carinicauda. The sequence continues at coordinate 64,905,504 of NC_090761.1, read as the reverse complement.
GCACAACAGCTGTCCATTTCTCTGTCCTTGGGCTCAAAACAAGCTCTTCCCAAGGATGGAAGAGTGTCTGAGCTTGTCGACATTCACGGATGAGACACCCGAGAGGAAGTCCTTGGACACTGCGTCTAGATGCTCCAACATCGAGGTTGCCCGCAAGTTCGAAACTTGGCGACGGAACGCAAAGGTGCTTAAGCCCGAGAGGAGGAAAGTACCCATGATCTTCCTGGGGCTTCCTAGTACAAAACCTCGGGTCACAACCGAGGAGGGAAAGGCCTGGTAACCCCCTTCCACGAGAGGTGAAGAGGAAGGGCTAAACCAGTCACCCCTTGCCCCGACGGAGAAATCTCGAAAGGAAAACTCCCTGGCAAGACCCTTCCAGGGAATGACGAAGAGAAAGGACTAACCCAGGTTCTGGAAAGAAGAATGTAGCACAGACCTCCCTGAAGATTCTTCCTGCTCTAGCACGAGCCATGCTCTGCGTTTACGGGGTGAAGACCGTGTTCTGGAAATACGCGCTCCAGAAGACTCGCCAGGCTGGCCGTGTTGCGAAACCCGGACGGGAATCGCGGTCGCAATCGCCCTAGCGCTCACACGATGGTAAATCAATGGTTCGCGCGTGGCCGAACGTGGAAGCGCCCGTGCGCGGGCATGCAGGAGCGGAGACGAAAGTGCGCGAGGGAGCGCAAAAGGAGGGCGGGCGTGGTTGGAAGGGCGAGAGCTGGCGGTCGGAATCCGATAGTTCACAGGCGAGCGATGACACGTAGGCAAGTGATGGCTTACTGCAGGAATCGAGCTGGCACTTGCGCAATGGAACACCATTGGTTCGCGCGCGGGCGAACATTGGTGCGCATGTGCGCGGGTGTGCATGCGCGTGGGCGCGCGGGCCTGTGGGCGTGTGGTCGTGTAGGAACGTGGGCGCGCGGGCCTGTGGGCGTGTGGTCGTGTAGGAACGTGGGCGCGCGGCCGAGCGCAGGTGGTCGGGAGACCGATGGCGCGTAGGCGGGCGATGGCGCGTTGACGAGTGATGGCGCGTCTTGGCGAGCAATGGCCCGTAGGCGACTGAAGGCGCGTTGGCAAGCAATGGCGCGTTGGCAAGCGACGGCGCGTTGGTGAGCGGTGGTGTATTAACAAAACGCTAGCGCGCAGGCGAAGAATCGCGTGGGTGCAGAATTGCGCGGGCGCGTAGGAGATCGCTGACGCGTAAGAAACTAGGGACGGTTGACGGCGAGCACTGATGCGAGCTGTCAATCAGGCGATCCTGGACGTTCAGGAAAAACCGTTGGCGCCCATTGGTGCGTGACAGGAAACGGCGCGCAGATGTGCGCTGGCGATTTGAAGAAAGCTGGCGCACAGAAGGACAGAAGTAAAGGTGAGCTCTGGCGAGCAGGAGGAAGATCTACGGCAAGACTCAGCTACCGAAGATCGTGGTCCACAGCAGGCGAGCGCTAGATTGCTACTGATGGTGTCCAAGGAACCTGTAACGCGTGGAAGATCGATAGCGAGCAGGCGATCGATGGTGTGTTGGTGAACGCCGGCGTGTAGACAAGCGATGGCGCATTGGCGATGGTGTCCAGGGAACCTGTAACGCGTGGAAGATCGATAGCGAGCAGGCGATCGATGGTGTGTTGGTGAACGCCGGCGTGTAGACAAGCAATGGCGCGTTGGCGCATGGTGGTGCTTGCGCGCAGGCGAAAGATCACGTGGGCGGTCAGGAGATCACCGATGTTCAGGGGATCGCTGACGCGCTGGGGATTGTTGACGCGCAAGAGATCGCTGCCGCGTCTGTGGTCGCTGGCGAGCTGGAGATCGCTGGCGAGCAGAAGGGCGACGCGTGGAATCCTGTACGTACAGTAGCTTTAGAAGCACGCGTAGGCTACCGCGAGTGTTGCTGCGCTGGATCAGGTCGGATCGCGAGGGCGAGGAGAGAGGAGTCCTTGTCCAAGACCTGAACCGAAGTTCCAGGTCGCGAAGGCGAACGTGGGCGCACAGGGCGCGTATCAGGAACTGGGAGCGCAAGTGCGCTCTGACGGGCAGGAGATCTAGAGCGCTCAGGAGACTGATGGCACGCAGGGCGCACAACAGGAACAGCAGGATGTTCGGAGTCCTCAGGAGAGCGCTGGCGAGCAGAGGGGCGATGATCATCAGGAGAGCGCTGACGACCAGGAGCGCGCTAGCGATCAGGAGAACGCTGACGACCAGGAGAGCGCCTGTGCGCTAACACTGCAGAAGGGCGTGCAGGGGAACCTTGATGCGCAAGGGAAGCACCCACACCGTGGGAGGCAACCCTTTGCCCCGAAGGGACCGTTGCCCGTCGGATGACGAGGTTAGACTGCTGTCCATCTACACCAGGGGCGGAAGGTCTGGAAGGCGACGAGGAGAAGATTCAAAAAGGCGCCTCTTAGCACCCTTTTAGGGAGACGGGAGGCCCTTACGACGTAGCGGACGGTGAGCCTTACGGCGAAGGCGGCCAACAGCAACAACAGCAGAAGAGTCCTCCGAAGAGGAGTCTCTATGAGTGTCCTCCCTCGCGAATGAGAGAGAAAAACTTCGTAGAAGAGACGGGTCAGCCAGTGACCTAAAAAGAGCACTCCTCCGAAGAGGGGCTCCTGCAGTTGCCCAGCCCCTTGAGCGCAACTGCAGGTGCGACCGCTCAGCACCAAGAGCATAGTTGCACTAAAAAAAGGCAAGAGGAGATCCCCCCAAAGGGAAAAAAAACTCAAGTCTGGACAGGAAAACTTCCCTCGGAAGGAAAGTTACCCACCCATCCAAGGAGGCAAGCCTCCAGAGTGTTCTAAAATGAACTAAAGAGCTGTCAGTCGTCACGAGAGTACTTCCAGGAGAAGGAGACACGCCCCTGACGAAGATCTATAGGGGAGGCAGCAACAGCAGATTCCCCAGGCCTCAACAAGACAGCTCACTCCGTTCTCACATTACAGAAACGAACTACTGTAGATCGTTAACTGTGAAAAATAAAAACAAAAAACATTAGTTAACATTCATTTCCCCGAGAAGACTCCGAAGAGGAATCCCGAGGGAAAAGAACACAAGAATTACACAACAGGCACGTGGCTTCACAACCACTTACACTCACGGAAGGAGAGCTGTAACACACACAGAATTATAACAATTATAATTATGTAATTATGTAATTTAAAAATGAATGAACACTAAATAAAGAACGAAAACCCTGAAAGGAATCGTTCTACAAAAGCTGAAAACCCAACAAATACAATTAGATTCCCAAACTAATTGAGACACTGTACGGAGTAGCAACCCCACCCACCCGGGAAGGAAGCTACTCAGACGTAGTAAAGGTAAAACATAGTAAAAGGTGAACGACCTCAAAAGAGAGAAAGAGAAAGACCGAGGTCAAACTCGATCGCGACCCATGAAATTACACCGTGGTGGCCTAACTGCCGAGGGCTCCATGGAGATATCGTACACTACACACACAAGCACAAACTCTGAAAAGGAAACTTACTGATTTCTATACTCAAATATATACATAAACACAAAAAAATGTTTACATATATATTGAGTAAAAGAAAAGTAAGTGATTAATAAAGACAAAACAAATAATGGCTGCCAAGCGAGGACGAAGACAGGCACGTCTGTCCATCGTCCGAGCCAAAAGTGAAGTGGGACATTTCACCGGTGTGTGAGAGAGGGAGGGGTAGCAAGCTACCCCTCCCCCTACCCCTGCTAACTAGCGCGGGGTAGCGGGGTAGTAAACCCTCGTTAAAATCTAATGGCGCGTCAATTTCAGCTACGCCGAAAGTAAACCCAATGTAAATAGCGTGATTTGTATTTCGGTTACGGAACAAACAGGAACGGGGCGTGTAACAGGAGCAGGGCGCGATACTGGAGCGTCGTGCGTGATCGTATCGGTAGCAAGCTCGTGCGGTCTAGAGGGAGAGCCCAGAGGCGGCCGTGAGCGCCCGTGCGCTGACTTGGAAGACTCTTGGGCGACGCGATGAGCTGTAGCGATGCGTGGTCGCATTGGTGAGCGCGTGGGCGCTGGTACAGGAACTACACACAGACGCGTATCGCGTGTCTCCCTAGGTGGGCGCGATGGATCTACGGTAACGCGCGGGCGCGTTGGTGTGCGCGTGAGCGCTGGAACTGGAACCGCGCGTGGGTGCGTGTCGCGCTTTTCCCCCGAGGGGCGCGACGAGTCCGCAGGAACCTGAGGGCGCCTGTGCGCCAACTCAGGAACCTCCTGGACCACGCGCGATGAAACAGGAACTGGGGGGCGCCGAGGCGCTGGAGGGCGCGTGGGCGTAGGTGGCCACTGGGGCGGACGTGTAGGCGCCATATCAGGAACTGGGCGCGTGTGCGCAGGTGAGCGCGGTGGCGCTATATCAGGAGCAGGGCACGTATGCGCAGTTGGGCGCTTGCGCGCTACTTCAGCAACTGCTGGAGGGTGACGTGGCGCCGAAGGGCGTGGGCGCGCAGGGGGACCCTGGCGCGTGGCAGGAACAGAGGCGCAAACGCCTAAGGGTGAGCGCCGAGGCGCTATGTCAGGATCAGCAGGAACAACAGCAGGCGGGCGCGCAGGTGGTGCCTGGCACTCAGAGGCGAGAGGCGCAGTTTCGCGCTCAAGTCCCTGTAGCCCCGAAGGGCCTGGAGACTGCACAGGGGCAGAATCAGGTGGCGCGTAAAGCGCATCAGGATCCTTAGATATAGATGGTCTGGGTGACAGGTCACAAAGTCCCGAAGGACGACCATCCTCCGAAGGGGATCGCGAACGATCCTCGGAGAGGTCTAGGTTGGTAGCTGGCAGGACAGGAGAACGGCGAGTCATCTCCTCCGCAGAGGACTGTGGTGACGACGAGCCGAAGAGGCGCCTCTTAACCCCTTTGAAGGGGGAAGGAAGGCCTCTACGGCGAAGGGGAGGAAGAGCCCTCCGCCTTATACGCCCATGAGGGGCCGTGGGATCAGCAGGCTGACCATCGATGGGCCTCCGAAGAGGAGTCTCTATAAGTGAACTCCCCCGAGAGGGAGTATCACTAGCAGGAGAGACCGTGGGACTAAGCTCCTCCCTCGAAGGATGTTCAGAGGGGGAGTCAGAGCCTTCCGCTACCGCAGCCACAGGAACGGGCGTTTGGCCAGACCCACGGGATGTTTCCGACACAACAACGTCAACCACAGACAGAGGATCTATGTCCGCTGAAGTTGACAATTGTTCGGCGGCCGCACCCCGTTTGATCATGTCAAACAGAGCTTCCTTGGAGGGCGAACCCTGCAGCCCCAAGGAAGCCCAAAGCTGAAATAGATCATCATTAGATACAACTACCGCCTCCAAGGGGGAAGGGGCAGCCGCCTCGTTATGGGAGGCAACGACCTCTCCCTCACCCCGGGATCGGTTAATAACATTAACAACATTACGGTCTACGCTACCACTCGCCGGCCTCTTACGGGAGCTTCGGAGGAGGAAAGGGCGACGGAAGAAGACCTGGGATTTTCTCTCTTTCGAGAAGCCTCCGAAGGAGAAAGATCCCTTTTAGCCGCCTTCTTACGTCGCCGGGCAAACCTCTCCCACTGGGAGGTAGACCACTCCCTACACTCAATACACACGTTAGACCTATCACACCGTTGGCCCCTACACTAAGGGCATAAGGGGTGAGGATCCGTGTCCAAGGCCGACATAAAGGTCCCACAAGGGAGGCCGGGAATCCCAGGGCACGTACGCATGACTAGTAATAGAGGCCAACTTCACACACACACTGAAAAGAAAAAGCAAACAAGATTATGGCAGTCAACAAAGAGGAGAGCGCTGACAGGTCTGCCGTCTCTCTGAGCCAAAAGTAAAGTGAGCTATTCACCGGTGTGTGTGAGGGGGGGAGGGGTAGCTAGCTACCCCTCCCTAACCCCCCCCCCCCCCCCCGCTAACTAGCGGTGGGGTAGGAAACCCTCGTTAAAACTTTATGGCTCGTCATCGGCTGCGCCGAAGTAATTACCCCATGTAAATAGCGTGGTTTGTATTTCAGTTACGGAACAAATCCCTTTTAGCCTTCTTCTTGCGTCGCCGGGCAAACCTCTCCCACTGGGAGGTAGACCACTCCCTACACTCGATACATATGTTAGACCTATCACACCGTTGGCCCCTACACTGAGGGCATAAGGAGTGAGGATCAGTGTCCAAGGCCGACATAAAGGTATCACAAGGGCGGCCAGCTTGTCCAGGGCACGTACGCATGATGAAAGAATAGAGGCCAACTTCAAACATACGCTGAAAGAAAAGAAAAATAGATTATGGCAGTCAAAAACGGAGGAGAGCGCAGACAGGTCTGTCGTCTCTCCGAGCCAAAAGTAAAGTGAAGCACTCACTATGTGTGTGAGGGGGGGAGGGGTAGCAAGCTACCCCTCCCTACCACCCCGCTAACTAGCGGAGGGGTAGTTAACCCTCGTTAACATTCTTATGTCTCGTCATTTCAGCTACGCCGAAGTAATTACCCCAAGTAAATAGCGTGGTTTGTATTTCAGTTACGGTGTAGTGGTTTGCGGACTGTGGCCAGAGGTAGCACCCGAACTACCTAGTGTCCGAATGCCGACCACAACCCGACGTTCACTACCTGTACATAACAAATATACAATGGTGTAATACCCAAAAAAACCTAAGTAACAGGTCAAGAGAACGGAGCTCTGAGCACCACTCATTGATTTATACTGGGCAAGGGGACCCAGCTTGAATCTTGTTTTTTATCTTACCTTTAATTGGGCTAGCTGGATTATAAATAAAGGTACTGTATAAGAACATTAGGTGAAAGGGAATATTATAATTAATAACGGAACACAGTGTGGGAGGAAAGAATTATGATAAATTACTGTACTTATGAGCTTCAAAAAACAGCAGTGGAGGAGAAGACACCGTGGTGAGAGGTTCTGAAATGAAATGCTGTATACATAAAAAACAAGGAAAAAAATGACAAATTCGAAGATAATTTGTATTTTTCCTAACCATACAAACCTTAGCTATTTACATTGGGTTTACCTTTAAGCGTAGCTGAAATGGCGAGCCATTAGAATTTAACGAGGGTGTTTTACCCCCACGCTAGTTAGCGGGGGGGGGGGGGGGGGGGGGGGAGGAGTGGTAGCCAGCTACCCCTCCCCCTCTCGCACACCGGTGAATTGCTTCACTTTGAGGTAGGACTTGTCTTGGGGGACAGGGCTGGCGGGCAAATATATGTAAATAGCTAAGGTTTGTATGGTTAGGAAAAATACAAATTATCTTCGAATTTGTCATTTGTTCCGTAACCGAAATACAAACCACGCTATTTACATTGGGTGACTTACCTCTTAGGAAGGGTGGAAAGTCCCCAGCCATACTGGCTTTGACTTTACCCGGGAACTCAGAATCCGAGTGAGTCGCACTCGAGAAAAGGAGTCCCTGCACCTTACAAGTTCCTTGCTCCGCAAGGAACTGTGTGGCCTACATAAGCTTGTGTGTGAAGGAAGAAGTGTGACCCGTCCTAGGCAGTTGACCTGGAGTTCCAGAAGGAACTCTGGGTTAGGACGTTCCCAATACCACCTCGTCAGGGTATGGGGGACACGACAGTATTGACTCAATACTCAGAACACAAGGAAGCATGGTTTACCTGCAGAGGTTTGAGGTCAGCTATGCAGAGACCAGGATGCTGTTTCCCAGAAGAGGGGATAATGAAGAAAGAAGTAAGGGCCAGACATACTTCTTTCGTTCAAGCAGACTAAAACCTGATAACAATGCCCTCAACCTTCTGCTACCTGTCCAAAAAGGAGCCTGAGGTTAGACCAGCGGTTGTGTAGCCACCACAGAGCGATAGAAACGTATCGATACTCCTGTGGGTCACGTCCTGCAGGAAGCGGGCTGCGAAGGTCATTAGACGCTTCCAGACTCCAGCTTGTAGCACCTGCGTCACAGAGTAGTATTGCTCGAAGGCGAGGGACGTTGCGATGTATCCGACATCGTGCTGTAGGGAGACGGGGGAGGGTCTGGATTCAGGTCGAGATGAATGTCCTTGAGTCCGAGCTGAAGAGGTATACTGGTGACTCTCCCCCATGTCCTTCTTGTGCTCCCAACCCGGCTGCACGTGAGGACAAACTGCAGCTGTTCCCAAAGATAACCCCTTGATTCCTTTATTGGCATGAAGGAGAAGGTTTTGGGTCATCTGATACAGAATGGTGACTCGAAATCTTGAAGGAATTGGACCGAAGGGCCGGGACCCCAAGATTCTGAGTCTAGCCAACACCGTAGGAGCGAACCTGAATGTTGCCTTCCCCCAATCCTTAGAAAGGGAGGAGTCGTACGAGACCAAGAAGATTGCTTACACACTGGCCGCGGCAGAGTGAGCAGGAGACCCAAGACGAAATACGATCAGAGGCCTGACGTAAAGGGTCTTGAGAAGATCTTTTAAGGGACTAAAAAGTCCGAACCATGCTCCATGTTGGAGGTCTCACTACGACGGGGGCAGGGACGTTCGCAGCTTTGCATGAGCGAGGAAAGGTCCAGCGGGAAGGAAAAAGTTTATTCCTTTCATCCTGAAGGTCAGGGAAAGGTTGAGCGACAGGCTTCACTGCCGAGTTTCCTCCCGCCGAAAAGCAATAAGTTCGTTATTGCTGGAGAAGAGGCCTCAAGGGAAAACGTATATCTCCCACGACACCAACCACAGAAGACTCTCCACTTCGCCTGGTAGACCCCTGCGGATGACTATCGCAGGTGAAGCGACCACCGCCCGCGACTGTAGCGGGTTGTCTCTTCTTGAGGAGGAGGCGTAGTGTCTCCAGGCGTGAAGCCGAAGCGATGCCCCGGCTCGTGAAAGATGATGCAGTGTGGTTGTTTGAGAAGCCTGTGCCGTGGGAGAAGCTCTCCCGGGAGTTCCGTCAAGGGAAGCAGAGGGTCCGGAAACCGTTCTGCGTATAGTCCCAGTGGAGCTCTCAGGGCCATTGAAAGGTTGACAGACAACCTGGTCTTGTTGAGACCCATTCTCAACAGACAACAAAGGAGGGAAGACGCAGGCGTCGGTGTTGTCCCACCATCATTGGAATGCATCTTGCCAAAGAGTCTTGGGGTCTGAGACTGGGGGGAAAAACAGCGGAAGCTTGAGGTTCTAAGCTGTCGCGATCAGGTCCCCCAGGCCAGGACTTGCTGGTTACTAAAGGCCAAAGACCCCCAGGTAACTCTATCTATGAGGCTCTGCTCAGATAGTTGGAGAGAACATTCCTCTGCCTGGAATGAGCGAGCCGATAGTGGTATTGAGAGGATCTCAGATCATCTCAGTATCTCTACTGCAAGATGCGAAGGTATGAAAATGCGTCCCTTGCTGGTTGGAACACGCCAGTACCATGAAGTCGTCGCGCACGGAGCGACTTGGCAGGAGCTGTAGGATCTGTAGAGGAGCCAGACTACGGCCCCTAAGCCTGCCTGAATGATGGAGAGGTGTCCTTCAGGTCCTGACCATAGGCCTGAACCGGAACATGCCCCCCCCCCATTTTCTTTGACGAGTCCGAGAACAGCATAAAAATGTGGGGAAAGGACAAGAATATCCCCTCCCATCAAGAGGTTCCATATGTCAACACCCATTGCAGGTCTAATCGTTCCGCTGGTCCCATAGGGGCCAGAAAGTCCGGTAAATCGTTGCTTTGAAACCACCGGAACTTGGGCCGCCCCACAGGGAACTTATCCTGAGGCGACCGTTCGAGACCTTAGACGGGTCAATGAGGAAAAGAGACCTAGGAAACGTTCCAAGGTAGGGCTGAAAGCTCTGCTCAACTGAGAACAGGTACTGCGACTCTCCTCAGCCTTGCCACAGTCAACTGAAGGGAAGGCTCGGAGGAGGAGGCAACAGCATCTAGAGTCCCCAGGCGGTCACCCATCCAAGTACCGACCAGACCCGACGTTGCTTAACCTCGCTGGACGGACGAGAAGCGGGGTTTCCAACGTGGTAAGGCCGTTGACTCAATATCATGGCTAGATACTCCAGATTTTGAGGCAGAAGTAGAGAAGGCTCCTAGCAAATTACCATAATCCCTCACTCATGGTAAGGATCCGGAAGCTTGTCCCGGCGTCGAAGAAGGTCGAACCCGAGCTTACCAGAGTTGACCAGATCTCCAAAAGGCGAAGGAGGCGGAAGCCTGCTTCTGAGCGGCCATGAGGAAAGCAGGGAGAGTTCTCTGGGGAAAAACCTGCGATGCCACGGCGGGATCGCCACACCGCATCTTAAGCAGGAACACCTGTAGTCTAGGCTGAATTCCCAGAGCTTCCTGGAATATGGATGGAATGAAAACTGAAAGTACCCGTCCTTCCGATCCAGGGCCTAAGGAGTCCTGTCGCCTCGTTACCAGTCTGATCGATTCTGCTGTTCCACGCTGGACGAAGTTTGTTCGACAAACTTGATCAGAGCTGAGAGGTCGACTACGGAATTCCCGTCTCAGATGCTTTCCTACGAGAAAGGATCGACTGAAGAAGCCGGGGAGTGAAGCCGTCGATGATCCTATGGAGGACCTTCTCCTAAGGCATGGATCATTCTGCCCAAACGGGCAAAACTCTTGCCGACCCCATGGCATAGAGGTTCAGTGGCACTGAATTCGCTGACAGAGATGGCAGGCGCCATATCCTTGGCTGATCACGGAGATCGTGCAGGAATCGGCATCGGGAAGCTGTTATCCGGATGAGTAACCTTAGGCATCCTCCCAGCGTGGGACCTGCAAGGGGGGGGTTGCCAATCCTAGAGTTTGTGAACTCTGCCGCTCCCTCTAGGATTATGCCCCCCCCGGGAGAGCCTCCCGTGCTACCTGTTCCTGACAGGAGGGGACTGCTATTGGACACCTAGTCTTAGTTGCCGTAGCCGGTCCGATAACTTAGGCCGACAAGGCTGAAAGAAAGAGGCGCTGGAGGCCTGCAGGGTCTGGAAGAAAGCGCCTTGGAGGAGTGAAAACGGAAGTCGACTTCCTCCGCACAATCACTGTCTATGTCTCTGTCCTTGGGCACAAACAAGCTCTTCCCAAGGATGGAAGGGTGTCTGAGTTTGTCGACATCCACGGATGAGACACCCGAGAGGAAGTCCTCGGTCATTGCGTCCAGATGGTCCAACATCGAGCTTGCCCGCAAGTTCGAAATTTGGCGACGAAACGCCAAGGTGCTTGAGCCCGAGAGGAGGAAAGTACCCATGATCTTCCTGGAGCTTCCTTGTACAAAACCTCGGGTCGCAACCGAGGAGGGAAAGGACCTGGTAAGCCCCTTTCACGAGATGGAGAAGAGGAAGGGGTAAACCAGTCACCCCTTGGCCGACGGAGAAATCTCGAACGGAAAGCTCCCTAGCAAAACCCCTCCAGGGAATGACGGGGAAGGGCTAACCCAGGTTCTGGAAAGAAGAATGTTGCTCAGACCTCCCTGAAGATCCTTCCTGCTCAAGCATGTGCCATGCTCTGCGTTTACGGGGTGAGGCCGTGTTCTGGAAATGCGCTCCAGAAGACTCGCCAGGCTGGCCATGTTGCGAAACCCCTACGGGAATCGCAGTCACAATCGCCCTGGCGCTCGCGCGATGGTAAATCAATGGTTTGTGCGTGGCCGAACGTGGAAGCGCCCATGCGCGGGCACGCAGGAACGCAAACAAAAGTGCGCGAAGGAGCGCAGGAGGAGGGCGAGCGTGGTAGGAAGGGCAAGAGCTGGTGGTCGGCGAGCGATGACCCGTAGGCAAGCAATGGATACTGCAGGAATCAAGCCGATGTTCGCGCGACGGAACACCGCCGGTCGGCGCGACGGGGACACCGCCGGTCCGCGCGACGGGGACACCGCCGGTCCGCGCGACGGGGACAACGCCGGTCGGCGCGACGGGGACAACGCCGGTCGGCGCGACGGGGACACCGCCGGTCGGCGCGACGGGGACACCGCCGGTCGGCGCGACGGGGACACCGCCGGTCGGCGCGACGGGGACACCGCCGGTCGGCGCGACGGGGACACCGCCGGTCGGCGCGACGGGGACACCGCCGGTCGGCGCGACGGGGACACCGCCGGTCGGCGCGACGGGGACACCGCCGGTCGGCGCGACGGGGACACCGCCGGTCGGCGCGACGGGGACACCGCCGGTCCGCGCGACGGGGACACCGCCAGTCCGCGCGACGGGGACACCGCCGGTCCGCGCGACGGGGACACCGCCGGTCCGCGCGACGGAACACCGCCGGTCCGGGCGACGGAACACCGCCGGTCCGCGCGACGGAACACAGTTGGTTCACGCGCGGGCGAACATTGGAGCGCATGAGCGTAGGCGCGCGGGCACGTGGGCGTGCGGTCGCGCGGGTGAGCGCAGGCAGTCGGGAGACCGATGGCACGTAGGCGGGCGATGGCGCGTTGGCGAGCGATGGCCCGTATGCGAGTGAAGGCGCGTTGGCAAGCGATGGCGCGTCGGCAAGCGATGGCGCGTCGGCAAGCGACGGTGCGTCGGCGAGCGGTGGTGCGTTAACAAAACGCTAGTGCGCAGGCGAAGAATCGCGCGGGCGCGTAAGCGATCGCTAACGCGTAAGAGACTAGTGATAGTTAGCGCGCATCGCGCTAACAGAAGGCGCGCAGGTGCATCAGGAAGGTGCATCAGGAAGGTGAGCGCTGAAGCAAGTTGTTAATCAGGCGATCCTAGACGGTCAGAAAAAAAAAACCGTTGACGCCCATTGGTGCGTGGCAAAAAAGGGCGCGCAGATGTGCGCTGGCGATTGAAGAAAGCTGGCGCACAGAAGGACAGAAGTAAAGGTGAGCGCTGGCGAGCAGGAGGAAGATCTACGGCAAGACTCAGCTACCGGAGATCGTGGTCCACAGCAGGCGAGCGCTAGATCGCTACTGGTGGTGGCCAAGGGAACTGACACACGTGGCAGATCGATGGCGATCGTTGACGCGTAGGAGATCGCTGACGAGCAGGCGAACGTTGACGCGCCTGTGGTCGCTGGCGAGCAGAAGGCACCGCGTGGAAGCCTGTGCGTAGAAAAAGAGTTCTGGTCCAAGACCTGAACCGAAGTTCTAGATCGCGAGGGCACACAGGGCGCGTAACAGGAACCAACAGGAACAGCAGAGATGATCATCAGGAGAGCGCTGACGAACAGGGGAGCGCTGGCGAACAGGAGAGCGCTGGCGATCAGGAAAGCGCTGATGAGCAGGAGAGCGCCTGTGCGCTGACACTGAGCAGGAGAGAACACTGCAGAAGGGCGCGCAGGGGAACCCTGACACGCAAGGGAAGAACCCCCGTGGGAGGCAACCCTTTGCCCCGAAGGGATCGTTGTCCGTCGGGAGACTGATGTCCGTCGGAAGACCGTTGTCTGTCTGTCGGGAGACTGATGTCCGTCGGAAAACCGTTGTACGTCGATGAAGACCGTTGCCCGTCGGAAGACGAGGTCAGACTGCATACGGAGATTCAAAAAGGCGCCTCTAGCACCTTTATAGGGAGATGGGAGGCCCTTACGACGTAGCAGACGGTGAGCCTTACGGCGAAGGCGGCCAACAGCAACAACAGCAGAAGAGTCCTCTGAAGAGGAGTCTCTATGAGTGTACTCTCGCGAACGAAAGAGAAACACTTCGTAGAAGACGGGTCAGCCAGTGACCTAAAAGGAGCAATCCTCCGAAGAGGGGCTCCTGCAGTTGCCCAGCCCCTTGAGCGTAACTGCAGGTGCGACCGCTCAGCACCAAGAGCATAGTCCCACGAAAAAAAGGCAAGAGAAGAACCCCCCAAAAGGGAAAAAACTCAAGCCTGGACAGGAAAAACTTCCCTCGGAAGGAAAGTTACCCACCCAAGGAGGCGAGCCTCCTGAGAGTTCTAAAATGAACTGGAGAGCTGTCAATCGTCACGGGAGTACTTCCAGGAGAAGGAGACACGCCCCTGACGAAGATCTATAGGGGAGGCAGCAACAGCCGAATCCCCAGGCCTCAACAAGACAGCTCACTCCGTTCTCACATTACAGAAACGAACTAGATCGGTAACTGTGAAAAATAAAACAAAAATCATTAGTTAACATTCATTCCCCCGGGAAGGCTCCGAAGAGGAATCCCGAGGGAAAGGAGAACAAGAATTACACAACAGGCACAAGCCCCCACAACCACTTACACTCACGGAAGGAGAGCTGTAACCAACACAGAATTATAACAATTATAATTATGTAACTATGTAATTATGTAATTTAAAAATGAATGAACACTAAAGAACGAAAACCCCGAAAGGAATCGTTCTACAAGCTGAAAAATCAACAAATACAATTAGATTCATAAACTAATTGAGACAAAACGTACGGCGTAGCAACCCCCCCACATGGGAAGGAAGCTACAAAGGCGTAGTAAAAGTAATCGTAGTAAAAGGGGTGAACGACCTCAAGAGAGAGAGAGAGAGAGAGAGAGAGAGAGAGAGAGAGAAAGACCGAAGTCAAACTCGATCGCGACCCATGAAATTACACCGTGGTGGCCTAACTGCCGAGGGCTCCACGGAGATATCGTACACTACACACACAAGCACAAACTCTGAAAAGGAAATTTACTGATTTCTATACTCAAATATATACATAAACATGAGAAAATGTTTACATATATATTGAGTAAAAGAAAAGTAAGTGAATAAGTAAAGACAAAACAAACAATGGCTGCCAAGCGAAGACAAAGACAGAGACGTCTGTCCATGTCCGAGCCAAAAGTGAAAGTGAAGCAATTCACCGGTGTGTGAGGGGGGGGAGGGGTAGCTAGCTACCACTCCCCTACCCCCCCCCCCCCCCTAACTAGCGCGGGGGTAATACACCCTCGTTAAATTCTAATGGCTCGCCATTTCAGCTACGCTAAAAGGTAAACCCAATGTAAATAGCGTGGTTTGTATTTCGGTTACGGAACAAATAAGAGTGAGTTCACGCCAAGACAGTTCCATTGCAAAACGGAGGAGAAAACTATGGATTATTTCTGGAAGACATCTTGGATGAGGTCTTCCCATTAGCAGTTTTTGATTTAACATTATTACCAGTAGGTTTCTTCACAGGTGGTCTTGTTATGTTGGGTTTTACATTTGTGTTTTTCTTTGTATTCTTTTTATCTATTTGTTGAGGTGGATGGTTGACCTCAACTTGAATTTCTGATTTATTCAGTTCATCTTCTGGTTCATTAGAAACATCAACAGACAAAACATCAAATTTATTTGAAGTCATAACCTTAACGTTTCTAATGGAGGGTGGAGAGAGAGATGGAGGTCTCTCTCTTTTACGATTAATAGATGGTGGGATTCGAGGTTTTTGCACCTTTCCCACAACAGGTGCATCAGGTAAGTTAGTCTTAAGTGGAACCTCCATCAGATCAGGCAAGGACATGGCCTGAGAGAGGTTTGTATTACAGTATTTTTTGTAATGGCGGCTGAAGGCTGTACAGCAATGGGCAATGACCTAGTGTTAATACACTGTGGTAAAGCCTCAGGAGGTAATATGGTTACCTCGTTATTTGACATTTTGTCAGATAGTATACTTTTTTTTTAGCTATTGGCAGCGCTAGGTTGGTTTGATTTTAATGCCTTAGCATATGTATTTGATTTATTTAATAGTCTTTTGGCATGGGTCACACTTATATGTTCTAAGTTTGATTTGTTGAGGGCAGCTTCCTCCAACTTATATAGCTCGCAGCTCTTGTCTGTGGATTTGTGATTCGAGCTGCAATTTAAACACCTGGCTCCAAGTGCACACTCTCCATGGTAAGATTTGGAGCAAATACCACACATCTTCTCATTTTTGCAAACTTTGGATGGGTGCCCAAATTTAAAACAATTAAAGCATTGCAATGGCTTCTGCTTGAAGGGTCTTACTTTAATCCTTTCGTTCTCGATAATAATATGAAAAGGTACATCAGCATCCTGGAACGTAAGGATTATCATTGATGTACCTGGGACTTTATGAACTTTCCATACATTTAATGGACACATGGCCAGTATCTCCTCCTCTGTAAAATCATATAGATCTCTGTTAAAAACTACGCCCCTTCCGTAGCTAAAATTTAGGTGGGGTTTGACTTCTAACTTAATGTCATCATTACTTATTTTCATATTGGACAATATTACCGACTGTGTACTGGATTTGGCATGGATAAGGAAACTATTTTTTCTGAAACGAGATATATCACCTGGTGCAATAGTTCCTACTTTTTTCTGAATAAATTTGCATATTTTAAAATAATTCCCTGTAACCCCGTTTGATTCAGCTATAAGCCACATCGGTGGTTTTGGATTTCTCTGGGAGGGCATTATTAAATCTGCGTCTTTTTCCAACCAATCGGCAGGCCTGTACACATCCAAATCTTTTGGTACCTTATCGCAGAGAGCAGCCGCGACATTCAAGTTATTAATTTTAATATTATTCAAGTTACTTATTGCACTAAATGCTTCGTCATAATTACTATAAGATATCCATGAATCCCAAGTTTCAGCTTCAAGTTTCATCCTTATTTCTTTTATGCATCCATAGCATTCAAATGCTTTACATAGATCGTCATAATTTGTCTCTATTGAAATTTGTGTAACATGAAGGATTCGAAGTTTCCTCGTGTTAACCAAATTACTTGATTTTGAAATATCAGTAGAATGGTCCTTTCCCGTTCCAAGGTCATCAACAGAGCTTTCCCTTATCACATTAGCAGAGGTCGTCAACAGTAGCGGGGGAGAGTCAGCGTATCCAGGGGATGGGGGTTCGTTCCTTAAAGAATCCATTAGACGAGAGAGAGAAAAGGGTTATTTTGATGTACCTGCTCAAGAATGTTAGGCCATCACACGTCGGAAAGGAAATTTGCACTCTCCACTATCGGCACAATGAGAGTATACTTCCCAGATGGTCCACTCCATACCCTACCCGAAGGATAGCATCAAAACAGATATAGAGGCACAGGTGTATGCTGAACCCGCCTGTTAGGACTGAGACCAAAAAATTATGGAATCATCCTCCCCATATCTATAATGACGGGCTTCCGGCCAAAAGCCGAGAGTCCTATCCCAAGCATTGGATCCCCCTGGATTGCGAAGACCCAACACTTGAGAATAGTTCCGCCAAAAAGGTCCAAACCATCTTCGGGATGGCTGAAATCATCCAATATTCTCACATATAGCTTTGAATGCAAACACCTCCCAACCGTGATACCTCCTCCCACTCATCAAAGCAGGCAACAATAAAGGATGTATGAACATCCTAGCCGGGGCTACAATGGATGTAAAAACATCCAAGCCATAGGAGAAAAAAAAAATAATAAATATATATGTACATAATATATACACATATATAATTAGGGAAATTTTACTCATAGAGTTTGGAAAACAAGACTAAAGAAAGTTTATGAAATTAGGATTAGGTCGAAGTAATATTGAGAAAAAGAAAAAGGTGAAAGATAGAAATTTAGATTCGAACTGGGGGAGCAATTTCCCCAAGTTCGAGAGCCCTCTTGCCCGTCACCAAGTTTCAGCACGGGAATGAAATGCCGTGCTGAAGCTCAATGACTTCATCAAGGCATTCTCTCATTAAGAGGGGCCTCCGAAGAGGAGTCTCTGGAGTGAACTCCCCCAAGGGGGAGAAGCACTTGCAGGAGAGACCGTGGCATCAGCTGCCGCCGAAGGGGACTGAGCCCTCAGCAACAACAGCAGAAGGAGACCTCCGAAGAGGAGTCTCTGTGGTGAACTCCCCCCCCCCCCCCCCCCCCCCCGGGGAAGAAACACTCGCAGGAGAGACCGTAGGGCTCAGCTGCCCCCCGAAGGGGACTGAGCCTTCAGCAACAACAGCAGAAGGAGTCCTCCGAAGAGGAGTCTCTATGAGTGTCCTTTCTCGCGAACGAGAGAGGAACACTTTGTAGAAGAGACTGAAGATGGAGCCCAAGGGCCGCAAGGTCTGCACGTGACCTAGGAGCCAGCCTCCGAAGAGGCGCTCCTGCAGCTGCTCAGCCCCTTGAGCGTAGCTGCAGGTGAGACCACTCAGCACCCAGAGCATAGTCGCACAAAAACTATGGTCCGAGAACGTAACCGCTCAGCCCCTTGAGCAAGGTTACAAAAGCGGTCGCTCAGCACCAAGAGCAAAACTGCCGGAGGACCAGGAACATATTATAATTATTAATGGTAAGAGAAGTTTCCCCCGAAAGGGGAAGAAACTCAAACCTGGGCAGGGAACCTCCCTCGGAAGGGAAGTTACCCACCCAAGGAGGCGAACCTCCTGAGGATACTAAGATGAACTGAAGAGCTGTCGGTTGTCTCGGGAGAACTACCAGGAGAAGGAGACACGCCCCTGACGAAGTCCTATAGAGGAGGCAGCAACAGCCGACTCCCCGAGTCCCAACAAGACAGCTCTGCTTCGTTGTCACATTAGGCAAACGGAAAAACAGATCGTTAACTGTGAAAATAAAAAGTAATTAGTTAACATTCATTCCCCCGGGAAGACTCCGAAGAGGAAAACCCGAGGGAAAAGAACACAAGAATTACATAACAGGCAAGAGCCCTCAACCCCACCTACACTCACGGGAAGGGGGAAGGGCGAGAACAGTAACAAAAACAGAATTATAACAATTATGATTATGCAATTCATTAAAGAATGTTCACTAAAAGTAAGAACGAAAAACCCCCGAAGGGAAACGTTCTAAAAAAAAAAACTGAAAAGTTAACAATACAATTAGATTTATAATCGAGATAAAAAGTACTGCGTAGCAACTCCACCCGAACGGAGGAGCAATCGTAGTACTGTATATAGAAAACGTAGTAAAAGGGTGAACGACCTCCAGAGAGAGAGAGAGACCGTAGTCAACTACACTCTCGCGTTCCTACGCTGAACCACACATTCCCCATAGGAAAAGAAGAGTAGCGGAGAAACAAATAATAATAAGTCCAGCGATGACGACTCCCCACGGCGCCCGTGGAAGAAGCCGACCGAAGGACCCAGGAAGAGATCGCGGTCCATGAAACTACATCGTAGTGGCCTGACTGCCGGCGGCTACACGGTGATATCATACACACACACACACACATACACACAGCACGAACACTGAAAAGGAAACTTACTGATTTCTATACTCAAATATATACATAAACATAAAAATATGTTTACATATATATATATATATATATATATATATATATATATATATATATATATATATATATGAGTTCAAGAAAAGTAAGTAATTAAGTAAAGACAAAACAATAAATGGCTGCCATGCGAGGACGGGAACAAAGACATCCGTTCGTCGTCCGAGCCAAAAGCGAAGTGAGTCAGTTCACCAGTGTGTGAGGGGGGAGGGGTAGCTAGCTACCCCTCCCCTACCCCTGCTAACTATCGCGGGGGTAGTTAACCCTCGTTAAAAATCTAATGGCTTGCCATTTCAGCTACGCCGAAAGTAATACCCTATGTAAATAGCGTGGTTTGTATTTCGGTTACGGAACAATTCTGATTTATTCAATTTATTTTCCAGTTCAATAGAAACATCAACAAACTTAATTTTAATGTTTCTAATGGATGGGGGTGAGAAAGATGGAGGTCTATCTCTTCTCCAATTAATAGATGGCAAGATTGTAGGTTTTTGCACCTTTCCCACTACAGGTGCATCAGGTAAACAAGTTTTGAGTGGAACCTTCATCAAATCAGGCAAGGACATGGCCTGAGAGAGGTTTGTACCCGTTTTAGTGATGGGGGACAAAGGCTGTACAGAGACGGGCCATGCCCTAGTGTTAATACAGTGGTAAAGCTTCAGGAGGTAATATGCTTATCATTCAGCATTATATCAGATGGTATATTTCCTTTTCTAGAGCTATTGGCAGGACTAGGTGGGTTCAATTTTAATGCCTTAGCATAGCTATTTGAAATATTTAATAGTCTCTTGGCATGTCCCACACTTATATGATCTAAATTAGATTGGTTAAGGGCAGCTGCTTCCAACTTATACAGCTTGCAGTTCATCTGTGGATTTATGATTCGAGTTACAATTTAAACACCTCTCTCAAAGTGCACATTCTCCATGGTACAATTTGGAGCAAATACCATATATTTTCTAACTTTTGCAAACTTTAGACAGGTGTCTAAATTTAAAACAATTAAAACTATCCCAATGCTGTTGCCAAATATGATATTTTCATTATAAAATAAATTTTTGAATATACTTACCCGGTGAATACATAAATAGCTGACGTCTCCGACGGCCCGACAGATTCCAAAAAACTCGCGAGCGATCGCCATGAAGGTTGCGGGTGTGCCCACCAGCGCCGACTATCGGCCAGATACCGCATATACTTCTCAACCACTCCAGTTCTCAGTCCGCTGGGTCTCTATCGGGGAGGAAGGGAGGGCCTTTAATATTATATATTCACTGGGTAAGTATATTCAAAAATTTATTTTATAATGAAAATATCATTTTTAAATATTAAACTTAGCCGGTGAATATATAAATAGCTGATTCACACCCATGGTGGTGGGTAGAGACCAGTATTAATACAATAAAGGCATATATGCTCAAGAGTTTTTGACAAATATTTCATAAAAAACAAACTTAAGTATAGGTACCTGGTAAGGAAGCTGACTCTGATGATTACTCTGCCTCATTAGTCCGCTTCCCTCACGAAGCCCAGCCATCCTCTCAGGATGCTGAAAGACTCCCAGGAGCTGTTATATCCAGGGCGAACACCCCTATAACAGGACCTCATCAAAACCCTTAATCTGGGCGCTCTCAAGAAACAACATTTGACCATCCGCCAAACCAAAAAGATTGCGAAAGACTTCCTAGTCTTCCGTACAACCCAAGACAAGATTAAAAACATTTCAAGAGAAGATTAAAAGGATATTGGGATTAAGGGAATGTAGTGGTAGAACCCTCACCCACTACTGCACTCGCTGCAATGAATGGACCCATAGTGTAGCAGTCCTCATAAAGAGTCTGGACGTCTTTTAAGTAAAATGAAGCGAACACTGACTTGCTCCTCCAAAAGGTCGCGTCCATAATACTTCGAAGGGATCTATTTTGCTTAAAAGCCACCGAAGTCGCTATTGCTCTCACTTCGTGAGTCTTGACCTTAAGCAAACTACGATCCTTCTCACTTAAATGAGAATGTGCCTCCCGGATTAAAAGTCTAACAAAGTAAGATAACGCATTCTTAGACATGGGCAATGAGGGCTTCTTAACGGAGCACCATAAAGCCTCAGAACAACCTCGTATTGGTTTACTTCTAGACAAGTAAAACTTAAGAGCTCTAACGGGGCACAGCACTCTTTCAACTTCATTACCTACGATCTCTGAAAGACTAGGTATTTCAAAAGATTTAGGCCAAGGACGAGATGGAAGTTCGTTCTTGGTCAAAAAACCAAGTTGAAGAGAACATATAGCTTTATTCGTCGAGAAGCCGATGTTCTTACTAAAAGCATGGATCTCACTGACCCTTTTAGCCGAAGCCAAGCTCACCAAAAAAAGTGTCTTGAGGGTAAGATCCTTCAGGGAGGCTGAATTTAAAGGCTCAAACCTGTCTGACATTAGGAACTGTAGGACCACGTCTAAGTTCCAAGCAGGAGTTGAAATACGACGCTCCTTAGAGGTCTCGAAAGACTTAAGCAGGTCTTGGAGATCTTTGTTATTTGAAAGATCCAAGCCTCTATGCCTGAAAACAGAAGCCAACATGCTTCTGTAGCCTTTAATGGTGGAAGCAGAGAGGGAGCGACCGTTTCTCAGATACAGGAGAAAATCCGCAATCTGCGCTACAGAGGTACTGGAGGAGGAAATAGAGGAGGACTTGCACCAATCTCTAAATACCTCCCACTTCGACTGGTAGATCTTGATTGTAGAGGATCTCCTATCCCTCGCGATCGCTCTGGCTGCCTCCTTCGAAAATCCTCGAGCTCTTGAGAGTCTTTCGATAGTCTGAAGGCAGTCAGACGAAGCGCGGGGAGGCTTTGATGAAGTCTCTTTACATGAGGCTGCCGTAAGAGATCCATCCGTAAAGGCAGACTCCTTGGAACGTCTACCAGCCATAGAAGTACCTCTGTGAACCACTCTCTCGCGGGCCAGAGGGGAGCAACCAACGTCAACCTTGTCCCTTCGTGAGAGGCGAACTTCTGCAACACCTTGTTGAGGATCTTGAACGGTGGAAATGCGTAAGCGTCCAGGTGAGACCAGTCCAACAGAAAGGCATCTATGTGGGCCGCCTCTGGATCTGGGACTGGAGAGCAATAAGTCGGGAGCCTTTTGGTCAGCGAGGTCGCAAAGAGATCGATGGTGGGTTGACCCCAAGTCATCCAAAGACTCTTGCACACATCCTTGTGGAGGGTCCACTCTGTAGGGATCACCTGACCTCTCCGACTGAGACAGTCCGCCAAGACGTTCAACTTCCCTTGGACGAACCTCGTCAAAAGTGAGATGTTTCGATCTTTTGACCAGATGAGGAGGTCCCTTGCGATGACGAAAAGAGCGTGGGAGTGAGTGCCTCCTTGCTTGGAGATGTAAGCCAAGGCCGTGGTATTGTCCGCATTCACTTCTACCACTTTGTTTCGAAGCAGATTCTCGAAACTCGTCAGTGCTAAATGGACTGCCAACAGCTCCTTGCAGTTGATGTGAAGGCTCCTCTGGTCTGCCGTCCAAAGACCCGAGCATTCCAGACTGTCCAGAGTCGCCCCCAACCCAAATCCGACGCGTCTGAAAATAACACATGGTTTGGGTTCTTGACTGCCAGAGACAGACCTTCTCGAAGTCTTATATTGCTGTCCCACCAGGCCAGGCAAGTCTTGACTGGTTCGGAGATCGGGATCGAGACTGCCTCCAAAGTTTTCTCCTTGTTCCAATGGGAGTCTAAATGGAAGTCTCCCTAGAGAGATAAACTGTTCCAGGGATGAAAGCGTCCCTAGGAGGCTCATCCAGCTTCTCACAGAGCAATGGTCTTTCTCTAGCATGAGAAGGACTTTGAGCAAAGCTTACTCTATCCTGTTGGCAGACGGAAAAGCCCGAAAAGCTAGACTCTGTATCTCCATCCCCAAATAGAGAATCGTTTGGGAGGGAGTCAGCTGAGACTTCTCTATGTTCACCAATAGGCCCAACTCCTTCGCAAGATCCAACGTCCACTGTAGGTCCTGCAGACAGCGATGACGGGACGACGCTCTGAGTAACCAGTCGTCCAGGTACAGGGAGGCTCTGATCCCCGACAAATGTAGGAATTTTGCTACATTTCTCATGAGCCTCGTAAAAACAAGAGGAGCAGGGCTGAGGCCGAAGCACAGTGCTCGGAATTGGTACACCACATTCCTGTATACAAACCTTAGATACGGCTGAGAATCTGGGTGTATAGGAATGTGGAAGTACGCATCCTGCAAGTCGAGAGAGACCATCCAGTCTCCCTCTCTGACTGCTGCTAGAACGGATTTGGTGGTCTCCATCGTAAACTTTGTTTTGACAACAAACACGTTGAGAGCACTGACATCCAGCACCGGCCTCCAACCTCCTGTATGCTTTGGAACTAGGAAGAGACGGTTGTAAAAACCTGGGGATTGAAGGTCCGAGACTTTCACCACCGCCCCCTTCTCTAACAACTGAGACACCTGCAGATGTAATGCCTGTCTCTTCGACTCCTCTCGATACCTGGGAGAGAGGTCTATCGGATCGTTTACTAGAGGAGGTCTCCGTACAAAAGGGATTTTGTAACCCTCCTTTAGCAACAAAACAGACTCCCGGTCTGCACCCCTCTTCTCCCAGGCCTGCCAGAAGTTGGTCAATCTGGCCCCTACTGCTGTCTGAGGACGTGGGCAGTCAGACTCTGCCACGGGAGGACTTAGATCCTCTCCTCTTACCTCTCTTACTATCGGCACGAGAGCCTCCCTTACTGGGAGCTCTGCCACGAAAGGGCGGGATAAACCTTGTCGCTCGAGTAACAAATTTGGGTCTGTTGACATAAGAGGATGAAGGTACAGCCTTACGCGCAGACGTGGCCATCAAATCATGAGTATCCTTCTGCACAAGAGACGCTGCGATATCCTTAATCAGCTGCTGCGGGAACAGGGCAGAAGACAATGGTGCAAAGAGTAGTTCTGACCTTTGACAAGGAGTGACACCTGCAGACAGGAAAGAACAAAGAGTCTCTCTCTTCTTAAGAACTCCTGCTGTAAAAGTAGCAGCGAGTTCATTAGAGCCATCTCGGATAGCCTTGTCCATGCAGGACATAATTTGCACAGAGACATCACGGTCTGCTGACGAGATCTTCCTACTCAAGGCTCCCAGCGACCAATCCAAAAAGTTGAAAACTTCAAAAGCCCGATAAACTCCTTTGAGGAGATGATCTAGGTCTGAAGAGGACCAGCAAACCTTCGAGCGTCTCATGGCCAGACGACGAGGAGAGTCTACGAGGCTTGAGAAGTCTCCCTGGGCAGAGGCAGGTACTCCCAAGCCGAGAACTTCTCCCGTGTCATACCAGACGCTCGCACGAGAAGCCAGTTTGAAAGGGGGAAAACCAAAAGCTGACTTCCCCAAACTCCTCCTGGTCATTAACCAGTCGCCTAATAAACGCAAGGCTCTCTTAGAAGAGCGAGAGAGCACTAACTTTGTGAACGACGGAGTCGAAGCAGCTAGGCCCAGCGTGAACTCTGATGGGGGCGAACAAGGAGCAGCAGACACAAAATGATCAGGAAAAAGTTCCTTAAAAATAAGCATGATCTTCTTAAAATCAAGAGAGGGCTGAGCAACTTTAGGCTCCTCTCCGTCCGAAAAAGTCCCCAAAGGAATATCAGTTGGAAGGGGATCAACGACTTCCTCATCCGACGGAACTTCGTCCGACAACTGCCGAGTCTCGCGATACGGAGAGACATGCCGAGGAGGCAACGCTTGACAGGCTATGTCAACATGCGACGGAGCAGCAGCAACAGCTGAGGTAACGACGTCACGCCGCGGCTGCAAAGACTGAAAGTCTTGTGACTGACAAACAACAACAGCCTGAGTTGAATGCCGTTCGACATCACGTCGAGACTGCATTGACTGCAGGGTCTGAGCAGGAAAAACAACATCTGACTGCGGTGACAGACGTTCAACGTCACGTCGGGGCAACGGAGTCGGTCGACGAACGTCAGTGCGGGGCTGCGGTGACAGCTGCTGAACGTCACCTCGAGACTGCGGCAAAGGGGGTTCCACGTCACGTGACTGACGTGAATGACGAGGAACACGATCAGAATCG
The DNA here is from genome assembly GCF_036898095.1 of Palaemon carinicauda. Lineage (NCBI taxonomy): Eukaryota > Metazoa > Arthropoda > Malacostraca > Decapoda > Palaemonidae > Palaemon > Palaemon carinicauda. Next base: position 64,880,380 of record NC_090761.1, on the reverse strand, counting down.
CGTTTAAAAGCACAAGAAACGTTAGCGCTAACATCATAAGGACGAGAAAACACTCGTTTAGGCGGCTGAAGGCCAGAGTCACGCTTATCGTACTGGCGAACCGCAAGCAAAGGATCTTTGCGAACCTGTTCATGCTCATAAACCTCCATTAAAGAGGAAAGTTTAGACTGCATGTCCCGCAGGACAACCCACTTCGGGTCAACGGGAGTCGGAACGGGCCGTGACGTCGGTAACGTCTGTGCATGCAAATCATCGCACCTACCGAGACCCTCGGACTCGGTGTTACGTTTTCGCTTAACAGGCGAACAGCCATCCGATGACTGAAAGTGGTCAGAGCTGCCCCAATGGCTACAGCCAGGACGCTGGACCTGTCCTGAAGGGACTGACTTGCGCTTTAAGGGTCTAGAAACCTTACGCCAAGGTTTCTTATGCGACAAGTCGTCGGAAGACGAGGAGAACTTAGTCTCCCCCGTCTTATGGTAAGGACGTTCTTGATGAGAAACGTCTGATACCAAAGAGGGAACGTCTGTACGTCAGTTTACACCTCTCGCTCCCTTAAGTCCTACGACATTCCTTCTCCCTGGTGCAGGGGAGCCTGAAAGAGGTCTCGGACTAGGGGAGCGACAAGCACGAACAGACGAACCCCCGGTCGCAACACTAAACACATTTTGCGCACTTTCCACTCTACCACTTTGATTTTCTACTTTACCACTTTGACACTTTAACAACTTAACATCGGACATAAGCTGGTTCCTGTCCGAGGCTAAGGTTTCAACCTTCTCACCTAATGCTTGAATGGCTAAAAACATATCGCGCATTGAAGGTTCATGAGTGCTAATAGGGGGTTCAGAAACTACCACTACAGGGGAAGGATTAGGTTCAGGGGCATGGGAGGAGGAAAATTCTAAAGATCTAGATGAGCTTCTCCTCACCCTATCTCTTTCGAGCTTACGAGTATACTTTTCATACTCTAACCACTCGAATTCCGACAAAACCACGCACTCCTCACACCGATCTTCTAATTGGCAGGATTTACCCCGGCAATTAGAACAAACAGTATGAGGGTCGATAGAGGCTTTCGAAAGACGTTTGTTACAATCTCTCGCACATTTGCGATATACAGGAGAAGGGTCAGCCATTATGAACAACCAGAGAAAATCCAAAGTAAAGCCAAGTTCATCAACAAAAAACAAAAAGCAAAAAAGGTTTCAAGAGTTTTATTGAAGGAACACACCAACACAGCGAAAGCCAATAAAACCCAAAACAAAGTACTTCACCAATTCGGTAGAAAACTCGAGGTCTAGAGCGAGCGGAACCAATGTTGTCGGTGACACCGACAGAGAAGAACTAGAGTGGTTGAGAAGTACAGTATATGCGGTATCTGGCCAATAGTCGGCGCTGGTGGGCACACCCGCAACCTTCATGGCGATCGCTCGCGAGTTTTTTGGAATCTGTCGGGCCGTCGGAGACGTCAGCTATTTATATATTCACCGGCTAAGTTTAATATTTAAAAATTATAAATAGAATTATTAATTGTAGGTAAAAAATTATTACTAGGAATGGGATACCTTCTTAGTAGCAACTCGGCTACAGTAGTCTTTGCCAATGGAGGACTTAGGCAATGTTTTGGAGTCTTTGGATTCCTTCCTGGGAAGGATGTACAGTAAGACTCAAACATTGATGAGGGTGGCATGTTTCTTCCAATCCATGACTGTGTGGAACTCTCGGTGCGAAGAGAGGTTTCCTCCATTGGTGGGATGGGGGAAAGTCTCTCTTTGCGTGATTCCCTTGGAGAAGGGAGCGCCATCTTGGACTTTGTCTGTCAACAAGCACATTTTTGTGCTCTGAAAACTTTCTCGATTATTTAGGAGATACGAAGATCTACATCACCTAGAATTGACTGAAAGCTGTGGTAGTGCTTAGTGATCAGTGCTGTGAAATTAGTGTGTTTACGAGTTTTTGAACTTACTTTATTTAGGATTAAAAATCTCGTTCACTCTGCCACACCACTACGTTCAAGTTTTTCCTAATCCGCGCATGCGCAGTGCAGTGTGTGTGACGTGGTTAGCCCCGTCATGGCAACGTTACTGTGCCAGAGGAACGAAATCAGATACGGGCATTGTTAAAAACCAGTAGATAATGACTATGGAATTCTCTGGATCTGGTACTCTCGCTGATGTTGAGGAGGACCTTGCTCTAAGTGATGATAATGTTGAAGAGCATCTGCTTACCCAGGAACATTGGCCACGACTTGTCTTTACTAAATCTCATAAGTTGATCCCTGCTGGTGCAGCTCCTAGTCTCATGGACCATACCACTACCTCCAACAAACGATGTATGGAGCATGATTCAGATAGCAGTAATGAGCCATCATCCCCTGCTGCTAAAACTACAAAGTGTGATGCTTCTTCCTCTCAAAATAAAGTTTTAAATAGTTCCCTGCCTAGACCTACTATTCAGATTATACCTACCATGGCTACAAAAACTGTTCTCCCTGCCTTTGCTCCATGTGCTAAATACATAAAGCTCCTATTTAAAGAAAATCCGGGGGTTAATGTGAAGCTTCGCTGGCTATCAGAGGTTACCAAGATGTTCAGCCTCGATCGGGAATTGGCTGAAGTTAAAATGTCTGCGGTCACTTCTTGATTTGTATACATTTCGAGGCATCGCTTGGATATCATAAATAGGGTCAAGGGTGGCGAGGTTCTGTCACTTGTGTTGGATGTTCAGGATGCTGTAAACAGACCCCGTAAGTTTCCTACATATCTCATCACTCGATATCCTGTGGATGTAGACCCTTCATTAGCTAAGGAACTGACAGGGGTGCACACTGTACGTCGTTTCCTACAGGATGGGAAGTCCATCAATCGTATTGTCATTACTTGGAGCCACCCAGATCCACCCCGGTCTTTTGTTAACTTCTCCTTCCTCCCTTGTCTACCATCATGTGAACTACGCAGAATGCCAGACGAAAAGCCATGGTGTTTCAAATGCTGGGGTATCGGTCACATCTCACGATATTGTGCTGCCCCTGAAAAGTGTGCATTTTGTGCTGCTGAGCATGATAGTCGGACCTGCCCTCATCGGTCCCCTGTACCACCCACAGTGGTTGACAATTCTTCAGCATCAACATCAACCCCATTACCTCTACCTACACCGGACTCCTCGCATTGGAAATGCCCGAGATGTAATGAGCCTGGAGTCAATGTGTGGCATGGCTGTACCCGGCGTTCAGGCTCTGCATCGAACCAGCTTATTGCACAACAGCTTCCAGTGCCATCAATCAAACCCACTGTTACTGCCTCCTCACAAGTGACTACACTTCGTAATGCTGTAGATGTCCTCAAGTCTCGATGTGACTCCCTTATATAACGTTTTGAAGCCATTGAATCTCATTTAGAGAGCATGGACACTCGCATTGACAGTCTCGTAACCTCCTTTGACAACCTAACTTCTAAATTTGCTACTAATGATAACACACTACAATCTCTTGTTGAAGCTCAGCAGGTTGTTATCACATCAGTTACTACACTCACTGAGAAACTTGACTCACTTGCTACACATCTTGAGAGTGTTACTAATCCCCATACAGGACCTTTGCCACGTGATACACCACCAATGCATACCCGTGTCACCACTGCCTCTTCATCTAGTCGCCGTTCTTCCAAGGGACATGTTCGATAACCAAGTGAAGCTTAATATCATCTCGTGGAATGCCTATGGTATTACAAACTGGGTAAAACTTTCTGCACTTAAGGGAATTGTACATAGTCACCACCCAGATGTTATTCTAATTCAGGAAGCTTTAGTTGGTAATGCTCAGCCAAGGGGAAAAGCTCCCTAGCTCACTGGCTATGTGTCCTACGTCCATTTAGTAAGACATGGTCTCATCACTTATATACGCACTTCAATTCAGCATAGACTTCTCCCAAACTCTGAGGATGAAGATACAACATTCCAATTATTTGAGATTACTGTTGGCGGAGGCACCATACGACTGTGCAATGTATATGCAGCACCTGGTAGGATAAATACAGCCAAGCTTCCAGCCCCAACCCTTCGTGGTATGGTTTACATGGGAGATTTTAATGCTCGTCATCCAGACTTGGGAGATCTTGCTGGCGCTGTGAACCGCAACGGGAACCTACTTCTAGGATACATTCGTCGAAATCAACTGACCCGTTGGGACACTGGTGGATCTACGCATGCACGAGGTGGTACTTTGGATCACATCTTGACCTGTGGACTCGTACCTTCCCGAGTCAATTGTGTAACGGTTCCTACGCTCTTCTCTGATCACATTGGTCTTAGCATCCAATATTCCCTTCCCGCTACACCTACTCCAATACACAATCGCACTTGCATCACAATTCCGCCTAAGTACCAGCCTACGTACATTTCATATATGACTAACCTTCGACCTTCATTTGACCTCCACTGTCCGGAGAAACTTTACTCCTTACTTGTTAGTACCACACATGCTTTCCACACACAATATATCAGAAAGCCTCATATCAGGCATCGTGTTAGTGCTATGACACTGGATAATCGAATTTCTCAGGCAGAAAAGAAGGCGATGGATGATGGCCTTGCCTTTATGAGACAACCAAGTCCTGAGACTCTGCACCAGTATCAACTATCGAGAGATGATCTAGTTGCTCTACAGCAATGTGTACAAACAGATTCCTGGCACAAATTAACAGACAGCATCAACCATCAAACAAGCATTGGTTCCATGTGGCACCTCATCAACAGGATTGTGAAGAAGAAACCCCCAAGTGTCCTCCACCACAGCCCTGCTCAGTATGCACAGGACCTTATTGATGAGTGGTCAGCACAGTCACGAACCATCAACCTTCCAGCTCATATAAAAGATTCTCTCTCTTCACAAAAAAACCATCGTGCCTTACGTCTCAGTTCCGCCTTACTGAGCAGTGATGAAGAGGATGATGTACCCATAACTAAGGAAGAGCTACGACGTGCCTTAGCAAGGAGTAAGAAGTCAGCTCCTGGTGATGATGGCATCACCTATGCAGTTCTTTGCACACTCATAAAAATACCTGGCAACCCTCTCCTCTGGCTCTACAACCTCTGCCTCTGCTTGGGATATGTGCCCCTAGCATGGACTCATAGTACAATTGTACCCGTTCCCAAGCCTAGCACTGACAAATTTCGTCCTATCTCCCTCACCTCCTGTTTCTGCAAAGTATTTGAACGTATTCTCCTCTCACGCCTTATGTTCCGGCTGCAAGATAAGCTTTCGTCTAGAATATATGGCTTCCTACCCCAATGAGGAACACATCATTGTCTCATGGAGCTCTACACTCGTCTCTCCCCAACCAGTGTTGTAGCCTTCATTGATTTGAAAAGTGCATTTGACGTTGCAAATAGAGACATTATTTTAGACCAGCTTATTGATTTTGGAATCAAGGGAAACCTTTTGAGGTGGATACGTGGATATCTTCGAAATAGAGTTTCTCGTGTGCTGTTTAAGGGAGCATTGAGCACTGCAAAGGAACTTGAACTTGGTACTCCACAAGGGGGAGTACTTAGTCCATTTTTATTTAATATCCTCCTACATCGCCTTCTTTCCTTACTTCCTGATACTGATAACACAACCATCACTTGCTACGCAGACGATATTTGCATTCATTCAACCTCTCCAGAGCACTTGCAACGCTTCCTTTCTTCCTTCTACGAATCAGCATCCTCCTGTGGTCTTATCATCTCCCCAGGAAAAAGTAGAATCTTCTCCCCAAGGCCAGCAAGGAATCTACCAGAATTTACTGTGGGGAACAATGTTGTACCTTTATGCGCACAATATATTTACTTGGGAGCACCAGTGCGAATTACACCATCCATTCCAGCGAGACAGAGAGTACATCCCATTGTCCAAGATCTGCTGGCCCGGTTACAGCAACGCCTGACTCCTCTCAAGTGGCTTACTAATTATTCTGCAGAAGTATCTATCCCAGTTGCCAGAACCATATATATTGCTTTCATCCGCTCAGTGATAGATTATCTTTCCCCTGCACTATGTCAGCTCTCCAGATCAACTCTAAAGCCGTTTGAAAAATTCCAGAACCAAGCAATGAGACTCATTCTAGGTTGTCCAGCCTCCACTAGAATTGTAAACATGCAACACAAACTACGTCTCCCTCCACTCGTTGAGAGAATATACTCCAATGTCACCTACTTCAGTATCAAATGCCTGTATTACCCTCACCTGTCTCCTCACTATTCAAACATCATCAGAACTTCTCTCGATCTAGATGCACCTCGTCCACAACTACGCCAGGGGGGACGTACACTAGTTAGTACTGTCTGTTCAAGCATTCGGGGGCTTGACATCAACATCGTGACAGATAATGTGGATCATGGCCTTGCACCCTGACAGACTCCTGTGCCAGCAATCTCTTACACTCCAGTCTCTAAGACTGACCTGCCTCAACTTCAACAACAACGTGCATTGGAGACCATCGACAGACTATCCTCGTCCCTCGGTGTAGCCCATCACCTCTACACAGACGGCTCCCTACAGCAGGATGGCATTGCTGGATGTGCTGTTTTCTCCCCCACTTTGGAACCCCCGCCAGAGGGCTGGACAGGCCGTCGCCTCCCAAAGTCATCAAGCTCCACGTTTGTGAACTACATGGACTTCTAGATGCAGTTATTTTAATCACACGGACCAGAAACAACGGCTTGATCATCTGCGACTCGCAACCAGCACTCCAAGCCCTTTCTTCACATAAGCCAGCATACCAGTCCCTGGTTACACAAATACATAGGCAACTAGACATGGCCAACATGAGCTCACTGGTAGTGCACTTCCTATGGATTCCCTCTCACGTGGGTCTTCTGGCTAACAACACCGTTGACCATCTCGCAAAGGCTGCCTGTCAACTGGATCCTCCAGATGTTGATGCTCCCAGTCCATCTCTCCTGTGCTGCAGAAAAAAGGTGCGCCAAGCTGCTCGCTCACCTACTCATCATCGTAGTAATGCCGAGAGAGCCACCAGTATATCAATACAGCATTATGATCACTTCTTTCCTCACCAACACAAATATCGCCGCAGTGGACTCATGGTTCGTCAAAATAACGTGGTTTGTGCGCGTCTTCAGCTGGGTTGGCGACCAGTTTGGCAGGTGGTTGAGCAAGATGGAGTTCCTCACTTTGGTGGATATTGAATAATCAGCTGTTTTGTAATGTTAATTAAAGATAGGTACAACCTACCTATGAAATCAAACTAAATTTAATTTGTATTCCATATGAATTCATTTGCATAACCATAAATATATAGAAATGAGCAATATTATTTTTAATATGTACTAAATATCTGTCTATACTTTATTTTGTATTCATTTGTATAACCTTCATTATATGCTATAGATGTAAACAATACTGTTTAAACATGTACAGTACCTAACACATCCATCAAACCAAATCCAAAGTGATGGTACTGCTGTATACATCATTATACTATCACCATTATAATATACTCTATAAATTAATGAAGCTTACCTTAAACTGTTGGTTGATAAAGATGTGCTGCTGCTTTGAGGAAAACGTGAAGCCGTTGCGAAGGTTCCTTGACATGCAGGACAATTTTTATTTTGTATAATTAAATTGTCTCTCTGGCACAAATCCACTAGTTTTTCAGTGTAAGTTAGGAAACAGTCAGGACAAGAAGATGGAATTTCAACTTCTTGTGCAACATGAGATGATGTGCTTGCTATGGCCTCCATGTCTAAAAACGAAATGAAATGCCTGGGTAAGATAATGTATTGTCGCACTGTTGTATTGTCGCGCTGTGATTGGCCAAACATGTATGACGTCATAGTGGATAGGCGCTGTGATTGGCCAAACGTGTAAGACTTCATAGTGGACTAGTTTGTCTGCGGATTATAGTGGTTACAGGGCTCATTTGAGCAAAAACAAGACACAGTCAACAATAACAACAGACTTAGAAAAAATCTGGGAGGAAGACAAGAGTAGCGTGAGTTTGATCATCGATATTTCGACTGTAAGGACACCGATCCCTTCGTCATCCAGAAAATCGACAAACTACTTATTTATTTAAATTCTTTCTTCGCCACACTGTGGTTTCCTATGTATATATATTCCGCTCTACCAGAGCTACATTTTGATATATGTATCATTTCACAACATGTTTCTGTTAACCCATAATTCATATATTTGTAAGTGTAAGAAAACACATATATTTTGGCGGGCACTTCAATCTGATTTGGCGCCAACGTCATCCTACCTTTCCGTCCGCACCTTGTAATATACTTCCGTGCGCATTCGAATAAAGTATCTGTTGATCTTGGTGACGCTTGTCTCACTGTCCTTACAACTGGTGACCCCGGAGTTTAAAGTAGCATCAGCGGTTTTGGCTTTGCCATTAACGGACTTATTACGGCCGTGCTACCTTCTACATACTCCGTTACCTTAGGCACGAGCCTGCCTTTGGTTCTCCCACACTTCGGTGAACGTAAGGCAGTAGGATGAGCTTAACCGACATATCAACTTCTCACCTCTTCGCCGACTCGTCGTCTGGCCACGATGCAGGAAGCAACACGCCCATCGCACCCAACGGCCTCGCCTCCACGCCGAAAGTCAAACTGCCGCCCTTTTCTCAACACAACACCGCTTCCTGGTTCCTGAGAGCGGACATACTCTTCCGTGTCGCTAGACTCAGCGACTCCTGTGCCAAGGCTGACATCGTTCTCACCTCCATACCTGAAGAGGTATTCGACAAGATTGTCCCATGGCTCGACGCCCAGGCCGGCCAAGTTTCATACGACGACCTGAGAACGAAACTCATCGGTATCTACTCCCTCTCTGTCTCAGCAAGGGCACAGAAAGTACTGGACCTCGCCGGCAAGCCCATGGGTGACACCTCTCCTGTCGAGGCGTGGGATGAGCTAACCGGCCTGCTTATGCTCCCCGAAACAGACAGTAACGGCCGACGACGTGAGATTAGCTTATCCCGCGAAATCTTTCTTCGACGCCTACCACAGTACGTACGGGCCCAATTGACAGACGCCGACACGCTCCCGATGAACGAACTCCTGTCGAAGGCTCAGAAGCTCCACGAGGCCTCCAAAGCATCTCGCCTCGGAGCATCATCGTCAACGCCGCCTCCCATTCTCCTCCTTCAGCCGCTGCTCTTCCATAGACTCCTCGGCAATGGCCCTTGAGGACGACGAGATCAACATTCTATCAAGAAAGAAACCACCGCAACCGACGCGACCGAACCCTAGGCCTAACCCGGCATGGTGCTTCTACCACCAACAGTTCGGCAGTGACGCCAAGAAATGTAGAGCACCATGCAGTTTCCCTAGAAGATGACGCCAGAAGCATCCACCTGCCACCATCGCAGCCGCAGTTAACCAAAACAAGATTGGTTTCTGTATCCTCGATACCATTTCCAACCGTAGACTCATGGTGGACACTGGCGCAATGCAGTCAACGTTCCCTCCTTCGAAGTCCGACCTAGACCGTGGTCCCGACAAAAACGCTCCCTCACTCATCGCCGCCAACGTATCTCCCATACGGTGCTATGGGATCAAGACCCTCAAGATATCTATCATGGGCCGTTCGTATTCTTGGCCCTTAGCTATCGCCGACGTCAATCGCCCCCTCCTCGGTGCGGATTTCCTCGCCCACCATGGACTCCTCGTCGATGTCGCTAACAGACGTCTCATCGACACGGGAACCTGCCAGTCCCGCGCCCTAGAACACGGCCCTGCAACAATGTCCGTATCCGCCGTAACGACGCACCCCTACGCCGACCTCCTACGAGAGTTTCCCGAGGTTTTCAAGCCCGAGCTCCGACACTCGCCAGGTTCCCCGTCCAAGCATGGTATCTACCACCACATCACAACGACAGGACCTCCCACTCACGCCAAATTCCGCCGCCTCCCGCCTCAGAAACTGAAGGATGCCAAACGTGCCTTCGAGGACATGGAACGCATGGGTATCTATAAGAAAGCATCGAGCCCCTGGGCATCACCCCTGCACATGGTTAAAAAGCCGGACGGGTCCTGGAGACCTTGCGGCGACTACAGGCGCCTCAACCTCATCACAACACCCGATCATTACCCGCTGCCCAACATGCAGGACCTAACGAACGCGTTACACGGCGCAAAGTTTTTTACCAAGATGGACCTCCTCAAGTCTTATTTCCAGGTCCCCGTATTCCCGGAAGATATCCCGAAAACTGCCTTTGTAACGCCGTTAGGATCCTACACCTTCGCATACTCAACTTTCAGTCTACGCAACGCCGGGGCGACCTTCCAACGACTAATGGATAGCATTCTGGGTGACCTACCTTTCTGCGTCTGCTACGTCGACGACATAATGATATTCTCGAAAACCAAGGAGGAACACCGGGGACACGTCCGCACCGTCCTAAGGCGCCTACAGGAGAACGGCCTAGTCGTACGCTTCGACAAATGCACGTTCGGTGCGGAGGGAGTGGATTTCCTTGGTCACCGCGTATCCTCGCGCGGGGTAAACCCCATGACAACCAAGGTCAACGCCATCAGGAAGTTCCCAACGCCTACGACCATTCGCCAACTTCAGGAGTTCTTGGGAATGGTCAATTACTACAGGCGCTTCATCCCCAACATCGCACAAACCCTGTCACCCCTCGACGACGTCCTGAAAGGAAAAGCAAAAAAACTCGAGTGGGGCTTGCCCCAGCAACAGGCATTCGCTCGGACGAAGGATGCCCTTGCGAATGCCACCACCCTGGCTCATTTCGACGACAACGCGCCCCTGCGACTAACGACCGACGCCAGCAACGTCGCCTGTGGGGCTGTGCTTGAGCAACTCGTCGATGGTTCTCCTCGACCGCTGGCATTCTTCAGCAAGAAATTGAAACCCGCCGAAACAAGATACAGCACCTTCAATAGGGAACTCCTCGCCGTCTACCTCGCCGTCCGCCACTTCAGGCACATCTTGGAGGGTACCCCCTTCACAATCGCGACGGACCATCAACCCCTCGTACACGCCTTCACGAAATCGACGGAGGCATGGTCCTCCCGACAACAACGTCATCTCGCATCAATCGCCGAATTCGGGTGCACCATACGTTACGTCCCAGGAAAGAAAAACCCAGACGCGGACTCCCTTTCAAGGATTGAAATAGACGTGATCCACCTGGGAATCGACTACGCCAAGCTCGCAACCGAACAACGCACCGACCGAGAAGCACAGGATCACCTGACGGGGCCATCCGCGCTCAAGATAAGTGCGATCCCCCTCGGACCAGCAGGAGTAACTATTCTTTGCGACACCAGCAAGGGCCGCCCACGTCCCTGGGTACCAGCCTCCTGCCAAAGGAAAATATTCGATATCATCCATGGATTTTCACACCCCTCAGGACGCACCACCGCTCGCCTTCTGTCTGAAAAGTTTGTCTGGCCAGGGATAAAAAAGGATGCCCGGGAATGGGCGAAGTCATGCATCAACTGCCAGTCAAGCAAGGTCAGCCGTCACACCGAATCGGGGGTAGGCGATTTTCCCCAGCCAAAAAGACGTTTCGGCCATATACACATCGACGTCGTGGGACCATTGCCCCCTTCTGGATCCGCTCGCTACCTACTTACGATCATCGATCGCTCCACGAGGTGGTTGGAGGCATCGCCGATGACCGAAGCTACGACTCAAGCATGCGCCGAAGCCCTCCTGTCAAGCTGGGTGAGCAGGTTTGGCGTTCCTGACGACATCACGACTGACAGAGGCCCCGCTTTCCTCTCAGAAATATGGCTCGCTTTGGCGAACCTGATGGGGACGACACTCCACAGCACCACGGCATACAACCCCGCGGCAAACGGCATGGTCGAAAGAACTCACCGCGCCCTCAAGGCGTCCCTGATGGCGAGCTGCACCGACGGGGACTGGAAATCACGACTTCCTTGGGTACTCCTCGGCCTTCGCACCGCCCCTCGCACAGACGGCGAACTTTCGCCCGCCGAAAATGTTTACGGGGAAGCGCTCGCAGTTCCTGGCGAATTCTTTCCCTCATCAAACGACGACACGCAGCTGGATCACCTAAGGGACATCGCCAGGAAGTTCAGGCCGTGTCTCAAAACTTACCAGGACAGAACCAAGCACTTCAAGCCAAAAAGCCTGGATGACTGCAGGTACGTTTTCGTCCGTGTCGACGCTCATCGACAACCACTGACTAGACCTTATCGAGGTCCCTACCTGGTAATAAAAAAGACAACGAAAGCCTTCCTTCTCGACGTCCATGGCCAAGAGGACTGGGTCTCAATAGACCGCGTGAAACCAGCGTTTCTCGAAGGAAGCGACACCGCCTCCGCTGGACCTGGCAGATCCAGAGTTCCGCCTCAAAACAAGCCGCCCAACGAAAGAAAAATCATCAAACGACGACAAGAGGACGAGATCCTTACACCGACCGCCAGCGCGCCCCTCCGTTCAAAAACAAGAGGAACCCTCCGACACCCGAAAAGATACGAAGATTGATCATCAGCCCTCTATGCCGCCCGATGTCTTGGGGGGGGGGGGAGTACTTGTAAGGACACCGATCCTTTCGTCGTCCAGAAAATCGACAAACTACTTATTTATTTAAATTCTCTCTTCGCCACACTGTGGTTTCCTATGTATATATATTCCGCTCTACCAGAGCTACATTTTGATATATGTATCATTTCATAACATGTTTCTATTAACCCATAATTCATATATTTGTAAGTGTAAGAAAACACATATACAGTATTTTGGCGGGCACTTCAATCTGATTTGGCGCCAACGTCATCCTACCTTTCCGTCCGAAACTTGTAATATACTTCCGTGCACATTCGAATAAAGTATCAGTTGATCTTGGTGACGCGTGTCTCACTGTCCTTACACGACTATTATTGATTTTCACTAAATTATCTCACTCGTATACCACTATTTACATACATTCCTACACATTCTAGTAAAAATAAATTGGTAAATTTTTAGTTTCAGCCAAATTTGGAAAAATGCAATAAAAATATATTTGTTGCATCAGAAATAGTGTGGTTTCAATGAATTTAACGTTTATTTTGACTGCAAACCAACCGATTTAGAGATTTACTATGTATACCCTAGTTCATCCCACCAATTATGGGGGACACCCTTTGGGAACCGGGGTTTTGGGTGGGGGAAGGGGGGGGAGGGTGTTGGGGCATTGAATGATATTTGCAATAAATGAATAATTAATGTTCCAGCACCCCTCCCCCATACCCCTAACTAGGCCTACCGGGGGGAGGGGGGTAGGGCCCCCCAGCGACCCCCCCCTTAAAGCCACAGTAATTTTCAGGGCACCACAGAACCTAAAAAACCCACCTAACCTAACCTAAGGGCCCTGTACCCCTACCGGGGGGGGGGCTTCGCCCCCCCTGCGACCCCCCCTTATGGCCAAAGTAATTTTCAAGGCACCACAGAACCTAACAAACCCACCTAACCTAACCTAGGGGCCCTGTACCCCTACCGGGGGGGGCTTCGCCCCCCCTGCGACCCCCCCTTAAGGCCACAGTAATTTTCAGGGCACCACAGAACCTAACAAACCCACCTAACCTAACCTAGGGGCCCTGTACCCCTACCGGGGGGGGCTTCGCCCCCCCTGCGACCCCCCCTTAAGGCCACAGTAATTTTCAGGGCACCACAGAACCTAACAAACCCACCTAACCTAACCTAGGGGCCCTGTACCCCTACCGGGGGGGGCTTCGCCCCCCCTGCGACCCCCCCTTTAACCAGGGGTAAATTTGAATATATATATTTTGTTAAATCACTTCTTACCTTAAACGGAAGATGACGATGAAGATGTGGAAGGTTGTGGTTGACCCTCTTCTGAATCATCAAGTACTGGAATACGTTCAGATTTGGTACAATACCACACGTCTATCCTCACGAAAATGTAAAGGCGAATCACATTTACCACACTGGACACTTAAAGGTAATACGGAATGCTCCCTTAGAAAACGATTCACTACTTCAGGAGTTCCATTATAATTCCCATGAAATCGGCCGATCACATCAAAATAGGAATAACGACATATTTCACACAACCGTACCGGAGGATCCATGACAGTAAAATGACGTGTGATGAAAATATAGAAACCGGAACTTTTGAAAACCGAAAACAAACGACAATCACGGGTTTCTCCCATAATGAAATAGGGAAAAAAACAAAAGAGTATCGTTTACAATGTTATATTGCACGAAAAACAGATCCTTGAAACAAGACTGAGAGACCAATGAATCGTCCAATAATAACCCTTGAAAAGAACCCAGTAGTATTTTGATTGGAGGAGCGACATTAGTGGGAGGAGCAAATGCGCATTCAAGTAAATATTGTCACATTACGCAATGGGGCGGAGCCAAGTAAGATGAAAACAGACATACAAACGAACAAGAGCTACCTTGCGTGCCCATGGAAAGATATACACTAAACTTAGAAAAAGTCAAGACCTTCAATTCCTGAAATATTTTTTTTCTCTAAGTATGCATTAGCGACAATAATGTATTGAGAAGAAGTGTTTTGTTATCACGTGCTTTACTAGGAAAATATATTAATATAATACATTTCCCAATTTGGTTGAATCCAAAACTTTACCAATAAATTGAATATCACTGATAACTTCATGCGGCCCTCTCCTAGACATTAACCAATAAAAAATAACGTGATTTAACCAGTTTTCACCCTCATGTCATCCACAACAACAGCAACCAGTTCGGCTACTTGAAGTTAGTCGAACTGGTTGTTCTGTCTGTTTGCGGTTGAAATGAAGGCCAACTTCGGTTAAATCACGTCATTTCCTTTAGAAAACATATATTTTCAGTTCGAAATGAGAATCTGTAATACAGTACAACTTTACCGACTATTTCCTTCGAGGCTGCGTTACAAATGGCTACTTAGGGCTGGCTTAACCTAGGACAAATTTACCTGTTTGTCACCGAGATCCCTTTATTCCCAATTTGAAGAAGGATGATAAAAGGATACAAATACTTTCCCAACATGTATCAACATAAAATTCTATCAAGATTCGCGAAAACAAGAAATCTATTTAAAAAATTTAAGTAGATGTGCAATGTAATCTTTGACTGTAGGCTAGGTTGACACAACACATTGAATGTCAATAAACTCTGTATCAGTTAAGATCCTACTGTACCTTCTCCTTAGTGTGAATAAGCAATCATATTCCGTATGATGATAGAATTTTCAACAATATAGATGCATTTTGCAGAAATGTTCAGCAAGAAGTCCAGATGCCACTAAGTGTCGACTTCATGCGTGCACTACTGTGACTACTGTAACATTACTGTTGGATACGATTACGATATTACGGTAAGTTCTTTAACAACAAATACCAAAATAAATGTAAAAGTAGTAACTGACAACTGTTAATATTAAATAATATAAGCACACACACACACACACACACACACACACACACACACACACACACACACACACATATATATATATATATATATATATATATATATATATATATATATATATATATATATATATATATATATATATATATATATATATATATATACTATATACTATATATATATATATATATATATATATATATATATATATATATATATATATATATATATATATATATATATACAAAAAACAGTAAGGGGAAGACAAAAAAACTTACTTTAAAAGAAAGAAAAGAAAAAGGTGCGCTAAACAGCGCCATCTATTGCGTGGATTTGGTATTTCGGAAAGTTCATATGGTACTATAAAAATCATCCAAGTGATTTTCCATAGATCTATTTTAATCATACTGATCATTATATATATATATATATATATATATATATATATATATATATATATATATATATATATATATATATATATATATATATATATATATATAGTAATCAATGTGCATACTAGCTTACAGAGAACCCAATTAAAGTTGACTTGGATATAAGTAAGCCTCCTTAGTTAATCTATACAGAATAACTTAAAAAAAAGGAAAAAAAATTCTTGAATCTGCAAGTACTCTACCTTTGCAACGATTTTGCTCTGTATTTAGTATATATATATATATATATATATATATATATATATATATATATATATATATATATATATATATATATATATATTTAGTATATATATATATATATATATATATATATATATATATATATATTTATATATATATATATATATATATATATATATATATATATATATATATATATATATATATATATATATATATATACTAATATATATATATATATATATATATATATATATATATATATATATATATATATATACTAAATATATATATATATATATATATATATATATATATTTGTGGAGAATTTTTTAATGGTTGCGTTCTGAGTGGGAACTTAGTCCGGGAAAGTCTCCTTATAACAGTTACACAAAGTTCAACAGGGGAGGATAGGAGCACTTACTCTCGGGGCACAAACACCCTGCTAATACTTTACTGTCACAATTCACAAACCAACACTCTACATACAAAAGGGGGAAATTTTACTGTCCAGAGGCCTAAGCACTCCACACGATTTGAAATAATTTATGGCCTACTCTAGCTTTGTCAGGTCTATAGTCATTTCATTCTCAGGCTCTGTTCCGGCTCCGTCCCAGCTACCCCAATGAAATGCTGGACAGTTATTTTACGTTAATGTAAGGTAGACAAAATCCAAAATGGGAGCAGTGATGTAAAGTAGTTTAAAAGTTTAAAGATAAGGATCTTTACCTTCGAAGCAAATATATTAATGCAAAGTACCTCGCTGTTACCACCTATAGACTTACTTAGATTTTCTCTTTAAATACTGAGTACTTTGTCCTGTGATTAACTATTCATTTCACACATTAAAATAAATGAGGGAGCAAAAATACTAAAGAGGTTTAATTAACCTAATATTGATTTATTTCACAAATTTACATGAAAGAAACGGACATCTTAACAAAGGCAAAAAATGGTATAAAAAGAAAGCAATTCAAAATGATGAAAATTAGTTAGTTAGACACGTGGTCTACAATAATAAAAATCCAAATGGGGTCTGGCACGTGGCCCACGTGACCCAGAGACTATGTTAATCTCAAAACGCAAAAAATTGTATAGAAAAAAATATATACACACAATCCCACCGCACACAGTCCGAATAGTGTAATTAGCCAGGTACCCTATAAAGTTGAAATTAGTCTAAGCTACTAAAAAATGGGGGAAAACTAAATGGCCATTGATGTAGTACCTGCACTCCTTTGAAGTTTAGTCCTATGCCCGAGATAGCTGTTGACCTGGTTGTTGCACTAATTGGCACGCTGCACTCTTGCCTGGCTCACCCCAAGAATTCTCACTGTGGCTGCAACTAGGTACACCAGGGACCTCTTCTCAATCTCTCCGACCGGCAGCAACAGGACTCGTTGGTGAGACACGTTTTGGAAGAGAGAGTGGGGTGAGCCAGAATTGGCCGGGTTCAATGACCAGGCAGGTCAGCAGGCCAGGGCAGCTCCTCGTAGAATGTGGTCGACACTACGGTCGAAGAGATCACCTGGCTTCACCTTGCCAAACAAGTGACGGTCATGATGCGCATGGTAATCCATTTGGGTTGCCATATCGGGACTTAAGGACAGGGCAATATATTGTTGAAAGGAGTGCAGAGGAGGCAGGATTTTGTACTAAATACTCAGATAAATCTTGCTGCTCTGAGGGAGGTTATATATACAATAATCCTACCTATTCTGGCTTGCTAAAAATTAATATTTAAAATGATTAATTAGCAATGGACTGGTACGATGGGCATACATCTTAAAATTAACAAACCTTAATTGGTATTGAGAAATATAGGATGCATTAATTTAGCATTATTGGAATTTGTATCAAAAAGGCAGTTTATGAATTTAATCTCGACCCATGTAGTTAAGGAAAGAACCAACATACGCCGTGGTTACACTAAGGCCCTCTAACGTGCGTATCTACGCTGTGACGTCACGAGCATGGCGTGCGCCACTGTCAACAAGTTTAGGTTAGTCCTCCCTATGTTTCATTAAAGAAAACTAGATGTAGGAGAGAATGTTTAAGGGGTAGCTATAGTATTAGTAGAAGAGAGCTAAAAATACGATTAAAAGAAGAAGAGTGAAGAAAATTCTTCACACCCTGGGGATAAAGGGGAGAAAAAAGGGAGAGGGGTTAGTTCCGGCAAATGTGATTCTACTACTTGTTAGTATGAGCGAGATAAGGTTACTGGCTGAATGATGAGTGAAGTTGTTCTTCACATCATCGTCCGTTTAAAGTTAACAAAACGCCTTTAACGTTAATTGAAATCAATTGAATCAAAAGTTATGCTTTCGCGTGAATTTGGGGAAAATTGAACCACGCAGGCAATGTTTCACGGAAGCGTTAATATAAGTAAATGATCAGTGTTAACTTGAAACGTACGATGCAATAGTAATTAAAGGATTAAAAACACTCAATTCTTCCCACCCTAGGGGTACGGATAGAGCAAACAAAACGTATGCCAATAACGGTCGAGTTCAGCAACAAGTCAGGCCAAATGACAAATTAAAAATTATGGGGGTGAATCCCAATCCCGGTCTGACACCCAACGTTTTACATTAAATGATTTTACAAAGAAAATTACTGGCGTAATGAAAACTTTGTATTCATCGCCTGACAAAAGGAGAAAAGTTACTTCCTTCTCGGCGTTTAAAGGTAAAAGGTTATTTGGCACTAGCATGAATGATAAACTGGGACAAACTAGGTCCATGGGGACATCGTCTTTCTGACAACTAAGGTCTTGGATGTCATCTTCAAGGGAAACGTTTGCAAGGTGACTTTTAAAAGCAAAGCTTATATTCAGTACGAGCTGAAGGATGTCAGGGGGATTATAATAAAATGACAAATTGTCAAGGCAAGAATTAAACTTACGTTTTAAAGTTAAAGCATGGGATTGACTGAAAAAATGTTGCTGTACGACTTGGCAAAAATAATACAGGTTTAATGTGACGTCATATAGGACTGAATAAAAATAATGAATGGTGTTCATGGTACCGTTATCCTTAAGCAAAGTTATTTGTAAACACGCTCTAAGCTCCGGTGCTAGGTCTACATGTGTGACCTTCGCTAAATCCGCCGTCAGTGCACAAGGTTCCTTTCTGACTGCTAAGGTCTTAACATTGTGACCACGCGGCTCTTTCTGAGGGCGGGTTTCAAATCTTGACGGGGATGTTTTAGCGTCAACACGTGTTGGAGCGGATGTCACGGGCTTAAGAATAGGACAATCAGGCAACGTGAGCACTGGTCCATGGGATAGTACAGTTTTAATTATTGAATTTACCGGTACAGGCCTCTGCTGGCCATCACGCACACGGTTAAGTTGAGTGGTATTTGCGCTACCACGAGGGGGGTCCATTTTAAGACAATGAATGGGGTTTTCTCCGGGACGGACTGTCACCGGCGGCAAAGATAAAGGGGGTTGAGGGCGATTAAACGCGGGTGGCTTAAGGTTTGGAGATGAGGATAAAGCAGGTGGGGCTGACTCAAAATTACTAATCGTATGCCGTGTTGGCAACATAGTATTGAAATGTGAAGATTGGGGAGTTGATACAAAATTATGAACATTGTGCTTGACTGCCAAGACATTAAAAGGATCAACTAGGGGATCGTTAATGACATTTACAACGGGACGTGTCACTGAAGGTGTCGTCTTCGTTGAAGAACAAGACTGATTAGGATTAATTATTAAATTAGGATGAGCCATGAGGCTGTTGAATGCAATTTCAACTTTACTCGAACAGGCAGCAAGCACGGGATAGTTTAATTTAACAATGGGATGGTTGTAATGACGTCTCCAAAAATTCTTGTAATCGCAAAGTTCGTCTCTCACTTTACCAATAAGGTTTTTAAAATGATTTACGGCTTCTGAACCCATGCTGGGAAAATCTACAGAAGCCAGACCATGAAGTGCGAGGTCTGCGTCCTCACAAACAAAGGTGAATGTTAATCCCTGTTCCTTAAGCCTAGCGTTAATCTCCTCGGGGCTAAGCGTTTCCGCCTTAGGCGGTTGAGGGATGTTTACGTTAAACATGAAGTCCGCCATCTTGGAATGACCACGTTTGATGAACGGATTCGTAAAACAAAACAAGGGATAAATCTGAATTTTAAAGGAATGTAAAAATGAAACTTTACAAATTTGCAAGAGTGATAAATGAATATCTAAATTTACTCATGATGGGAGAAAAAGTTAAATGGACAAAAAACATAACTCATGAAATTACTTTAAAATTCAAAGTGACCGGGTCCAACAAAGCAGACGATGCCCAGGTCACGTGACTTTAGACTTTGCTAAAAATGAATTATATACGCACGTGGCGATAATGACTAATTAAGTTATTTATGAGAAGCAAAACATATGAGAAAGCGCTAGGGCTTATAAATGTAAAGATTTAAGTTAAAACTTAAAATAACAGGTCGAGGCTGACACTGTTGTGACGATTTCACAATTACGGGCGCACTAAGGCGACCACTGAACTAATCAAAATGTAGATTGGCGCACAAGGCAGCGACTTTAAAGAGCACTCTCGTGGAGGCTAAACAAATATAAAATTTCCCTCACGCGGAGGTAAAACAAAAATATCCTCGCTAAAGGACAAAAACAATATTTCCTCGCTAAAGGAAATTAAATTACCTACACGCAGTAATTTACTTACGGTAGCAAACAATTACGAACCCTTAGTTTGGGCTGTAAACAAGATCCGCCATCTCTGAACAAACACGTGGAATGAAACGGACTTGGGGTTAAGTTTCTACGTTACTTGTAAGAACACTTAAAATTATGTTGCACCAATTCACTCTTTAGGACAAGGACACGTGCTAGGTATACGGGAACGTTAGTTAGAAAGGTTAAGGTTGGTTAGGGAAGGTAAACGACACAAAGGAAGGTAGACCAAGGTACAAAATGTTACAAATTAGATGCTTAGCTAGCAAAATTAGTTGACAGGACGAGTACACCGGCGCTCTAGCTGAGCAGTAAACACGGGCGTCTGAACAACAAAAAACCTTAGTTCAAGTAGCTTAGAACTTTCTGGTATAAGTGGATTCCGCCACACGTGGGTGAACGGATCCGAGACAAAGTGAAGTTCCTACGACAAATTCTAGTCTTTCTGTAGAGAACATTCAAGCAACAAATTAACCTGGTTACGTAGCTCTTTCCTTAAACACGTGGTCGATACAAAAAGATCATGTTGATTACAAATTTCTCTTCCCAATTAAAGTCTGGGCATTACACATTCGACAAACTGGCTGTGTGCGTGTGGGTAAGTGATATAGCGAGTTACTATATGCTTAATCAAGCTGATTAATTACGTTAATGCTTCACAAGTCAAAGGTAAAAGATCCGGTTCGAAGGACCACTCGTGTGGAGAATTTTTTAATGGTTGCGTTCTGAGTGGGAACTTAGTCCGGGAAAGTCTCCTTATAACAGTTACACAAAGTTCAACAGGGGAGGATAGGAGCACTTACTCTCGGGGCACAAACACCCTGCTAATACTTTACTGTCACAATTCACAAACCAACACTCTACATACAAAAGGGGGAAATTTTACTGTCCAGAGGCCTAAGCACTCCACACGATTTGAAATAATTTATGGCCTACTCTAGCTTTGTCAGGTCTATAGTCATTTCATTCTCAGGCTCTGTTCCGGCTCCGTCCCAGCTACCCCAATGAAATGCTGGACAGTTATTTTACGTTAATGTAAGGTAGACAAAATCCAAAATGGGAGCAGTGATGTAAAGTAGTTTAAAAGTTTAAAGATAAGGATCTTTACCTTCGAAGCAAATATATTAATGCAAAGTACCTCGCTGTTACCACCTATAGACTTACTTAGATTTTCTCTTTAAATACTGAGTACTTTGTCCTGTGATTAACTATTCATTTCACACATTAAAATAAATGAGGGAGCAAAAATACTAAAGAGGTTTAATTAACCTAATATTGATTTATTTCACAAATTTACATGAAAGAAACGGACATCTTAACAAAGGCAAAAAATGGTATAAAAAGAAAGCAATTCAAAATGATGAAAATTAGTTAGTTAGACACGTGGTCTACAATAATAAAAATCCAAATGGGGTCTGGCACGTGGCCCACGTGACCCAGAGACTATGTTAATCTCAAAACGCAAAAAATTGTATAGAAAAAAATATATACACACAATCCCACCGCACACAGTCCGAATAGTGTAATTAGCCAGGTACCCTATAAAGTTGAAATTAGTCTAAGCTACTAAAAAATGGGGGAAAACTAAATGGCCATTGATGTAGTACCTGCACTCCTTTGAAGTTTAGTCCTATGCCCGAGATAGCTGTTGACCTGGTTGTTGCACTAATTGGCACGCTGCACTCTTGCCTGGCTCACCCCAAGAATTCTCACTGTGGCTGCAACTAGGTACACCAGGGACCTCTTCTCAATCTCTCCGACCGGCAGCAACAGGACTCGTTGGTGAGACACGTTTTGGAAGAGAGAGTGGGGTGAGCCAGAATTGGCCGGGTTCAATGACCAGGCAGGTCAGCAGGCCAGGGCAGCTCCTCGTAGAATGTGGTCGACACTACGGTCGAAGAGATCACCTGGCTTCACCTTGCCAAACAAGTGACGGTCATGATGCGCATGGTAATCCATTTGGGTTGCCATATCGGGACTTAAGGACAGGGCAATATATTGTTGAAAGGAGTGCAGAGGAGGCAGGATTTTGTACTAAATACTCAGATAAATCTTGCTGCTCTGAGGGAGGTTATATATACAATAATCCTACCTATTCTGGCTTGCTAAAAATTAATATTTAAAATGATTAATTAGCAATGGACTGGTACGATGGGCATACATCTTAAAATTAACAAACCTTAATTGGTATTGAGAAATATAGGATGCATTAATTTAGCATTATTGGAATTTGTATCAAAAAGGCAGTTTATGAATTTAATCTCGACCCATGTAGTTAAGGAAAGAACCAACATACGCCGTGGTTACACTAAGGCCCTCTAACGTGCGTATCTACGCTGTGACGTCACGAGCATGGCGTGCGCCACTGTCAACAAGTTTAGGTTAGTCCTCCCTATGTTTCATTAAAGAAAACTAGATGTAGGAGAGAATGTTTAAGGGGTAGCTATAGTATTAGTAGAAGAGAGCTAAAAATACGATTAAAAGAAGAAGAGTGAAGAAAATTCTTCACAATATTTAGTATATATATATATATATATATATATATATATATATATATATATATATATATATATATTTATATATATATATATATATATATATATATATATATATATATATATATATATATATATATATATATATATATATATATATATATATATATATATATATAAGAAAGCGTGGAGAGCTTGATTTTTCTTTGAATTTATGTGTGATATTTCTAACATATGCTAATTCTTACTAAATCTAATTGTTCTTACCAACATAATACAGTGGTTTTTTTTTAGACCGGGAAACTTAAAAGTTGGGGATATAAAACTATTTTAGAAAGGCTTATTGCAAATGATAATAATTTGGCTTTAACGTTTATTTTACCATTTATAAGATTTTGAGGACGTGTGTGAGAGACTTTCACAAATTAAACTCTCTCTCTCTCTCTCTCTCTCTCTCTCTCTCTCTCTCTCTCTCTCTCTCTCTCTCTCTCTCTCTCTCTCTCTCTCTCTCTCTCTCTCTCTCAACAAATGAAGAGAAAGCTCAAAGTTTGAAGCAGATGACTAGAAAATAGGCATAATAAGAAATACCCACTGACGAATAAGAAAAAAAATAAGCAAATATAAAAGAAATAAAACCATTTGTCTATTTTTATGATTTCTACTTATGAAATTGTGCTCAATTGAGCCTTTATCTAGCCAACTCTAAGCACAACATTAGAAAAAAGCTTGAATAAAAACGTAATGAAAAATTTCAGGGTAGTTAGGTGATTACACCCAAACTAAAAGTAGCAATTATAAAGAGAATTTTCAATGAATAGCCGGTGAGTTGGAAGGTCCCATATTAAGCAAATTATACCCTTTTTGGACACCTTACCAGATTCAAGGGATAATATTGCATGAAGGTTCTTAAAAATCATAAAATCTCTATTATAATTCACTTTCAAAGGAACAATGATGTATAAAAAATCAAGGGGGCAAAACTCCAAGCAATGTTTTCCGTGATATTTATAAGTTCCATCAAAATTAAATCTATTTACATTATTTGAGATTCCAGGAAGATGTTTCATAATGAGGGTCAATCATAAGCAATTAAAACATCCGTTACATAAATTACATAAAGATGTTTGAGAAGATATCCTTCGATTCTTATGAAATTACTCATTTGCATCAATACTATTTTCAACATCCAAGTAATTAACCAGCTATTGAAAAAAATCAAGAGTATGACGATGCACTACGTATGGCATTTATAGACTATGAAAAAGCTTTTTTTTTTTTTCTAATCTAAACTTTCTTTACATATAGTAAGAAAAATAAACATAAATCCAGTCCAACTTACTGGCTGTTTATCAAGAAAAAATCTACATTACGTAAATGCTATTCAGAAATACTGAATGATTTAAGATACAGCAACGATAATGAAAAGGCTTTTTTTTTTTCTAATCTAAACTTTCTTTACATATAGTGAAAAAAATAAACATAAATCCAGTCCAACTTACTGGCTGTTTATCAAGAAAAATCTACATTACGTAAATGCTATTCAGAAATACTGAATGATTTAAGATACAGCAACGATAAAAGGCCACATTTACCAAGAATAGCAACGTTCCTCTTTCCTCTTGCCACATGTGAACTTCCAAATGAATGTTAATGAATGTTACGGCATCATGACATGTGCAGCGTCGTTGCTAACCGTTTTGGGGGTAAATCTGTAATGAATACCAATATCATTAACACTAACAGAATCAATCTATAAAAGATATAAGTTATGCTTTATGCAAAAATATTGCTACTAGTGAAAAAATATATACGCTTCCAAGTAAAACAAAAGGAAAATTTAGAAAATCGATTAAAAGTTACTTATTTTACCATGTCACATACGCTGTATTATTATTATTATTATTATTATTATTATTATTATTATTATTATTATTTGCTAAGCTACAACCCTAGTTGGAAAAGCAAGGCCCAGGGGCCCCAACAGGGAAAATAGCCCGGTAAGGAAAGGAAACAAGGAAAAATTAAATATTTAAAGAAAAGTAACATCAAGATAAATATTTCCTATATAATCTATAAGTACTTTAACAAAACAAGAGGAAGAGAAATTGGATATAATAGTGCGCCCGAGTGTACCCTCAAGCAAGAGAACTCGAACCCAAGACAGTGGAAGACCATGGTACAGAGGCTATGGCACTACCCAAGACTAGAGAACGATGGTTTGAATTTGGAGTGTCCTTCTCCTAGAAGACCTGCTTACCATAGCTAAAGAGTCTCTTCTACCCTTACCAAAAGGAAAGTAGCTACTGAACAATTGCAGTGAAGAGGAATTGTTTGGTAATCTCAATGTTGTCAGATGTATGAAAATAGAGTAGAATCTGAAAAGAATAGACCAGGCTATTCAGTGTCTGTGTAGGCGAAGGGAAAGTGAACCGTAACCAGAGAGAAGGATCCAATGAAGTACTGTCTGGCCAGTCAAAGGACCCCATAACCCTCTGGTGGTAGTATCACAACGTATATATATATATATATATATATATATATATATATATATATATATATATATATATATATATATATATATATATATATATATATATATATATATATATATATATATACATTAGATCGTAAGTAAATGCAATATAGGCTTAGAAAATCTATAGCCTTGCCTTGATCAACATTGCGAACGAGTTTATAACAAACTTCGCATCGTCAGCAAATTCACCAAACAAGCATACCGGTGTTTTACGATAGTCGTCCTGTACAAATTGTACTTTGTTTCAAATACCGTCAAAATAATAAAGTACTATTTTGTTGTTGATACAATCTGCCGTCAGTTCTATTTAACCTTAACCTAACACCCCCGACCCCCAAAATAAAAATAAAGAAAAATGCTCCTACCCCATTGACAGATTGTTACCTTCCTTAGGTAGTTACCAGATAATTAACCTTCACTGGATGTTACTCAATTAGATAGAGCGATATCAACCAACTAGTTTTTGAGAGGTTGTTACCTTCCTTAGGTAGTTACCAGATAATTAACCTTTACTGGCTGTTAATCTATTACATAGAGCGATGTCAACCAACTAGTTTTTGAGAGGTTGTTACCTTCCTTAGGTAGTTACCAGATAATTAACCTTCACTGGCT
The DNA here is from genome assembly GCF_036898095.1 of Palaemon carinicauda. Lineage (NCBI taxonomy): Eukaryota > Metazoa > Arthropoda > Malacostraca > Decapoda > Palaemonidae > Palaemon > Palaemon carinicauda. The sequence goes on along the minus strand of NC_090761.1, from coordinate 64,854,000 downwards.
GTTAATCTATTACATAGAGCGATATCAACCAACTAGTTTTTGAGAGGTTGTTACCTTCCTTAGGTAGTTACCAGATAATTAACCTTCACTGGATGTTACTCAATTGGATAGAGCAATATCAACCAACTAGTTTTTGAGAGGTTGTTACCTTCCTTAGGTAGTTACCAGATAATTAACCTTCACTGGATGTTACTCAATTAGATAGAGCCATATCAACCGACCAGTTTTTGTCAAAGTCTGATTTCTAATATTTTTTAGTTGTGGTCGGAATTGTGTGCCCTTTGGATCTATTTCTCGAAAAGGAAAGTTGGAATACCTACGGTTTAATGGTGAGTACTTCTAGTGATCTGCTATATGATTATATATTTTACTTTAGACTCTATTGATTTATGCAAAGAGGAAGAAGACACCACCGAACATTTATTTTTATGCCCAAAGTTAGAACAGCTAAAGAATGTAGAAATAAGTTTAGGTACGCTGAAAAATCCTAGCAGGGATCTGGCTGCATTTATAGGTAGGGCAATGCATATAAAAGAAGAGTTTAAGAAGCCCAAACTGATTACCACAACAGGTTGCCAAAACTGATGATAGCAAGGTGTTATCATATCCAATTTCAAAGTAGAAGGGAATAAAAGTAAAGATTGAGAACCTCATTATGATATTAATTTATTTAAGGCACAGATGATATAAACTTAATAATAAGAATAAGCTTAGAAGCTTTGCACCTATCTATAAAGAGATAGAGTGCCCGCAAACTTATTTTGCGGAGTGAGCAATAAGGAACCAGGAACCAGGACTATTCAATAACCCTTATAAGTGTAATTTTCAACGTGAAAACTAGGTGATAATACGCGTCCTTAGGGTGTATTTATAACCAGTGTTGTTAGCTAGGGAGTGTCTCCAAGGGTGGCCATTTATATTTACATTAATACTTATATATAAATTAACAATAAATCATTCTAAAAACAGTAACAACGTCAAAATAGATATGTCCTATATAAACCATTAACAACGTCAAAAACAGATGTCATATATAAACTATAAAAAGACTCATGTCAGCCTGGTCAACATAAAAACATTTGCTCCAACTTTGAACCTTTTGAATTTCTACTGATTCAACTACCCGATTAGGGAGATCATTCCACAACTTGGTAACAGCTGGAATAAAACTTCCAGAATACTGTGTAGTATTGAGCCTCGTGATGGAGAAGACCTGGCGATTAGAATTAACTGTCTGTCTAGTATTACGAACAGGATAGAATTGTCCAGGGAGATCTGAATGTAAAGGATGGTCAGAGTTATGAGAAATCTTATGCAACATGCATAATGAACTAATTGAACGATGGTACCAAAGATTGATATCTAGTTCAGGAATAACACATTTAATCTAATTACCTCTGATTATTATGACATCCTCTATATCTATCAGTTTTCCAATCAAAATGGTTTATGGCAAGTTAAGATGGTAAGCTTCAGTAACATCGTTGCTTTCTAAAAATTATGTTTTCAGTATCATTACTTTTTTTTATTTATGATTGTTTTACAAACTTAGAATTTTCGTTTAGGTAATCGTTGTATATATACTTATAATACGTGCACGGAAAATTGCCATTTGGAAAATTGCCAGAGAGGAAAATTGTCATGGAGAAAATTACCAGTCGGAAAATTGCCTGTCATTCACTTTTCTGTTTTGTAATTATGAAAAATTCAAATTGAAATTTTTGTATTTTCTAAAATTATGAATTCCAACTCCTCGTTCAAAATGGAATATTTTTGTTTTGACTAAACAGTCATTCACTTTTCTGTTTTGTAATTAGGCAAAAAGTAAATAGTAGTTTTAGTATAAATGAGCATTTCCGGATATAGAAAGTTTTTAAATCTAACGCAAAATCTTTATTGATCAATATTAATTTTTGGTATTATAAATGGATTTATAAAACATATTTAATTATAAATTAATATGAATGAAGATTTTTTTTTTTTTTCCAGGATGAGTGTTTAAAATAAATCAGTTTGACGATACATGAATTGTAGTTCATCAACTAGAATATCCTTATCCTGTTCACTTTTAACAAATGATAAAAATAAAAATAAAGAGAGCAAACAAAAATTAATATTGAGGAAGTAAAATTTGAATTCCCAGATAATATTCATGGACTATACCATTTTTCAATTACCTAAAATGTACCTTTAAAATAGCTTTTGATCTTGAATATATATATATATATATATATATATATATATATATATATATATATATATATATATATATATATATATATTTATATATATATATATTTATATATATATATATATTTATATATATATATATTTATATATATATATATATTTATATATATATATATATTTATATATATATATATATTTATATATATATATATTTATATATATATATATTTATATATATATATATATATTTATATATATATCTATATATTATATATATATCTATATATATATATTATTATATATAATATATATATATATTATATATTATATTATATATATAATTATATATATTATATTATATTATATATATAATATATATATAATATATTATATTATATTATATTATATATATAAAATATATATAATATATTATATTATATATATAATATAAATATAATATATATATATTATATTATATTATATATATAATATATTATATTATATATATAATATATATATATTATATTATATATTATATTATAATATATTATATATAATATATATATATATATATATATATTATACATGTAATATATATATATATATATATATATATATATATATATATACATATATATACTGTACCATTTTTTAATTACCTAAAATATACCTTTAAAATAGCTTTCGATCTTGAATATATATATATATATATATATATATATATATTATATATATATATATATATATATATATATATATTATGTTATATATATATACATATATATATAATATATATATATATATTATATTATATTATATATATAATATATATATATATATTATATTATATTATATATATAATATATATATATATATTATATTATATTATATTATATTATATTATAATATATATATATATATATATATATATATATATATATATTTTATATTATGTTATATATATGATGATTATATATATACATATATATAATATATATATATATATATTATAATATCTTATATATAATATATATATATATATATATATATATACATATATATATATCATATTATATATATATATATATATATATATATATATATATATATATATTTCAAATAAGCCATATATATTAATACATTAAAGTCTGGATTCTCTTATGTATATATGTATATATATATACATATATATGCATATATATATACAATATTGAATATATATTATTTATACAAATATATAATATATATATATATATATATATATATATATCAAATATATATTATTACATAAATATATATATATATAAATATATATATATGTTTATTTACATCCATCCATCCATATACCAAGGCACCAACAATGAAACAAAACAAAAAGGGGACCTCTACTCTCTAAGTTCCTTCAGCCTAATCAGGCACTCAACCGAGTTCAGCTGGTACTGCTAGGGTGCCACAGCCAAACCTCCCACATTTCCACCACAGATGAAGCTTCATAATGCTGACTCCCCTACTGCTGCTACCTCCGCGGTCATCTAAGGAAGCAGCAGGGCCTACTGGAACTGCGTCACAATCGCTCGCCATTCATTCCTATTTCTAGCACGCTCTCTTGCCTCTCTCACATCTATCCTCCTATCACCCAGAGCTTTCTTCACACCATCCATCCACCCAAACCTTGGCCTTCCTCTTGTACTTCTCCCATCAACTCTTGCATTCATCACCTTCTTTAGCAGACAACCATTTTCCATTCTCTCAACATGGCCAAACCACCTCAACACATTCATATCCACTCTAGCCGCTAACTCATTTCTTACACCCGTTCTCTCCCTCACCACTTCGTTCCTAACCCTATCTACTCGAGATACACCAGCCATACTCCTTAGACACTTCATCTCAAACACATTCAATTTCTGTCTCTCCATCACTTTCATTCCCCACAACTCCGATCCATACATCACAGTTGGTACAATCACTTTCTCATATAGAACTCTCTTTACATTCATGCCCAACCCTCTATTTTTTACTACTCCCTCAACTGCCCCCAACACTTTGCAACCTTCATTCACTCTCTGACGTACATCTGCTTCCACTCCACCATTTGCTGCAACAATAGACCCCAAGTACTTAAACTGATCCACCTCCTCAAGTAACTCTCCATTCAACATGACATTCAACCTTGCACCACCTTGCACCACCTTCCCTTCTCGTACATCTCATAACCTTACTCTTACCCACATTAACTCTCAACTTCCTTCTCTCACACACCCTTCCAAATTCTGTCACTAGTCGGTCAAGCTTCTCTTCTGTGTCTGCTACCAGTACAGTATCATCCGCAAACAACAACTGATTTACCTCCCATTCATGATCATTCTCGCCTACCAGTTTTAATCCTCGTCCAAGCACTCGAGCATTCACCTCTCTCACCACTCCATCAACATACAAGTTAAACAACCACGGCGACATCACACATCCCTGTCTCAGCCCCACTCTCACCGGAAACCAATCGCTCACTTCATTTCCTATTCTAACACGTGCTTTACTACCTTTGTAGAAACTTTTCACTGCTTGCAACAACCTTCCACCAACTCCATATAACCTCATCACATTCCACATTGCTTCCCTATCAACTCTATCATATGCTTTCTCCAGATCCATAAACGCAACATACACCTCCTTACCTTTTGCTAAATATTTCTTGCATATCTGCCTAACTGTAAAAATCTGATTCATACAACCCCTACCTCTTCTAAAACCACCCTGTACTTCCAAGATTGCATTCTCTGTTTTATCCTTAATCCTATTTATCAGTACTCTACCATACACTTTTCCAACTACACTCAACAAACTAATACCTCTTGAATTACAACACTCATGCACATCTCCCTTACCCTTATATAGTGGTACAATACATGCACAGACCCAATCTACTGGTACCATTGACAACACAAAACACACATTAAACAATCTCACCAACCATTCAAGTACAGTCACACCCCCTTCCTTCAACATCTCAGCTTTCACACCATCCATACCAGATGCTTTTCCTACTCTCGTTTCATCTAGTGCTCTCCTCACTTCCTCTATTGTAATCTCTCTCTCATTCTCATCTCCCATCACTGGCACCTCAACACCTGGAACAGCAATTATATCTGCCTCCCTATTATCCTCAACATTCAGCAAACTTTCAAAATATTCCGCCCACCTTTTCCTTGCCTCCTCTCCTTTTAACAACCTTCCATTTCCATCTTTCACTGTCTCTTCAATTCTTTCGCCGGCCAGGCCCGGCCTTCCTTACTCTCTTCACTTCTTTCCAAAACTACTTCTTATTCTCTTCATATGACTGACCCAGTCCCTGACCCCACCTCAGGTCAGCTGCCCTCTTTGCCTCACGTACCTTGCACTTTACTTCCACCTTTTTCTCTCTATATTTTTCATACTTCTCTATACTATTACTCTGCAGCCATTCTTCAAAAGCCCTCTTTTTCTCTTCCACTTTTACCTTCACTCCTTCATTCCACCATTCACTGCCCTTCCTCATGCTGCCTCCAACAACCTTCTTGCCACATACATCACTTGCAATCCCAACAAAATTTTCTTTTGCTAACTTCCACTCCTCCTCTAAATTACCAGTTTCTCTTACTCTCACCTCGTCATATGCCATTTTCAACCTTTCCTGATATTTACTTTTTACCCCCGGTTTTATTAGCTCTTCAACCCTCACTAGCTCCCTTTTACATCCACGTACTCTATTCCCCCACTCTTTTGCTACAACTAATTTTCCTTCCACCAAAAAATTATCAGACATACCGTTAGCCATACCCCTAAACATGTGCACGTCTTTCAATCTTCCGAACATTCTTTTAGTTATCAACACATAATCCATTAATGCCCTTTCTACTATTCTTCCATTTGCCACTCTTACCCATGTATACTTATTTTTATCTTTCTTTTTAAAAAAGCTAGCACTTATTACCATCTCTTGTTCAACACACATATCTACCAGTCTCTCACCACTCTCATTTTCACCTGGTACACCATACTTCCCAATGACACCTTCTACCTCTCCAGCGCCCACTCTAGCATTTAAGTCACCCATAACAACTACATAATTCCTTCTACCCAGTCCTTCTACACACCTAGTTAATTCATTCCAGAACTCATTCCGCTCTTCTTCACTTTTCTCACTACCCGGCCCATACGCACTGACAAACGCCCAACATTCCCTACCCAACCTAACCCTTACCCACATTAACCTAGATGATATCTCCTTCCATTCCACTACTTTACCTGTCATCCATTCACTCAGCAATAACGCCACACCCTCTCTCGCTCTTCCCCTTTCAATCCCAGACACTCTACCAAACATTTCACCAAACATCACTTCACCTTTTCCTTTCATCTTTGTCTCACACAAGGCCAATACAGTATATCCATCCTTCTACTTCTAAACATACTTCCAATCTCACATCTTTTACTCTCTATCGTACTACATCCACGCACATTCAAACACCCCAAAACTAGAGTGCGGGGAGCAGTCACTCTCCCCCCAGCTCCATCTCCTTGTCGATGTCTCGCAGGAATTTTATACAGGAGAGGGGGTTCCCAGCCCCCTCGTCCCGTCCCTTTTAGTCGCCTCTTACGACACGCAGGGATAACGTTGGCGCTATTCTAATTTTTATATGCCCCCTCGGCCACAGGGGGCATATATACATAAAATATATATATTTATAGTTATAAAATATATATTTATATATAGATATATATAAAATATATATATATATATATTATATATTATATATATATTATATATTATATATATATTATATATATATGACATATATATATATATATATATACATATATATATTATATACAGTATATATGTATATATACAGAATATATAAATAAATTAAATACATTTCGCAAATTCAAGCCAACGGACTTTAGAGAACTTTGGACTTACTGGTGTTTAGGTAGTTCTTAATGTGTCAGGTATTTTGGGGGGTAGAAAACTTGATTGTATGGAAGTATGTCTTAAAGTAAGATTGATGTATAGTGTCCAGGTTCATAGGCCATTTCTGTAAGCTAATTCTGAAACTATGGTTAAACTGTTATTTTTAATTATAAGATTGTTTAATTGGTTTGTTTAATTAAGTTTACTATGAAATTTTTTTTGTTAAACTCAAATGAAACCTTAATTTTAGGAAAAAAATATTGAAGTTTTAGACACTTATTAAATAAATACTTTTTGAATAGCGTGCTTATAGCTCAACAATTTATTTTTGTTCTGATTTCAGAGAGAAACCTGGTTACCGAAAAGACACTAGCAGCTCTTCGGATCAAAGGTATGTCAAAAAAACTACTACAGTATACTAAGTTAATATCAATTTACTGCTTGCTGTGATTAACATAAGGATAGAAAGTCAATCACATTATACAATTACTAATTTTAGTCTAGTATATTTAACCTTAAAACACTGTTGTGGGTAATTTTTACCTTAAACACATTTGTTTCTTGCGCGTAGAGATGCATGGGTGGAGGCATCCCACTCGGTTTCTCTATAGCTTCAGTTGGATAATATTGACAACAAATCCGTATCAAATTAATAACATACAAACTTATGTGGGTAATATTTTTCCCCAAACTGTTCTTTGTTGCCAAGTGAAATTGAAAATGAAGATGATAATGTTGAAGGCGAGATTTTGAATAGCTTTGAATCTGACCAAGATTATGAGCAACCCTCTAAATGTGATGTGGACACTGATGAGTTACTTTGTTGTTCCTCCAACCGTCCTGGATCTGACCAAAGGGTGCTCAATTATTGTAGAATAAGTACTTAGAATAGTTTGTTCATTTTTATATTTAGATTTTAGTTGAATATTTTTGTGGTCATTTTTTTATACTTTTTTTAATCTATTTGTAATAAATATTTATTTTGGACTTGGCCTTTATCTATTCTTTTTGAATATTAAACAGTCTTTGAATTTTTGTTTTATTTTAGAAGGTATTGAATTGGCTTCAAAATGAATTTTTAATGAATTTTTTTGGAGCGGGTAAAAATCGACCCATCGAAACCTATCCAAGGTGGTGATATAACAATACTTATCCAGGGTTATTGAATTGTTATTTCTAATAATTATAAGTTTGTTTAATTGATTTGTATAATTAATTCTAATATGAAATACTTCTTGTTGTACTGTAAGGAAACCTTGATTTTAGGAAATACGTTATTCAAGTTTTAGTGATAAATTTCGTATCCATTTAAGCACTTTTTGAAAAGGATTTTTATGGCACAACAATTTATTTTTGTTCTGATTTCAGAGAGAAACCTGATTTCTGAAAAGACATAGCAGCTCTTCGAATAAAAGGTATGTCAAAAAAATACTACAGTATATTATGGTAATATTAATTTACTACTTGCCATGACTACCCTAAAGATAGAAAGTCAAGCCTATTGCATAATTACTTATTGGGGTCGGGTAGATATAACCCTAGAACACTGTTGTGGGTAATTTTTACGTTGCACCCATTTGTTTCATGAACGCACAGACGTATGGGTGGTGGCATCCCAGTGGGTCTATGAGTAGCTTCAGTTGGCTTATTAGTTCTCATGCTGGATGTAGTGTATCCACATTCGTGCCATCTTGGGTCTGTGTATATTTTGCTTTGGTTAAATTTTATCACATAACATACAAACTTGTATGGGTAATATTTACCCAATAACCTTGATACGATACAAACTTGTGTGGATAATATTTACCCCAAAACCGTATTAAAATACTAACATACAAACTTATGTGGGTAATATTTTTCCCCAAACTGTTCTTTGTTGCCAAGTGAAATTGAAAATGAAGATGATAATGTTGAAAGAGATTTTAAATAGGTCTGAAACTGACAAAAATTATGAGCAACCTCTAAATGTGATGTGGAGAGTGATGAGTTTGATGAAATGGAGTTACAAAGTATTGCGGGCAACAGACACACCTACACCAACACCTCACAAGACATGGGATGTCCAGCGTGTAGGCCAACACCACCACTCTTCCACCAGTGAACCCCAAGATCCATGCCTGCCTTCTCCCTCTGCTATCTCGGCTGTAAAGGCTGTTGCTAGGTACCGTAAAAGGCTCCAGAGTGCGGCTGTTCAAGGTTTAACAAAACCAGTCACTCCTGCTGCGTGTGCTGTCTCTTCTGCTGCTTGTGATGTCTTTGCTGCTGCCCGTGCTGTCTCTGCTGTTGCCCATGACGTCTCTTCTGCTACCTATGACGTCCCTTCTGCTGCCCATGACGTCTCTTCTGCTACCTATGACGTCCCTTCTGCTGCCCGTGATGTCTCTCCTGCTGCAAGTTTTTAATCTCAGTTTTTTGTGTAATTTAACATTATTTTTTTTTTTAATTTCTCAAATGTTATCGCTGGATTATCAGAACATAAGACTAGTAGTTTATGGACATTCTATGTTCTTAGACAGTTTGTGATGTAGGCAGGCAAACTTTCATTGATTCCTAATAGAACTTTATTCAGCATTCCTTAATATTGCTAAAGCTTTTTCAACTTTACAAGGTATCTTGATTTCAGTCTTTAATTAATGAAAAGAAAACCAGTGACTGTACTGACCAGAGTAGCCCTTCATGGAAGAAAAGTTAGATATATTGACAGAGTAGCCTAGTCCTCTGAGGAAGAAAATAGGCATAAGAACCCAAAGTAGACGGCAATATATGTAAAGAAAGTATTGATAGTGATAGTCAAAAAGTAGTCCTCTATAGAGAAAGGAAGCAAGAGCCAAAGGAACGAATTAGATATACTGAGTTAGGTATCATTGCTAATTTATGAAGGTATGCTAATGGTCAATTGCAGGAGACTTTAGCCAAATCCTTTACTAACATTCTCTAAGAGTCTATATCACTTATTACTTTACTTCCCACTTTTTATCTCCAAGGTCCGGGTCAGTTAGGGATAAAGATAGGCGGAAAACTACGCCGATTCCTAGCTGGCCTCTGTGACCTAATTAACAAAAAATTACTAAAAATGGAAAGTACTCTACGAGTCTAAGTCGCCTCTTACTTTATTTCCAGCTTTTTATCTCCAAGGTCCGGGTCTGTTAGGGATAAAGATAAGCGGAAAACTACGCCGATTCCTAGCTGGCCTCTGTGACCTAATTAACAAAAAATTACTAACAATGGAAAGTACTCTACGAGTCTAAGTCGCCTCTTACTTTATTTCCAGCTTTTTAAATCTCTTGTGTCCGGGTCAGTTAGGCTTAAAGGAAAGACTTGCAAAAGTATGCCGATTCCTAGCTGACCTCTGTGACGTAATGTGCTGATTCCTGGCTGAGCCTGTCTGGGCTCAGTGAGGTGTAAAGGCACATCATAGCGCTCATGCGCGATTCACGCTGATTCCTGGCTTACTTCTGTGACTCTGTCACGGGTTGGTTACAGTGTTAAAGGCGTGTTTTGGAATATCCGGTTTCTGGCAAAAGTCGGAAACCGGCTAGTAAACGGTTCCGTTACCTTATGGCGAGGGACTTAGAACCCCCCTCAAAATAAGGTTTCAGGATGTCGGGGTAGTCTCAATGTTGGGGTGATCACAAACCTCTTGATTGTTACTACTTTGATCCGCTCTGGTTTGGGGTTCCAGAGACGCTCAAGTGTTAGTGACATGTGCTCCCAATATGTGCTCGCAACACATGGAGGTGGGTGCATGGTACTGATCTTGTACAGTGGACGTCCCCCCTGTCTCGAAGGTCATGACCTCATCGTGGTGAGACAGTGGCAACATGCTTCATACATGGTGTAATTCAATACACTACAAAATTTTATAAGCATGGCTAACTATGACCATAACACCATTGGTTTAAAGTCTCCTGTTTGTACTGAAAGGGAAAAGCACCTTTAGAACTTAATGATAATATTTCCTAGGGTTGAAATAGTTTCAACATATTACATTAGTATTAATAGCTCTAAAAAAAATGCAAAGGGGGATAATACAGGAATGGTGATACAGTAGATTTAGTGGTACTTTTTTGTTGGTTTAACTTGAAATGAAATAAATTTTGCAATTTTAAGTCAAATGACTTTACAGAACTTTGGACTTGATGGTCTTTAGGTAGGTCTTAATGTGTCAGGTATTTTGGGGGTAAAAAACTTGATTGCATAGAAGTATATCTTAAGGTACAAATTGCTGTATAGTGGTCATGTTCATAGAAAATTTCTGTAGGCTAATTCTGAAATCCTGGTTAAGGTAAGTTGTGAAATATCAAAGTTTTTATATAATTATCGAATGTGTAGTAGTTTTTAGGTACTTATAAAAAAGGGATTGTTTTAAAGAGTTTGGGAATGTCTTCTACCCCGTATATATTTATAAAATAGTTTATTATTTTTCCTGTTTTTGTAAGTTTGGACCTTTATGATAACTTAAATATGATCATTATTTTTTTTTCTAATTGTTAAATAATCTATAAACTTCATACTAGCTACCATAATATTTCTATGCAAATCCTCTAACAATTGTATAAGTAAATAACTCGCTGATATTGACATATCTTTCTCCCTTTCAGGTAACAGATTTGGCCTTACAAGGTGGTGTGGTTGGCAGCCATTTTGAGATTCTTTTACACTTTTGCTGTAAGATGATGATAATATCCTGTAAAATTTTCAGCCATTAACTGTTATTTACCTACTGCAAATAAATGTTGAAAAGAGTATTGATTTTTTTTTGGCCAATAAACATTTACTTTTCTTTTCTTATTTTAGGAAAAGTTACTTTGTTGTTCCTCCAACCCCCCCCCCTCAACCGTCCTGGATCTGACCAAAGGGTGCTCAATTATTGTAGAATAAGTACTTAGAATAGTTTGTTCATTTTTATATTTAGATTTTAGTTGAATATTTTTGTGGCCATTGTTTTATATTTTTTTTTAATCTATTTGTAATAAATATTTATTTTGGACTTGGCCTTTATCTATTCTTTTTGAATATTAAACAGTCTTTGAATTTTTGTTTTATTTTAGAAGGTATTGAATTGGCTTCAAAATGAATTTTTAATGAATTTTTTTGGAGCGGGTCAAAATCGACCCATCGAAACCAATCCAAGGTTGTGAAATAACAATACTTATCCAGGGTTATTGAATTGTTATTTCTAATAATTATAAGTTTGTTTAATTGATTTGTATAATTAATTCTAATATGAAATAGCCTACTTCTTGTTGTACTGTAAGGAAACCTTAATTTTAGGAAATACGTTATTCAAGTTTTAGTGATAAATTTCGTATCCATTTAAGCACTTTTTGAAAAGGATTTTTATGGCACAACAATTTATTTTTGTTCTGATTTCAGAGAGAAACCTGATTTCTGAAAAGACATAGCAGCTCTTCGAATCAAAGGTATGTCAAAAAAATACTACAGTATATTATGGTAATATTAATTTACTACTTGCCATGACTACCATAAAGATAGAAAGTCAAGCCTATTGCATAATTACTTATTGGGGTCGGGTAGATATAACCCTAGAACACTGTTGTGGGTAATTTTTACGTTGCACCCATTTGTTTCATGAACGCACAGACGTATGGGTGGTGGCATCCCAGTGGGGCTATGGTTAGCTTCAGTTGGCTTATTAGTTCTCATGCTGGATGTAGTGTATCCACATTCGTGCCATCTTGGGTCTGTGTATGTTTTGCTTTGGTTAAATTTTATCACATAACGTACAAGCTTGTATGGGTAATATTTACCCAATAACCTTGATACGATACAAACTTGTGTGGATAATATTTACCCCAAAACTGTATTAAAATACTAACATACAAACTTATGTGGGTAATATTTTTCCCCAAACTGTTCTTTGTTGCCAAGTGAAATTGAAAATGAAGATGATAATGTTGAAAGAAATTTTAAATAGGTCTGAAACTGACAAAAATTATGAGCAACCTCTAAATGTGATGTGGACAGTGATGAGTTTGATGAAATGGAGTTACAAAGTATTGCGGGCAACAGACACACCTACACCAACACTTCACAAGACATGGGATGTCCAGCGTGTAGGCCAACACCACCACTCTTCCACCAGTAAACCCCAAGATCCATGCCTGCCTTCTCCCTCTGCTATCTCGGCTGTAAAGGCTGTTGCTAGGTACCGTAAAAGGCTCCAGAGTGCGGCTGTTCAAGGTTTAACAAAACCAGTCACTACTGCTGCGTGTGCTGTCTCTTCTGCTGCTTGTGATGTCTTTGCTGCTGCCCGTGCTGTCTCTGCTGTTGCCCATGACGTCTCTTCTGCTACCTATGACGTCCCTTCTGCTGCCCATGACGTCTCTTCTGCTACCTATGACGTCCCTTCTGCTGCCCGTGATGTCTCTCCTGCTGCAAGTTTTTAATCTCAGTTTTTTGTGTAATTTAACATTATTTTTCTTTTTAATTTCTCAAATGTTATCGCTGGATTATCAGAACATAAGACTAGTAGTTTATGGATATTCTATGTTCTTAGACAGTTTGTGATGTAGGCAGGCAAACTTTCATTGATTCCTAATAGAACTTTATTCAGCACTCCTTAATATTGCCAAAGTTTTTTCAACTTTACAAGGTATCTTGATTTCGGTCTTTAATTAATGAAAAGAAAACCAGTGACTGTACTGGCCAGAGTAGCCCTTCATGGAAGAAAAGTTAGATATATTGACAGAGTAGCCTAGTCCTCTGAGGAAGAAAATAGGCATAAGAACCCAAAGTAGACGGCGATATATGTAAAGAAAGTATTGATAGTGATAGTCCAAAAGTAGTCCTCTATAGAGAAAGGAAGCAAGAGCCAAAGGAACGAATTAGATATACTGAGTTAGGTATCATTGCTAATTTATGAAGGTATGCTAATGGTCAATTGCAGGAGACTTTAGCCAAATCCTTTACTAACATTCTCTAAGAGTCTATATCACTTATTACTTTACTTCCCACTTTTTATCTCCAAGGTCCGGGTCAGTTAGGGATAAAGATAGGCGGAAAACTACGCCGATTCCTAGCTGGCCTCTGTGACCTAATTAACAAAAAATTACTAACAATGGAAAGTACTCTACGAGTCTAAGTCGCCTCTTACTTTATTTCCAGCTTTTTATCTCCAAGGTCCGGGTCTGTTAGGGATAAAGATAAGCGGAAAACTACGCCAATTCCTAGCTGGCCTCTGTGACCTAATTAACAAAAAATTACTAACAATGGAAAGTACTCTACGAGTCTAAGTCGCCTCTTACTTTATTTCCAGCTTTTTAAATCTCTTGTGTCCGGGTCAGTTAGGCTTAAAGGAAAGACTTGCAAAAGTATGCCGATTCCTAGCTGACCTCTGTGACGTAATGTGCTGATTCCTGGCTGAGCCTGTCTGGGCTCAGTGAGGTGTAAAGGCACATCATAGCGCTCATGCGCGATTCACGCTGATTCCTGGCTTACTTCTGTGACTCTGTCACGGGTTGGTTACAGTGTTAAAGGCGTGTTTTGGAATATCCGGTTTCTGGCAAAAGTCGGAAACCGGCTAGTAAACGGTTCCGTTACCTTATGGCGAGGGACTTAGAACCCCCCTCAAAATAAGGTTTCAGGATGTCGGGGTAGTCTCAATGTTGGGGTGATCACAAACCTCTTGATTGTTACTACTTTGATCCGCTCTGGTTTGGGGTTCCAGAGACGCTCAAGTGTTAGTGACATGTGCTCCCAATATGTGCTCGCAACACATGGAGGTGGGTGCATGGTACTGATCTTGTACAGTGGACGTCCCCCCTGTCTCGAAGGTCATGACCTCATCGTGGTGAGACAGTGGCAACATGCTTCATACATGGTGTAATTCAATACACTACAAAATTTTATAAGCATGGCTAACTATGACCATAACACCATTGGTTTAAAGTCTCCTGCTTGTACTGAAAGGGAAAAGCACCTTTAGAACTTAATGATAATATTTCCTAGAGTTGAAATAGTTTCAACATATTACATTAGTATTAATAGCTCTAAAAAAAATGCAAAGGGGGATAATACAGGAATGGTGATACAGTAGATTTAGTGGTACTTTTTTGTTGGTTTAACTTGAAATGAAATAAATTTTGCAATTTTAAGTCAAATGACTTTACAGAACTTTGGACTTGATGGTCTTTAGGTAGGTCTTAATGTGTCAGGTATTTTGGGGGTAAAAAACTTGATTGCATAGAAGTATATCTTAAGGTACAAATTGCTGTATAGTGGTCATGTTCATAGAAAATTTCTGTAGGCTAATTCTGAAATCCTGGTTAAGGTAAGTTGTGAAATATCAAAGTTTTTATATAATTATCGAATGTGTAGTAGTTTTTAGGTACTTATAAAAAAGGGATTGTTTTAAAGAGTTTGGGAATGTCTTCTACCCCGTATATATTTATAAAATAGTTTATTATTTTTCCTGTTTTTGTAAGTTTGGACCTTTATGATAACTTAAATATGATCATTATTTTTTTTTCTAATTGTTAAATAATCTATAAACTTCATACTAGCTACCATAATATTTCTATGCAAATCCTCTAACAATTGTATAAGTAAATAACTCGCTGATATTGACATATCTTTCTCCCTTTCAGGTAACAGATTTGGCCTTACAAGGTGGTGTGGTTGGCAGCCATTTTGAGATTCTTTTACACTTTTGCTGTAAGATGATGATAATATCCTGTAAAATTTTCAGCCATTAACTGTTATTTACCTACTGCAAATAAATGTTGAAAAGAGTATTGATTTTTTTTTGGCCAATAAACATTTACTTTTCTTTTCTTATTTTAGGAAAAGTTACTTTGTTGTTCCTCCAACCCCCCCCCCCCTCAACCGTCCTGGATCTGACCAAAGGGTGCTCAATTATTGTAGAATAAGTACTTAGAATAGTTTGTTCACTTTTATATTTAGATTTTAGTTGAATATTTTTGTGGCCATTGTTTTATACTTTTTTTTAATCTATTTGTAATAAATATTTATTTTGGACTTGGCCTTTATCTATTCTTTTTGAATATTAAACAGTCTTTGAATTTTTGTTTTATTTTAGAAGGTATTGAATTGGCTTCAAAATGAATTTTTAATGAATTTTTTTGGAGCGGGTCAAAATCGACCCATCGAAACCAATCCAAGGTTGTGAAATAACAATACTTATCCAGGGTTATTGAATTGTTATTTCTAATAATTATAAGTTTGTTTAATTGATTTGTATAATTAATTCTAATATGAAATAGCCTACTTCTTGTTGTACTGTAAGGAAACCTTAATTTTAGGAAATACGTTATTCAAGTTTTAGTGATAAATTTCGTATCCATTTAAGCACTTTTTGAAAAGGATTTTTATGGCACAACAATTTATTTTTGTTCTGATTTCAGAGAGAAACCTGATTTCTGAAAAGACATAGCAGCTCTTCGAATCAAAGGTATGTCAAAAAAATACTACAGTATATTATGGTAATATTAATTTACTACTTGCCATGACTACCATAAAGATAGAAAGTCAAGCCTATTGCATAATTACTTATTGGGGTCGGGTAGATATAACCCTAGAACACTGTTGTGGGTAATTTTTACGTTGCACCCATTTGTTTCATGAACGCACAGACGTATGGGTGGTGGCATCCCAGTGGGGCTATGGTTAGCTTCAGTTGGCTTATTAGTTCTCATGCTGGATGTAGTGTATCCACATTCGTGCCATCTTGGGTCTGTGTATGTTTTGCTTTGGTTAAATTTTATCACATAACATACAAACTTGTATGGGTAATATTTACCCAATAACCTTGATACGATACAAACTTGTGTGGATAATATTTACCCCAAAACTGTATTAAAATACTAACATACAAACTTATGTGGGTAATATTTTTCCCCAAACTGTTCTTTGTTGCCAAGTGAAATTGAAAATGAAGATGATAATGTTGAAAGAAATTTTAAATAGGTCTGAAACTGACAAAAATTATGAGCAACCTCTAAATGTGATGTGGACAGTGATGAGTTTGATGAAATGGAGTTACAAAGTATTGCGGGCAACAGACACACCTACACCAACACTTCACAAGACATGGGATGTCCAGCGTGTAGGCCAACACCACCACTCTTCCACCAGTAAACCCCAAGATCCATGCCTGCCTTCTCCCTCTGCTATCTCGGCTGTAAAGGCTGTTGCTAGGTACCGTAAAAGGCTCCAGAGTGCGGCTGTTCAAGGTTTAACAAAACCAGTCACTACTGCTGCGTGTGCTGTCTCTTCTGCTGCTTGTGATGTCTTTGCTGCTGCCCGTGCTGTCTCTGCTGTTGCCCATGACGTCTCTTCTGCTACCTATGACGTCCCTTCTGCTGCCCATGACGTCTCTTCTGCTACCTATGACGTCCCTTCTGCTGCCCGTGATGTCTCTCCTGCTGCAAGTTTTTAATCTCAGTTTTTTGTGTAATTTAACATTATTTTTTTTTTTAATTTCTCAAATATTATCGCTGGATTATCAGAACATAAGACTAGTAGTTTATGGACATTCTATGTTCTTAGACAGTTTGTGATGTAGGCAGGCAAACTTTCATTGATTCCTAATAGAACTTTATTCAGCACTCCTTAATATTGCCAAAGTTTTTTCAACTTTACAAGGTATCTTGATTTCGGTCTTTAATTAATGAAAAGAAAACCAGTGACTGTACTGGCCAGAGTAGCCCTTCATGGAAGAAAAGTTAGATATATTGACAGAGTAGCCTAGTCCTCTGAGGAAGAAAATAGGTATAAGAACCCAAAGTAGACGGCGATATATGTAAAGAAAGTATTGATAGTGATAGTCCAAAAGTAGTCCTCTATAGAGAAAGGAAGCAAGAGCCAAAGGAACGAATTAGATATACTGAGTTAGGTATCATTGCTAATTTATGAAGGTATGCTAATGGTCAATTGCAGGAGACTTTAGCCAAATCCTTTACTAACATTCTCTAAGAGTCTATATCACTTATTACTTTACTTCCCACTTTTTATCTCCAAGGTCCGGGTCAGTTAGGGATAAAGATAGGCGGAAAACTACGCCGATTCCTAGCTGGCCTCTGTGACCTAATTAACAAAAAATTACTAACAATGGAAAGTACTCTACGAGTCTAAGTCGCCTCTTACTTTATTTCCAGCTTTTTATCTCCAAGGTCCGGGTCTGTTAGGGATAAAGATAAGCGGAAAACTACGCCGATTCCTAGCTGGCCTCTGTGACCTAATTAACAAAAAATTACTAACAATGGAAAGTACTCTACGAGTCTAAGTCGCCTCTTACTTTATTTCCAGCTTTTTAAATCTCTTGTGTCCGGGTCAGTTAGGCTTAAAGGAAAGACTTGCAAAAGTATGCCGATTCCTAGCTGACCTCTGTGACGTAATGTGCTGATTCCTGGCTGAGCCTGTCTGGGCTCAGTGAGGTGTAAAGGCACATCATAGCGCTCATGCGCGATTCACGCTGATTCCTGGCTTACTTCTGTGACTCTGTCACGGGTTGGTTACAGTGTTAAAGGCGTGTTTTGGAATATCCGGTTTCTGGCAAAAGTCGGAAACCGGCTAGTAAACGGTTCCGTTACCTTATGGCGAGGGACTTAGAACCCCCCTCAAAATAAGGTTTCAGGATGTCGGGGTAGTCTCAATGTTGGGGTGATCACAAACCTCTTGATTGTTACTACTTTGATCCGCTCTGGTTTGGGGTTCCAGAGACGCTCAAGTGTTAGTGACATGTGCTCCCAATATGTGCTCGCAACACATGGAGGTGGGTGCATGGTACTGATCTTGTACAGTGGACGTCCCCCCTGTCTCGAAGGTCATGACCTCATCGTGGTGAGACAGTGGCAACATGCTTCATACATGGTGTAATTCAATACACTACAAAATTTTATAAGCATGGCTAACTATGACCATAACACCATTGGTTTAAAGTCTCCTGCTTGTACTGAAAGGGAAAAGCACCTTTAGAACTTAATGATAATATTTCCTAGGGTTGAAATAGTTTCAACATATTACATTAGTATTAATAGCTCTAAAAAAAATGCAAAGGGGGATAATACAGGAATGGTGATACAGTAGATTTAGTGGTACTTTTTTGTTGGTTTAACTTGAAATGAAATAAATTTTGCAATTTTAAGTCAAATGACTTTACAGAACTTTGGACTTGATGGTCTTTAGGTAGGTCTTAATGTGTCAGGTATTTTGGGGGTAAAAAACTTGATTGCATAGAAGTATATCTTAAGGTACAAATTGCTGTATAGTGGTCATGTTCATAGAAAATTTCTGTAGGCTAATTCTGAAATCCTGGTTAAGGTAAGTTGTGAAATATCAAAGTTTTTATATAATTATCGAATGTGTAGTAGTTTTTAGGTACTTATAAAAAAGGGATTGTTTTAAAGAGTTTGGGAATGTCTTCTACCCCGTATATATTTATAAAATAGTTTATTATTTTTCCTGTTTTTGTAAGTTTGGACCTTTATGATAACTTAAATATGATCATTATTTTTTTTTCTAATTGTTAAATAATCTATAAACTTCATACTAGCTACCATAATATTTCTATGCAAATCCTCTAACAATTGTATAAGTAAATAACTCGCTGATATTGACATATCTTTCTCCCTTTCAGGTAACAGATTTGGCCTTACAAGGTGGTGTGGTTGGCAGCCATTTTGAGATTCTTTTACACTTTTGCTGTAAGATGATGATAATATCCTGTAAAATTTTCAGCCATTAACTGTTATTTACCTACTGCAAATAAATGTTGAAAAGAGTATTGATTTTTTTTTGGCCAATAAACATTTACTTTTCTTTTCTTATTTTAGGAAAAGTTACTTTGTTGTTCCTCCAACCCCCCCCCCCTCAACCGTCCTGGATCTGACCAAAGGGTGCTCAATTATTGTAGAATAAGTACTTAGAATAGTTTGTTCATTTTTATATTTAGATTTTAGTTGAATATTTTTGTGGCCATTGTTTTATATTTTTTTTAATCTATTTGTAATAAATATTTATTTTGGACTTGGCCTTTATCTATTCTTTTTGAATATTAAACAGTCTTTGAATTTTTGTTTTATTTTAGAAGGTATTGAATTGGCTTCAAAATGAATTTTTAATGAATTTTTTTGGAGCGGGTCAAAATCGACCCATCGAAACCAATCCAAGGTTGTGAAATAACAATACTTATCCAGGGTTATTGAATTGTTATTTCTAATAATTATAAGTTTGTTTAATTGATTTGTATAATTAATTCTAATATGAAATAGCCTACTTGTTGTACTGTAAGGAAACCTTAATTTTAGGAAATACGTTATTCAAGTTTTAGTGATAAATTTCGTATCCATTTAAGCACTTTTTGAAAAGGATTTTTATGGCACAACAATTTATTTTTGTTCTGATTTCAGAGAGAAACCTGATTTCTGAAAAGACATAGCAGCTCTTCGAATCAAAGGTATGTCAAAAAAATACTACAGTATATTATGGTAATATTAATTTACTACTTGCCATGACTACCATAAAGATAGAAAGTCAAGCCTATTGCATAATTACTTATTGGGGTCGGGTAGATATAACCCTAGAACACTGTTGTGGGTAATTTTTACGTTGCACCCATTTGTTTCATGAACGCACAGACGTATGGGTGGTGGCATCCCAGTGGGGCTATGGTTAGCTTCAGTTGGCTTATTAGTTCTCATGCTGGATGTAGTGTATCCACATTCGTGCCATCTTGGGTCTGTGTATGTTTTGCTTTGGTTAAATTTTATCACATAACATACAAACTTGTATGGGTAATATTTACCCAATAACCTTGATACGATACAAACTTGTGTGGATAATATTTACCCCAAAACTGTATTAAAATACTAACATACAAACTTATGTGGGTAATATTTTTCCCCAAACTGTTCTTTGTTGCCAAGTGAAATTGAAAATGAAGATGATAATGTTGAAAGAAATTTTAAATAGGTCTGAAACTGACAAAAATTATGAGCAACCTCTAAATGTGATGTGGACAGTGATGAGTTTGATGAAATGGAGTTACAAAGTATTGCGGGCAACAGACACACCTACACCAACACTTCACAAGACATGGGATGTCCAGCGTGTAGGCCAACACCACCACTCTTCCACCAGTAAACCCCAAGATCCATGCCTGCCTTCTCCCTCTGCTATCTCGGCTGTAAAGGCTGTTGCTAGGTACCGTAAAAGGCTCCAGAGTGCGGCTGTTCAAGGTTTAACAAAACCAGTCACTACTGCTGCGTGTGCTGTCTCTTCTGCTGCTTGTGATGTCTTTGCTGCTGCCCGTGCTGTCTCTGCTGTTGCCCATGACGTCTCTTCTGCTACCTATGACGTCCCTTCTGCTGCCCATGACGTCTCTTCTGCTACCTATGACGTCCCTTCTGCTGCCCGTGATGTCTCTCCTGCTGCAAGTTTTTAATCTCAGTTTTTTGTGTAATTTAACATTATTTTTTTTTTTAATTTCTCAAATGTTATCGCTGGATTATCAGAACATAAGACTAGTAGTTTATGGACATTCTATGTTCTTAGACAGTTTGTGATGTAGGCAGGCAAACTTTCATTGATTCCTAATAGAACTTTATTCAGCACTCCTTAATATTGCCAAAGTTTTTTCAACTTTACAAGGTATCTTGATTTCGGTCTTTAATTAATGAAAAGAAAACCAGTGACTGTACTGGCCAGAGTAGCCCTTCATGGAAGAAAAGTTAGATATATTGACAGAGTAGCCTAGTCCTCTGAGGAAGAAAATAGGCATAAGAACCCAAAGTAGACGGCGATATATGTAAAGAAAGTATTGATAGTGATAGTCCAAAAGTAGTCCTCTATAGAGAAAGGAAGCAAGAGCCAAAGGAACGAATTAGATATACTGAGTTAGGTATCATTGCTAATTTATGAAGGTATGCTAATGGTCAATTGCAGGAGACTTTAGCCAAATCCTTTACTAACATTCTCTAAGAGTCTATATCACTTATTACTTTACTTCCCACTTTTTATCTCCAAGGTCCGGGTCAGTTAGGGATAAAGATAGGCGGAAAACTACGCCGATTCCTAGCTGGCCTCTGTGACCTAATTAACAAAAAATTACTAACAATGGAAAGTACTCTACGAGTCTAAGTCGCCTCTTACTTTATTTCCAGCTTTTTATCTCCAAGGTCCGGGTCTGTTAGGGATAAAGATAAGCGGAAAACTACGCCGATTCCTAGCTGGCCTCTGTGACCTAATTAACAAAAAATTACTAACAATGGAAAGTACTCTACGAGTCTAAGTCGCCTCTTACTTTATTTCCAGCTTTTTAAATCTCTTGTGTCCGGGTCAGTTAGGCTTAAAGGAAAGACTTGCAAAAGTATGCCGATTCCTAGCTGACCTCTGTGACGTAATGTGCTGATTCCTGGCTGAGCCTGTCTGGGCTCAGTGAGGTGTAAAGGCACATCATAGCGCTCATGCGCGATTCACGCTGATTCCTGGCTTACTTCTGTGACTCTGTCACGGGTTGGTTACAGTGTTAAAGGCGTGTTTTGGAATATCCGGTTTCTGGCAAAAGTCGGAAACCGGCTAGTAAACGGTTCCGTTACCTTATGGCGAGGGACTTAGAACCCCCCTCAAAATAAGATTTCAGGATGTCGGGGTAGTCTCAATGTTGGGGTGATCACAAACCTCTTGATTGTTACTACTTTGATCCGCTCTGGTTTGGGGTTCCAGAGACGCTCAAGTGTTAGTGACATGTGCTCCCAATATGTGCTCGCAACACATGGAGGTGGGTGCATGGTACTGATCTTGTACAGTGGACGTCCCCCCTGTCTCGAAGGTCATGACCTCATCGTGGTGAGACAGTGGCAACATGCTTCATACATGGTGTAATTCAATACACTACAAAATTTTATAAGCATGGCTAACTATGACCATAACACCATTGGTTTAAAGTCTCCTGCTTGTACTGAAAGGGAAAAGCACCTTTAGAACTTAATGATAATATTTCCTAGGGTTGAAATAGTTTCAACATATTACATTAGTATTAATAGCTCTAAAAAAAATGCAAAGGGGGATAATACAGGAATGGTGATACAGTAGATTTAGTGGTACTTTTTTGTTGGTTTAACTTGAAATGAAATAAATTTTGCAATTTTAAGTCAAATGACTTTACAGAACTTTGGACTTGATGGTCTTTAGGTAGGTCTTAATGTGTCAGGTATTTTGGGGGTAAAAAACTTGATTGCATAGAAGTATATCTTAAGGTACAAATTGCTGTATAGTGGTCATGTTCATAGAAAATTTCTGTAGGCTAATTCTGAAATCCTGGTTAAGGTAAGTTGTGAAATATCAAAGTTTTTATATAATTATCGAATGTGTAGTAGTTTTTAGGTACTTATAAAAAAGGGATTGTTTTAAAGAGTTTGTGAATGTCTTCTACCCCGTATATATTTATAAAATAGTTTATTATTTTTCCTGTTTTTGTAAGTTTGTACCTTTGATAACTTAAATATGATCATTATTTATTTTTCTAATTGTTAAATAATCTATAAACTTCATACTAGCTACCATAATATTTCTATGCAAATCCTCTAACAATTGTATAAGTAAATAACTCGCTGATATTGACATATCTTTCTCCCTTTCAGGTAACAGATTTGGCCTTACAAGGTGGTGTGGTTGGCAGCCATTTTGAGATTCTTTTACACTTTTGCTGTAAGATGATGATAATATCCTGTAAAATTTTCAGCCATTAACTGTTATTTACCTACTGCAAATAAATGTTGAAAAGAGTATTGATTTTTTTTTGGCCAATAAACATTTACTTTTCTTTTCTTATTTTAGGAAAAGTTACTTTGTTGTTCCTCCAACCCCCCCCCCCCCTCAACCGTCCTGGATCTGACCAAAGGGTGCTCAATTATTGTAGAATAAGTACTTAGAATAGTTTGTTCATTTTTATATTTAGATTTTAGTTGAATATTTTTGTGGCCATTGTTTTATATTTTTTTTAATCTATTTGTAATAAATATTTATTTTGGACTTGGCCTTTATCTATTCTTTTTGAATATTAAACAGTCTTTGAATTTTTGTTTTATTTTAGAAGGTATTGAATTGGCTTCAAAATGAATTTTTAATTAATTGTTTTGGAGCGGGTCAAAATCGACCCATCGAAACCAATCCAAGGTTGTGAAATAACAATACTTATCCAGGGTTATTGAATTGTTATTTCTAATAATTATAAGTTTGTTTAATTGATTTTTATAATTAATTCTAATATGAAATAGCCTACTTCTTGTTGTACTGTAAGGAAACCTTAATTTTAGGAAATACGTTATTCAAGTTTTAGTGATAAATTTCGTATCCATTTAAGCACTTTTTGAAAAGGATTTTTATGGCACAACAATTTATTTTTGTTCTGATTTCAGAGAGAAACCTGATTTCTGAAAAGACATAGCAGCTCTTCGAATCAAAGGTATGTCAAAAAAATACTACAGTATATTATGGTAATATTAATTTACTACTTGCCATGACTACCATAAAGATAGAAAGTCAAGCCTATTGCATAATTACTTATTGGGGTCGGGTAGATATAACCCTAGAACACTGTTGTGGGTAATTTTTACGTTGCACCCATTTGTTTCATGAACGCACAGACGTATGGGTGGTGGCATCCCAGTGGGGCTATGGTTAGCTTCAGTTGGCTTATTAGTTCTCATGCTGGATGTAGTGTATCCACATTCGTGCCATCTTGGGTCTGTGTATGTTTTGCTTTGGTTAAATTTTATCACATAACATACAAACTTGTATGGGTAATATTTACCCAATAACCTTGATACGATACAAACTTGTGTGGATAATATTTACCCCAAAACTGTATTAAAATACTAACATACAAACTTATGTGGGTAATATTTTTCCCCAAACTGTTCTTTGTTGCCAAGTGAAATTGAAAATGAAGATGATAATGTTGAAAGAAATTTTAAATAGGTCTGAAACTGACAAAAATTATGAGCAACCTCTAAATGTGATGTGGACAGTGATGAGTTTGATGAAATGGAGTTACAAAGTATTGCGGGCAACAGACACACCTACACCAACACTTCACAAGACATGGGATGTCCAGCGTGTAGGCCAACACCACCACTCTTCCACCAGTAAACCCCAAGATCCATGCCTGCCTTCTCCCTCTGCTATCTCGGCTGTAAAGGCTGTTGCTAGGTACCGTAAAAGGCTCCAGAGTGCGGCTGTTCAAGGTTTAACAAAACCAGTCACTACTGCTGCGTGTGCTGTCTCTTCTGCTGCTTGTGATGTCTTTGCTGCTGCCCGTGCTGTCTCTGCTGTTGCCCATGACGTCTCTTCTGCTACCTATGACGTCCCTTCTGCTGCCCATGACGTCTCTTCTGCTACCTATGACGTCCCTTCTGCTGCCCGTGATTTCTCTCCTGCTGCAAGTTTTTAATCTCAGTTTTTTGTGTAATTTAACATTATTTTTTTTTTAATTTCTCAAATGTTATCGCTGGATTATCAGAACATAAGACTAGTAGTTTATGGACATTCTATGTTCTTAGACAGTTTGTGATGTAGGCAGGCAAACTTTTATTGATTCCTAATAGAACTTTATTCAGCACTCCTTAATAATGCCAAAGGTTTTTCAACTTTACAAGGTATCTTGATTTCAGTCTTTAATTAATGAAAAGAAAACCAGTGACTGTACTGGCCAGAGTAGCCCTTCATGGAAGAAAAGTTAGATATATTGACAGAGTAGCCTAGTCCTCTGAGGAAGAAAATAGGCATAAGAACCCAAAGTAGACGGCGATATATGTAAAGAAAGTATTGATAGTGATAGTCCAAAAGTAGTCCTCTATAGAGAAAGGAAGCAAGAGCCAAAGGAACGAATTAGATATACTGAGTTAGGTATCATTGCTAATTTATGAAGGTATGCTAATGGTCAATTGCAGGAGACTTTAGCCAAATCCTTTACTAACATTCTCTAAGAGTCTATATCACTTATTACTTTACTTCCCACTTTTTATCTCCAAGGTCCGGGTCAGTTAGGGATAAAGATAGGCGGAAAACTACGCCGATTCCTAGCTGGCCTCTGTGACCTAATTAACAAAAAATTACTAACAATGGAAAGTACTCTACGAGTCTAAGTCGCCTCTTACTTTATTTCCAGCTTTTTATCTCCAAGGTCCGGGTCTGTTAGGGATAAAGATAAGCGGAAAACTACGCCGATTCCTAGCTGGCCTCTGTGACCTAATTAACAAAAAATTACTAACAATGGAAAGTACTCTACGAGTCTAAGTCGCCTCTTACTTTATTTCCAGCTTTTTAAATCTCTTGTGTCCGGGTCAGTTAGGCTTAAAGGAAAGACTTGCAAAAGTATGCCGATTCCTAGCTGACCTCTGTGACGTAATGTGCTGATTCCTGGCTGAGCCTGTCTGGGCTCAGTGAGGTGTAAAGGCACATCATAGCGCTCATGCGCGATTCACGCTGATTCCTGGCTTACTTCTGTGACTCTGTCACGGGTTGGTTACAGTGTTAAAGGCGTGTTTTGGAATATCCGGTTTCTGGCAAAAGTCGGAAACCGGCTAGTAAACGGTTCCGTTACCTTATGGCGAGGGACTTAGAACCCCCCTCAAAATAAGGTTTCAGGATGTCGGGGTAGTCTCAATGTTGGGGTGATCACAAACCTCTTGATTGTTACTACTTTGATCCGCTCTGGTTTGGGGTTCCAGAGACGCTCAAGTGTTAGTGACATGTGCTCCCAATATGTGCTCGCAACACATGGAGGTGGGTGCATGGTACTGATCTTGTACAGTGGACGTCCCCCCTGTCTCGAAGGTCATGACCTCATCGTGGTGAGACAGTGGCAACATGCTTCATACATGGTGTAATTCAATACACTACAAAATTTTATAAGCATGGCTAACTATGACCATAACACCATTGGTTTAAAGTCTCCTGCTTGTACTGAAAGGGAAAAGCACCTTTAGAACTTAATGATAATATTTCCTAGGGTTGAAATAGTTTCAACATATTTCATTAGTATTAATAGCTCTAAAAAAAATGCAAAGGGGGATAATACAGGAATGGTGATACAGTAGATTTAGTGGTACTTTTTTGTTGGTTTAACTTGAAATGAAATAAATTTTGCAATTTTAAGTCAAATGACTTTACAGAACTTTGGACTTGATGGTCTTTAGGTAGGTCTTAATGTGTCAGGTATTTTGGGGGTAAAAAACTTGATTGCATAGAAGTATATCTTAAGGTACAAATTGCTGTATAGTGGTCATGTTCATAGAAAATTTCTGTAGGCTAATTCTGAAATCCTGGTTAAGGTAAGTTGTGAAATATCAAAGTTTTTATATAATTATCGAATGTGTAGTAGTTTTTAGGTACTTATAAAAAAGGGATTGTTTTAAAGAGTTTGGGAATGTCTTCTACCCCGTATATATTTATAAAATAGTTTATTATTTTTCCTGTTTTTGTAAGTTTGTACCTTTATGATAACTTAAATATGATCATTATTTTTTTTTCTAATTGTTAAATAATCTATAAACTTCATACTAGCTACCATAATATTTCTATGCAAATCCTCTAACAATTGTATAAGTAAATAACTCGCTGATATTGACATATCTTTCTCCCTTTCAGGTAACAGATTTGGCCTTACAAGGTGGTGTGGTTGGCAGCCATTTTGAGATTCTTTTACACTTTTGCTGTAAGATGATGATAATATCCTGTAAAATTTTCAGCCATTAACTGTTATTTACCTACTGCAAATAAATGTTGAAAAGAGTATTGATTTTTTTTTGGCCAATAAACATTTACTTTTCTTTTCTTATTTTAGGAAAAGTTACTTTGTTGTTCCTCCAACCCCCCCCCCCCCTCAACCGTCCTGGATCTGACCAAAGGGTGCTCAATTATTGTAGAATAAGTACTTAGAATAGTTTGTTCATTTTTATATTTAGATTTTAGTTGAATATTTTTGTGGCCATTGTTTTATACTTTTTTTAATCTATTTGTAATAAATATTTATTTTGGACTTGGCCTTTATCTATTCTTTTTGAATATTAAACAGTCTTTGAATTTTTGTTTTATTTTAGAAGGTATTGAATTGGCTTCAAAATGAATTTTTAATTAATTGTTTTGGAGCGGGTCAAAATCGACCCATCGAAACCAATCCAAGGTTGTGAAATAACAATACTTATCCAGGGTTATTGAATTGTTATTTCTAATAATTATAAGTTTGTTTAATTGATTTGTATAATTAATTCTAATATGAAATAGCCTACTTCTTGTTGTACTGTAAGGAAACCTTAATTTTAGGAAATACGTTATTCAAGTTTTAGTGATAAATTTCGTATCCATTTAAGCACTTTTTGAAAAGGATTTTTATGGCACAACAAATTATTTTTGTTCTGATTTCAGAGAGAAACCTGATTTCTGAAAAGACATAGCAACTCTTCGAATCAAAGGTATGTCAAAAAAATACTACAGTATATTATGGTAATATTAATTTACTACTTGCCATGACTACCATAAAGATAGAAAGTCAAGCCTATTGCATAATTACTTATTGGGGTCGGGTAGATATAACCCTAGAACACTGTTGTGGGTAATTTTTACGTTGCACCCATTTGTTTCATGAACGCACAGACGTATGGGTGGTGGCATCCCAGTGGGGCTATGGTTAGCTTCAGTTGGCTTATTAGTTCTCATGCTGGATGTAGTGTATCCACATTCGTGCCATCTTGGGTCTGTGTATGTTTTGCTTTGGTTAAATTTTATCACATAACATACAAACTTGTATGGGTAATATTTACCCAATAACCTTGATACGATACAAACTTGTGTGGATAATATTTACCCCAAAACTGTATTAAAATACTAACATACAAACTTATGTGGGTAATATTTTTCCCCAAACTGTTCTTTGTTGCCAAGTGAAATTGAAAATGAAGATGATAATGTTGAAAGAAATTTTAAATAGGTCTGAAACTGACAAAAATTATGAGCAACCTCTAAATGTGATGTGGACAGTGATGAGTTTGATGAAATGGAGTTACAAAGTATTGCGGGCAACAGACACACCTACACCAACACTTCACAAGACATGGGATGTCCAGCGTGTAGGCCAACACCACCACTCTTCCACCAGTAAACCCCAAGATCCATGCCTGCCTTCTCCCTCTGCTATCTCGGCTGTAAAGGCTGTTGCTAGGTACCGTAAAAGGCTCCAGAGTGCGGCTGTTCAAGGTTTAACAAAACCAGTCACTACTGCTGCGTGTGCTGTCTCTTCTGCTGCTTGTGATGTCTTTGCTGCTGCCCGTGCTGTCTCTGCTGTTGCCCATGACGTCTCTTCTGCTACCTATGACGTCCCTTCTGCTGCCCATGACGTCTCTTCTGCTACCTATGACGTCCCTTCTGCTGCCCGTGATGTCTCTCCTGCTGCAAGTTTTTAATCTCAGTTTTTTGTGTAATTTAACATTATTTTTTTTTTTAATTTCTCAAATGTTATCGCTGGATTATCAGAACATAAGACTAGTAGTTTATGGACATTCTATGTTCTTAGACAGTTTGTGATGTAGGCAGGCAAACTTTCATTGATTCCTAATAGAACTTTATTCAGCACTCCTTAATATTGCCAAAGTTTTTTCAACTTTACAAGGTATCTTGATTTCGGTCTTTAATTAATGAAAAGAAAACCAGTGACTGTACTGGCCAGAGTAGCCCTTCATGGAAGAAAAGTTAGATATATTGACAGAGTAGCCTAGTCCTCTGAGGAAGAAAATAGGCATAAGAACCCAAAGTAGACGGCGATATATGTAAAGAAAGTATTGATAGTGATAGTCCAAAAGTAGTCCTCTATAGAGAAAGGAAGCAAGAGCCAAAGGAACGAATTAGATATACTGAGTTAGGTATCATTGCTAATTTATGAAGGTATGCTAATGGTCAATTGCAGGAGACTTTAGCCAAATCCTTTACTTACATTCTCTAAGAGTCTATATCACTTATTACTTTACTTCCCACTTTTTATCTCCAAGGTCCGGGTCAGTTAGGGATAAAGATAGGCGGAAAACTACGCCGATTCCTAGCTGGCCTCTGTGACCTAATTAACAAAAAATTACTAACAATGGAAAGTACTCTACGAGTCTAAGTCGCCTCTTACTTTATTTCCAGCTTTTTATCTCCAAGGTCCGGGTCTGTTAGGGATAAAGATAAGCGGAAAACTACGCCGATTCCTAGCTGGCCTCTGTGACCTAATTAACAAAAAATTACTAACAATGGAAAGTACTCTACGAGTCTAAGTCGCCTCTTACTTTATTTCCAGCTTTTTAAATCTCTTGTGTCCGGGTCAGTTAGGCTTAAAGGAAAGACTTGCAAAAGTATGCCGATTCCTAGCTGACCTCTGTGACGTAATGTGCTGATTCCTGGCTGAGCCTGTCTGGGCTCAGTGAGGTGTAAAGGCACATCATAGCGCTCATGCGCGATTCACGCTGATTCCTGGCTTACTTCTGTGACTCTGTCACGGGTTGGTTACAGTGTTAAAGGCGTGTTTTGGAATATCCGGTTTCTGGCAAAAGTCGGAAACCGGCTAGTAAACGGTTCCGTTACCTTATGGCGAGGGACTTAGAACCCCCCTCAAAATAAGGTTTCAGGATGTCGGGGTAGTCTCAATGTTGGGGTGATCACAAACCTCTTGATTGTTACTACTTTGATCCGCTCTGGTTTGGGGTTCCAGAGACGCTCAAGTGTTAGTGACATGTGCTCCCAATATGTGCTCGCAACACATGGAGGTGGGTGCATGGTACTGATCTTGTACAGTGGACGTCCCCCCTGTCTCGAAGGTCATGACCTCATCGTGGTGAGACAGTGGCAACATGCTTCATACATGGTGTAATTCAATACACTACAAAATTTTATAAGCATGGCTAACTATGACCATAACACCATTGGTTTAAAGTCTCCTGCTTGTACTGAAAGGGAAAAGCACCTTTAGAACTTAATGATAATATTTCCTAGGGTTGAAATAGTTTCAACATATTACATTAGTATTAATAGCTCTAAAAAAATGCAAAGGGGGATAATACAGGAATGGTGATACAGTAGATTTAGTGGTACTTTTTTGTTGGTTTAACTTGAAATGAAATAAATTTTGCAATTTTAAGTCAAATGACTTTACAGAACTTTGGACTTGATGGTCTTTAGGTAGGTCTTAATGTGTCAGGTATTTTGGGGGTAAAAAACTTGATTGCATAGAAGTATATCTTAAGGTACAAATTGCTGTATAGTGGTCATGTTCATAGAAAATTTCTGTAGGCTAATTCTGAAATCCTGGTTAAGGTAAGTTGTGAAATATCAAAGTTTTTATATAATTATCGAATGTGTAGTAGTTTTTAGGTACTTATAAAAAAGGGATTGTTTTAAAGAGTTTGGGAATGTCTTCTACCCCGTATATATTTATAAAATAGTTTATTATTTTTCCTGTTTTTGTAAGTTTGGACCTTTATGATAACTTAAATATGATCATTATTTTTTTTTCTAATTGTTAAATAATCTATAAACTTCATACTAGCTACCATAATATTTCTATGCAAATCCTCTAACAATTGTATAAGTAAATAACTCGCTGATATTGACATATCTTTCTCCCTTTCAGGTAACAGATTTGGCCTTACAAGGTGGTGTGGTTGGCAGCCATTTTGAGATTCTTTTACACTTTTGCTGTAAGATGATGATAATATCCTGTAAAATTTTCAGCCATTAACTGTTATTTACCTACTGCAAATAAATGTTGAAAAGAGTATTGATTTTTTTTTGGCCAATAAACATTTACTTTTCTTTTCTTATTTTACGAAAAGTTACTTTGTTGTTCCTCCAACCCCCCCCCCCTCAACCGTCCTGGATCTGACCAAAGGGTGCTCAATTATTGTAGAATAAGTACTTAGAATAGTTTGTTCATTTTTATATTTAGATTTTAGTTGAATATTTTTGTGGCCATTGTTTTATACTTTTTTTTAATCTATTTGTAATAAATATTTATTTTGGACTTGGCCTTTATCTATTCTTTTTGAATATTAAACAGTCTTTGAATTTTTGTTTTATTTTAGAAGGTATTGAATTGGCTTCAAAATGAATTTTTAATGAATTTTTTTGGAGCGGGTCAAAATCGACCCATCGAAACCAATCCAAGGTTGTGAAATAACAATACTTATCCAGGGTTATTGAATTGTTATTTCTAATAATTATAAGTTTGTTTAATTGATTTGTATAATTAATTCTAATATGAAATAGCCTACTTCTTGTTGTACTGTAAGGAAACCTTAATTTTAGGAAATACGTTATTCAAGTTTTAGTGATAAATTTCGTATCCATTTAAGCACTTTTTGAAAAGGATTTTTATGGCACAACAATTTATTTTTGTTCTGATTTCAGAGAGAAACCTGATTTCTGAAAAGACATAGCAGCTCTTCGAATCAAAGGTATGTCAAAAAAATACTACAGTATATTATGGTAATATTAATTTACTACTTGCCATGACTACCATAAAGATAGAAAGTCAAGCCTATTGCATAATTACTTATTGGGGTCGGGTAGATATAACCCTAGAACACTGTTGTGGGTAATTTTTACGTTGCACCCATTTGTTTCATGAACGCACAGACGTATGGGTGGTGGCATCCCAGTGGGGCTATGGTTAGCTTCAGTTGGCTTATTAGTTCTCATGCTGGATGTAGTGTATCCACATTCGTGCCATCTTGGGTCTGTGTATGTTTTGCTTTGGTTAAATTTTATCACATAACATACAAACTTGTATGGGTAATATTTACCCAATAACCTTGATACGATACAAACTTGTGTGGATAATATTTACCCCAAAACTGTATTAAAATACTAACATACAAACTTATGTGGGTAATATTTTTCCCCAAACTGTTCTTTGTTGCCAAGTGAAATTGAAAATGTAGATGATAATGTTGAAAGAAAATTTAAATAGGTCTGAAACTGACAAAAATTATGAGCAACCTCTAAATGTGATGTGGACAGTGATGAGTTTGATGAAATGGAGTTACAAAGTATTGCGGGCAACAGACACACCTACACCAACACTTCACAAGACATGGGATGTCCAGCGTTTAGGCCAACACCACCACTCTTCCACCAGTAAACCCCAAGATCCATGCCTGCCTTCTCCCTCTGCTATCTCGGCTGTAAAGGCTGTTGCTAGGTACCGTAAAAGGCTCCAGAGTGCGGCTGTTCAAGGTTTAACAAAACCAGTCACTACTGCTGCGTGTGCTGTCTCTTCTGCTGCTTGTGATGTCTTTGCTGCTGCCCGTGCTGTCTCTGCTGTTGCCCATGACGTCTCTTCTGCTACCTATGACGTCCCTTCTGCTGCCCATGACGTCTCTTCTGCTACCTATGACGTCCCTTCTGCTGCCCGTGATGTCTCTCCTGCTGCAAGTTTTTAATCTCAGTTTTTTGTGTAATTTAACATTATTTTTTTTTTTAATTTCTCAAATGTTATCGCTGGATTATCAGAACATAAGACTAGTAGTTTATGGACATTCTATGTTCTTAGACAGTTTGTGATGTAGGCAGGCAAACTTTCATTGATTCCTAATAGAACTTTATTCAGCACTCCTTAATATTGCCAAAGTTTTTTCAACTTTACAAGGTATCTTGATTTCGGTCTTTAATTAATGAAAAGAAAACCAGTGACTGTACTGGCCAGAGTAGCCCTTCATGGAAGAAAAGTTAGATATATTGACAGAGTAGCCTAGTCCTCTGAGGAAGAAAATAGGCATAAGAACCCAAAGTAGACGGCGATATATGTAAAGAAAGTATTGATAGTGATAGTCCAAAAGTAGTCCTCTATAGAGAAAGGAAGCAAGAGCCAAAGGAACGAATTAGATATACTGAGTTAGGTATCATTGCTAATTTATGAAGGTATGCTAATGGTCAATTGCAGGAGACTTTAGCCAAATCCTTTACTAACATTCTCTAAGAGTCTATATCACTTATTACTTTACTTCCCACTTTTTATCTCCAAGGTCCGGGTCAGTTAGGGATAAAGATAGGCGGAAAACTACGCCGATTCCTAGCTGGCCTCTGTGACCTAATTAACAAAAAATTACTAACAATGGAAAGTACTCTACGAGTCTAAGTCGCCTCTTACTTTATTTCCAGCTTTTTATCTCCAAGGTCCGGGTCTGTTAGGGATAAAGATAAGCGGAAAACTACGCCGATTCCTAGCTGGCCTCTGTGACCTAATTAACAAAAAATTACTAACAATGGAAAGTACTCTACGAGTCTAAGTCGCCTCTTACTTTATTTCCAGCTTTTTAAATCTCTTGTGTCCGGGTCAGTTAGGCTTAAAGGAAAGACTTGCAAAAGTATGCCGATTCCTAGCTGACCTCTGTGACGTAATGTGCTGATTCCTGGCTGAGCCTGTCTGGGCTCAGTGAGGTGTAAAGGCACATCATAGCGCTCATGCGCGATTCACGCTGATTCCTGGCTTACTTCTGTGACTCTGTCACGGGTTGGTTACAGTGTTAAAGGCGTGTTTTGGAATATCCGGTTTCTGGCAAAAGTCGGAAACCGGCTAGTAAACGGTTCCGTTACCTTATGGCGAGGGACTTAGAACCCCCCTCAAAATAAGGTTTCAGGATGTCGGGGTAGTCTCAATGTTGGGGTGATCACAAACCTCTTGATTGTTACTACTTTGATCCGCTCTGGTTTGGGGTTCCAGAGACGCTCAAGTGTTAGTGACATGTGCTCCCAATATGTGCTCGCAACACATGGAGGTGGGTGCATGGTACTGATCTTGTACAGTGGACGTCCCCCCTGTCTCGAAGGTCATGACCTCATCGTGGTGAGACAGTGGCAACATGCTTCATACATGGTGTAATTCAATACACTACAAAATTTTATAAGCATGGCTAACTATGACCATAACACCATTGGTTTAAAGTCTCCTGCTTGTACTGAAAGGGAAAAGAACCTTTAGAACTTAATGATAATATTTCCTAGGGTTGAAATAGTTTCAACATATTACATTAGTATCAATAGCTCTAAAAAAAATGGAAAGGGGGATAATACAGGAATGGTGATACAGTAGATTTAGTGGTACTTTTTTGTTGGTTTAACTTGAAATGAAATAAATTTTGCAATTTTAAGTCAAATGACTTTACAGAACTTTGGACTTGATGGTCTTTAGGTAGGTCTTAATGTGTCAGGTATTTTGGGGGTAAAAAACTTGATTGCATAGAAGTATATCTTAAGGTACAAATTGCTGTATAGTGGTCATGTTCATAGAAAATTTCTGTAGGCTAATTCTGAAATCCTGGTTAAGGTAAGTTGTGAAATATCAAAGTTTTGATATAATTATCGAATATGTAGTAGTTTTTAGGTACTTATAAAAAGGGATTGTTTTAAAGAGTTTGTGAATGTCTTCTTCCCCGTATGTTTTTATAAAATAGTTTATTATTTTTACTGTTTTTGAAAGTTTGTACCTTTATGATAACTTAATTATAATCATTATTTTAATTTTTTAATTCCTAATTTATCTATAAACTTCATACCAGCTATCATAATATTTCGGTTTTATTTTACATTATCCCTTTTGTTTCATAATGATTTTAAACATCACAGTTCAATTAATCATTAGTAGTACACAAGTTTAAAACATTCAAAAAAATCGCTCAGATATTATTACACGTGATAATAAAAGAAATCGTTTAGCTTACGTCGTAAATTTTCCTAAGTTCCTTTTGCTCTGAACCATGCCACGGGAAGCTCCTCCTGTGCAAAAAGGAAGAAGGCACTACCGAACATTTATTTTTATGCCCAAAGTTAGAACAGCTAAAGAATGTAGAAATAAGTTTAGGTACGCTGAAAAATCCTAGCAGGGATCTGGCTGCATTTATATGTAGGGCAATGCATATAAAAGAAGAGTTTAAGAAGCCCAAACTGATTACCACAACAGGTTGCCAAAACTGATGATAGCAAGGTGTTACCCTATCTAATTTCAAGGTAGAAGGGAATAAAAGTAAAGATTAAGAACCTCATTATGATATTAATTTATTTAAGGCACAGATGATATAAACTTAATAAGAATAAGCTTAGAAGCTTTGCACCTATCTATAAAGAGATAGTGCCCGCAAACTTATTTTGCGGAGTGAGCAATAACAACACCAGATTTTCTTTTTTTTTCTTTCAAAGAAAGGAGATCACGAAGGTGTTCCTGATTCACTTCACAAAAGGTGTTTCTCTATCAGCCAGGTAGATGCAAAGCATCTTAGCTTATTTAAACTATTTTTTTTACTACAAAATCAAATAGCACTTGCTAATCAAAAGATTTTAAGTTTTGCTTTTATTTACAACTCAAGGTAAGCTGATTTTTTTTTCAGATTTGGCAACTTGTCCCAGTCTTTTAAGACAATGTTGTAATGTCATGATCTCGACCTGTCTCATATATACTCTCAGTTTAGTATTTTGTTATCCTTATCTTAATACTGACTGTTCTTGTTGTTATGAATCAAATCTGTACAATTTTATTCTTTTGTGTTTTCAGTTTCTTATGTTTTATTGATTACTCTTTATTTGCGGATTTTTAGAGCTTTTCAGATATTTTAATGTTGCAACTGTTCCTAAAGTATTTTATTTTTCCTGTTTCCTTTCCTCCCTGGGCTGTCTTCCCTTTTGGAGCCCCGGTGCTTATAGCATCCTGCTTTTCCAACTAGGGTTGTAGCTTAGCAAGTAATAATAATAATAATAATAATAATAATAATAATTTATTGATGCTGTACAAATGCCCAGATTTAGTTCAGTCGGTCCTACAATATTGCGTCACATTGTTTACATTCATCAGCTGATTAATGTAAACAATGTGTAGTCGTGTACAGTAGAAGTCCTTCTTATCTTATCACAACGTCATGCAAGATCATCGTGATACAGCACTCGAACAGACATATAGCGTCTTAAATAGGTAAGAATCTAATATAGAACGTTTATTAATTGTGATTTTAACCTTTTAACAGAAGTGAACACTGTATTTACCAAAGGATAGTCCCTGCTAATAGGAATTTCGGTTTCCTTATAGTATAGTGCAATATTAGTTAGGACGTTGGAACTCAAAAAATGGAAGAGTTCTTTTTAAATACAATATTTTAAACACCATACTCTAATTTTTGTGGCCACTAATAACATATATACAGAATTTAATTAAACAACTTCTTTTGCTATTGTTTAATCAACATCAACCATGAAAAGTTCTTTCGCACAGTAGATGTTATTATTGTTACTAGCTAAGGTATAACCTTAGTTGGGAAAGCAAGAGACCATAAGCCCATGGGTTCCAACATGAAAAATAGTCCAGTGAGGAAATGAAATAGGGAAACAGAGAGAATACTGTGCCTGAGTGTACCATCAAACGAGAGAATAGTAACCCAAAAACAGTGAAAGGGGTGTATGCATGATGGCGGCCACCTGTATGTATGATGATGACTGACTAAGAATATAGCAGTGTAAGGGGGGTTTCAGGGGGTGTTAGTACCCTCCCCCCATTAGGTAAGTAGGTAAGGACAAGGCTTGTAGGTTAGGGGGAGAAGATTAAGTTAGTTGGTGTCCATTTTTTTTATGCACGCTGGAGGAAGTGGCCACTGATATACAAAGGCTCCCAGTGAAAGACTGAAAGACTATGGGATAGAGGCTATGGCACTACTCAAAACTAGAGAACAATAGTTTGATTTTGGAGTGTCCTTCTCCTAGAATTGCTTACTATAGCCAAAGAGCCTCTTCTACCCTTTCCAATTTGAGGGTAGCCACTGAACAATTATAGTACAGTAGTTAAACCTTTTTGAGTGAAGAAGACTTGTTCTGAAAATTCTGATAGGTGGGTGCCTCTGTTGTAAATCACTTGTTTGAACAAAATGTAAGTCCTAACATTTTATATTTATAACCTCTTGGTTATCTATTTTCAATACAGGGATGTACAATGTAATAATGCTCTTATTTAATTTGTTTGAATAATGTTAGGCTAGGGTAGAAATGTGTGTTTTATATACTGTATTCTGGTAATTAGAAATGGAAGCCCTATCTAACATTTGAACGTCAAAATACTTGCCCACCCAGCATATATGTAGAACGAGTGTCCCTTGCAGGAACAGTGAAGCATGGATATACTATAATGTTGAATTGTAAGCAAAGCGAACCAAGACAGAACAGAGATAAATTGAACCTAGTGATTAATTATATATCTAAAATAATGCCAAAATATTTGGTCACTCATGTAGTGTAGCATGTACCCCTTGCCAGAATAGAGGAGCATGGAGATAATGTTAAATTACAAGTGAAGCAAGTCATTAGGGAGCAAAGTCCAATAAGTGATTGAATATTGTTAATGTGGCGGATCATCATATCTGTAAATACTGTACAGTTAATTGAGTTAGGTGATTTTTTTTCAATATTAATCTTACCCGATGATCATGTAGCTGTCAACTCTGTTGCCCGACAGAAATCTACGGTCGGGATACGCCAGCGATCGCTATACAGGTGGGGGTGTACACAACAGCGCCATCTGTGAGCAGGTACTCAAGTACTTCTTGTCAACAAGAACTCAATTTTTCCTCTGTCGTGCCTCCGGCTTGACCTACTTGGATACGCTGTTGATTCTGGAGTTATTGTTCACGATTTGGTGATGTATTTGCTCTAGAGTTTAGCCTTCGCTATTCAGGAAGCTTTATCATTAGCTTAGCAAGCTTTTGGAATTAATTTGATTTAATTATGGTGACGAAGAGAGTATGGACTCTCTTTCACTTTTAAATGGCCGACCCTTCCCTTAGACGGAAGTGTTGGTGTCGAAGAGAGTATAGACTCCCTTTCACTTTTAAGAATTTATGCTATTTTAATTTTAATGTTTTTGAAAGAATTTCTTTGATAGTCTCGTACTTTTTCAAAGTTGAACTAACGTTTTGTTTAGTCTCCGCAGTTGTTGACGTTCAGAACGTTCAACTTGCGCTCTATCGTTACGATAGAGAGAGAGTAATTCACGGTTTCACGTTGCAGCAAGAGTAAACCGATTCTAGCGTTTCGTTCATTCTTTCTTAGCTTAAATGGTTGTAATTCTAATAAAGGAACTTTTTATTTGGGAAACCTTTCAGTTTTTTACCTTTAACAAATAATATGTTTTAACGATATATATAATTGGGCTCATCTCTCAGGTTCTAAGTCAAGAGAGAGAGAGAGAGAGATAGAGACGGAGGGAGAGAGAGGAGGATAAACGTTTCGTTCAAGCGGGTAACGTTGTTCTCGTTTTTTGCTCTTCTCCCTAGTCGATATAGGGGAAGAAGGTAAAACGTTTCTAGAGTT
Source organism: Palaemon carinicauda (assembly GCF_036898095.1). Lineage (NCBI taxonomy): Eukaryota > Metazoa > Arthropoda > Malacostraca > Decapoda > Palaemonidae > Palaemon > Palaemon carinicauda. The sequence goes on along the minus strand of NC_090761.1, from coordinate 64,814,510 downwards.
TTATTCTTGTTCCCAGGCTTTATGCGGTGAGAGATTTTAAACGTAGTTTATTGGATCTAGTGTTTAGTCTCTTTTCCAGCCACTGAATTCTTTATCTTTCATTATGTTTTTCTGTTACATTGTAATACTGTTTTCGCAATTACTACCTTTTAATGAAGGATAGGATTGCGTGTTTCAGGTACAAACCACTTAATGTTTCGAGTTCAGTGAAATAAGTGCAAACAGAAAATCAAAAGTGATAAAGTGATATGCGCAAAGTGTTACAGTGTTGCGTTCGAGGGTTCGTCTGTTCGTGCCAGTTGTTCACCTAGTCCGATACCTCTTACAAGCTCCCAAACCCAGGGGAGAAGTAATGTCGAAGGACTTATGAGTTCCTCAGGCCTTGATCGACGAACAGACGTTTCCCTCCGTGGTTTCGGGTGTATCTACACACGTTGCCGACGTGATCACCCCACCCACACAAAGACGAGAGAGCCCATTTATTCCTCGTCTGCGGAAGAGGTTTCTCGCAGAAACCATGGATCAAATCTTGCAGCTTTTAAGTGCAAGTCGGTCCCTTCCGCGCAAGTCCAACGGCCTAGGTGTAGCCACTGGGTCAGTTCGGACTCGCTGCAGTACGACAACTGCACACCTCCTAAGAGAGGCTAGGTGGTACCGCAACAGGCAGTAACTCCGTCTGTTGCCGCACCAGCTGTTTTAGACCCTCAGTCACAACGGACAGTAGCTCCGTTTGTTGTTGTCTTTCATAGACCCTAGTGGTCCATGCTGCAGACTATACAGTCTCAGCTTGCTCCTTCATACAGGAGTATCATGCTGGAAGGTTGACAATGCAGCCTGTTAACCTACAACCCGCCGAGGTTGTGCGCTCAGCAGATACTGCGGCTGCCTGCTCCCACCCTCCACCTGTGAGAGCTCCACCACCGATGCGCAGTCCACCCTGCCAGACGCATGTTCTTACTGCACCATCTGCTAACATGCGTGAGCTACCGCATCAGCAGTGGGAAGGTTCTGTAGAGCTGCCGGGTTCCAGCACTATGCAGCATTCTCCGCAGCCCATGCAGCATACCTTACAGCATGCTCTGCATACAGCATGCTCTGCATACCTTACAGCATGCTCTGCATACAGCATGCTCTGCATACAGCATGCTCTGCATACCTTACAGCATGCTCTGCATACAGCATGCTCTGCATACCTTACAGCATGCTCTGCATACCTTACAGCATGCTCTGCATACAGCATGCTCTGCATACCTTACAGCATGCTCTGCATACAGCATGCTCTGCATACCTTACAGCATGCTCTGCATACCTTACAGCATGCTCTGCATACCATACCGCATGCTCCTCAACCCACCGCAGCCTCACCCATGCACAGTCAACCCTGCCAGATGTATGATGACTCCCACACACAGAGCACTCCGTTGCCGTGCGGGAGCTACCACAAGCTGCCGTGTTTTGACACGGTGTGTCAGCCTCCGCAACACACTGTGGTTACCGCCACTCGCCAGCAGCAAACTAGTCAGGCAGGAGTTGAGGCTTCCCCACACATCTTTGGTTGTTGCCAACTCACAAACTGTCATGCAGTTACATGACGTTGCCTTCTGGTCTGCTACTTATACACCAGTGCTGTATGTCCTCACGCTCCTGTTGTGGTTGACAGTTCAGTTTTTGACAGTTCACAGACTGTCAAGCAGTTTCATAACGTTGCCTTCTGGTCTGCTGCTTTTGCACCAGTGAAACCCTCACTGAGAGAACTTAGCTTTTCTCGGATATGGTTCCTGTAGATGAGAAAGTGCTGTTCTCCCTCCTTCTGATATTCCCTTGAGGACTCTGTCATTTGGAGAGGAGCCTTAAGCTGCTTAGCCTCCTATGGACTTTTATTTAAGCATAACATGCTTCCAGGGAGGGTAAATGGTTCCGCTTCAGTCGCTAACCCCGTCTGTTGCCACACCTGCTCCCATAGACCTTGAGCTTTGTTGCAAGACATGCAGTCCAAGCTTAGTCCTTGATAGAGGATTTTTTTTTTTTTTTTTTTTTTTTTACGTAGTCAGTGTGTCACTGGGAAGACGTTCAACAACCAGCAGAGGTGACTTGTTGTGACGCAGTGCGGCAACCTCAGCAACCCGATAAGGAGTTGTCTGTACTACCCAGACAGTCTAGACAGTTTCGGGTTGTCGCTGTACTTCCTCGCTTCCCCATGGTTGACAGTTCACAGACTGTGCAGCAGTACCATGATCTTGTGTCCGGCTCCGTCAGACGACTGGCTTTTAAGAGCTCCCACAAGTCGTCGCTGTCTGGAGAATCTCAGATGGACTATGGATCTGACCAAGGAACTGGGCCTCCTGGTCAATTTAGAGAAGTCCCAGCTCGTCCCATCCCAGACCATTGTCTACCTGGGTATGGAGATTCAGAGTCGAGCTTTTCGGGCTTTTCCGTCGGCCCCAAGGATCAACCAAGCCCTAGAATGCATCCAGAGCATGCTGAGAAGGAACCGATGCTCAGTCAGGCAGTGGATGAGTCTAGCAGGGACACTTTCATCGCTGGCCCTGTTCATCGAGTTAGGGAGACTCCACCTCCGCCCCCTTCAGTATCATCTAGCTGCTCACTGGATAAAGGACATGACGCTAGAGACGGTCTCAGTTCCTGTTTCCGAAGAGATGAGGTCTACTCTAACGTGGTGGAAGAACAGCTTTCTTCTCAAGGAAGGTCTACCTTTGGCTGTTCAGAACCCCGACCGCCGTCTCTTCTCGGACGCATCAGACACGGGCTGGGGTGCGACATTTGACGGACAGGAATGCTCGGGAACATGGAATCAGGAGCAAAGGACACTTCACATCAATTGCAAGGAGTTGTTGGCGGTTCATCTGGCCTTGATAAACTTCAAGTCCCTCCAGCTAAACAAGGTGGTGGAGGTGGACTCCGACAACACCACAGCCTTGGCTTACATCTCCAAGCAGGGAGGGACTCATTCGAGGAAGTTGTTCTAGATCGCAAGGGACCTCCTCATCTGGTCAAAAGATCGAAAGCTCACGCTGGTAACGAGGTTCATTCAGGGCGATATGAATGTCATGGCAGATCGCCTCAGCCGGAAGGGTCAGGTCATCCCCACAGAGTGGACCCTTCACAAGAATGTTTGCAGCAGACTTTGGGCCCTGTGGGGTCAGCCAACCATAGATCTGTTCGCTACCTCGATGACCTAGAGGCTCCCGTTGTATTGTTCTCAGATTCCAGACCCAGCAGCAGTTCACGTGGATGCTTTTCTGCTGGATTGGTCCCATCTCGACCTGTATGCATTCCCGCCGTTCAAGATTGTCAACAGGGTACTTCAGAAGTTCGCCTCTCACAAAGGGACACGGCTGACGTTGGTTGCTCCCCTCTGGCCCGCGAGAGAATGGTTCACAGAGGTACGGCAATGGCTGATCGACATTCCCAGGACTCTTCCTCTAAGAGTGGACCTTCTACGTCAACCTCACGTAAAGAAGGTACACCCAAACCTCCACGCTCTTCGTCTGACTGCCTTCAGACTATCGAAAGACTCTCAAGAGCTAGAGGCTTTTCGAAGGAGGCAGCCAGAGCGATTGCCAGAGCAAGGAGGACATCCACTCTCAGAGTCTATCAGTCTAAATGGGAAGTCTTCCGAAGCTGGTGCAAGGCCAATGCAGTTTCCTCAACCAGTACCACTGTAACCCAGATTGCTGACTTCCTGTTACATCTAAGGAACGTAAGATCCCTTTCAGCTCCTACGATCAAGGGTTACAGAAGTATGTTGGCAGCGGTTTTCCGCCACAGAGGCTTGGATCTTTCCACCTACAAAGATCTACAGGACCTCCTTAGGTCTTTTGAGACCTCAAAGGAACGTCGGTTGTCCACTCCAGGCTGGAATCTAGACGTGGTCCTAAGGTTCCTTATGTCATCAAGATTTGAACCTCTCCAATCAGCCTCTTTTAAGGACCTCACATTAAAAACTCTTTTCCTCGTGTGCTTGGCAACAGCTAAAAGAGTAAGTGAGATCCACGCCTTCAGCAGGAACATACTTTTCACATTTTAAACGGCTACATGTTCCTTGCAGCTCGGTTTTTTGCTAAAAACGAGCTTCCTTCACGTCCTTGGCCTAAGTCGTTCGAGATCCCAAGCCTGTCCAACTTGGTGGGGAACGAACTGGAGAGAGTACTTTGCCCAGTTAGAGCTCTTAGGTACTATCTAAAAAGGTCAAAACCTTTACGAGGACAATCAGAAGCCTTATGGTGTGCTATCAAGAAGCCTTCTCTTCCAATGTCTAAGAACTCAGTTTCTTACTACATCAGGCTTCTGATTAGGGACGCACATTCTCATCTGAAGGAAGAAGACCTTGCTTTGCTGAAGGTAAGGACACATGAAGTGAGAGCTGTGGCTACTTCAGTGGCCTTCAAACAGAACCGTTCTCTGCAGAGTGTTATGGATGCAACCTATTGGAGAAGCAAGTCAGTGTTCGCATCATTCTATCTCAAAGATGTCCAGTCTCTTTACGAGAACTGCTACACCCTGGGACCATTCGTAGCAGCGAGTGCAGTAGTAGGTGAGGGCTCAGCCACTACATTCCCATAATCCCATAACCTTTTTAACCTTTCTCTTGAATACTTTTTATGGGTTGTACGGTCGGCTAAGAAGCCTTCCGCATCCTTGTTGATTTGGCGGGTGGTCAATTCTTTCTTGAGAAGCGCCGAGGTTAGAGGTTGTGATGAGGTCCTTTAGTATGGGTTGCAGCCCTTTATACTTCAGCACCTAAGAGTCGTTCAGCATCCTAAGAGGACCGCTACGCTCAGTAAGGAAGACGTACTTAATAAAGGCAGAGTAATGGTTCAAGTCGTCTTCCTTACCAGGTACTTATTTATTTTATGTTATTTTTGAATAACTAATAAAATGAAATACGGGATACTTAGCTTCTTTGTTAACATGTATGCTGGTCTCCACCCACCACCCTGGGTGTGAATCAGCTACATGATCATCGGGTAAGATTAATATTGAAAAATGTTATTTTCATTAGTAAAATAAATTTTTGAATATACTTACCCGATGATCATGAATTTAAGGACCCGCCCTTCCTCCCCATAGAGAACCAGTGGACCGAGGAGAAAATTGAGTTCTTGTTGACAAGAAGTACTTGAGTACCTGCTCACAGATGGCGCTGTTGTGTACACCCCCACCTGTATAGCGATCGCTGGCGTATCCCGACCGTAGATTTCTGTCGGGCAACAGAGTTGACACCTACATGATCATCGGGTAAGTATATTCAAAAATTTATTTTACTAATGAAAATAACATGTTTTGACAAGTTAGTATCAATGACAAAATAGACTGGTAAAGGGTATATTTAAAAGGGTTTTGGATTGTTTTTATGTCGATACCTAGCAGAAACCCATGGTTTATTAGTAATGGGAGTCGACCCACCATAACTCAAAAATTATGGGTTTTCGCCAGTTATCACCATCAGAAACATTCAAAACACCATAAAGTACAACATGTATCAGTATTTTTTCAATATTAAACTTACCCGATAATCATGTATCTGTCAACTCCGTTGCCCGACAGAATTCTATGGAGGGATACGCCAGCTATCACAATACTAGAAGGGGGTGTACTTACCAGCGCCACCTGTGGCCAGGTACTCAATCATTTGTTGTTGACACCTCCTCAATTATTCCTCTGTCGTGCTTCCGGCTAGACGTTCTGGGATACGCTTATGGTCTTCGAGTTTATTCACGGATATTTGGTGAAGTATTCTCTCAGATTAACGGCTGTCGCTTTACTGGAATCCTTCTTATATTAGCTAGATAGCTTTTATATAATACTGATATAACGGTTAACGAATTTTGCTTGTTTTTGGATCCCCCTTTGGCTAACTCTTTGGATTACAAGATGTCTGACATTTCGCAAGCCCCCTCCCATAGACGATGTAGGTCTTGCAATAGGCGTATTCCGAAGGCCTCGGTAGATCCTCACACCGCTTGTTCTGACTGTAGGGACAGGCCCTGTCTGTTAGAAAATCGATGTGAGGAATGCGCCGGACTTTCGGAATTGGAATTTGTCCGTCTTTTAAAATATTCATCTAAGTTAGAGAGAGGTAGAGTTAGGAGGAGTTCTTCTCACTCTTCTATGTTTTCCTCACCTCATGATCCCCTACCTTTTCCTACCCCTGTAGTGGCTACCCCCGAACCTACTGTGTGCCCTCCGCCTGATATGTCAGTTGTTTTGCGTGCTATTCAGGCTTTAGGCGATAAAGTAGAATCAGTGGTAAGTGACCATAAGTCTCTGATGGCCGAAGTTAAAGAACTGAAGGTCAAGAGTGCAGTGGGTGGAGTTAGTGCCAGTGCTGTGACGAGTGCTAGTGTCGGTGCAGTGCCAAGTGCTAGTGGTGCCAGTGTGGTGCGTGAGGATTTTTCTGTGCGAGCCAGTCGTCCTCCCAGTCCGGGACCTCTTGCAAGCTCCCATGCCCAGGGGAGAAGCAATGTCGAAGGGCTTAAGGGTTCGACAGGCCTTGTTAGGCGCACAGAACTATCCTCGGTGGTTGCGGGCGTGTCTTCCTTAGACCGTCACTCCCACCTGCAGACGATTGAGCCCGTCTTATTCTCGTCCGCTGATCAACTGGCAGGGAAGAAACGTTGGTCTCAGGTCTCGAGACCGCTTAAACGTAGAGTCCAGTCCGCGAGTGCTCAGCCAGGTTGCAGTCATTGGCTCAGCTCTGACTCGCCTCAGTCATCTGTCGACTGTACTCCGCCCAAGAGGAGTAAGGTTCTGCCACAGAGCTCGACTGTTAAGACTTTACCTCAGTCTGTTATCGTTTCTGCCGATCCCAAGTGGACCCTGCTTCAGTCCATGCAAGCTCAGCTTTCGGACTTGATGCGTGAGTGTCGGGCTGAGAGTGTTGCACCTCCACCTCCGCCTACACTCCCTCCGCCTGTTCTCGCTCCGCCTGTGCTCGCCCCGCCTGCACTTGCTCCGCCTGGTCGCAGCACCATCTGCCAGGCGTACGATGTTGAGCCACTTTCGGAGTTCGCTGTTCCCAGTGGTGTTCAGCCTCAGCCTTCTTTAAGGCAACCCTTGCTTTGGGATCAGGAGAGTTATTCCACTCTTCCTCCGCCTCCCCTTGCTGCTCCACCAGTGGTGCAACTCTCGGTTGGGGTACAACAACCTCTCCCCTCCGTGAGTCAGTCTGCTCAGCCATCGCTGCAGCGAGCTCAACCCTCCTCAAGGCAAGCTCCTCTACTCCCTGGACTTGCGCCTCAGGAGCCTCAGCTTGCGAGAACTTTACCTTGTTCTGCGCAGCCTCAACCTCATCATGCTCCGCTCATCTCACAGGAACAGGAACGGACTACTCCGCCTCCGTCCTCCGCTCAGCCAGTGCAATCCTTGGGTTCAACCTCTCTTGCTAGGAGTCAACCTCCTTCACCCATGCGCCTTCCTTCTGCTTCGTCTGTTGTTCAGCCTTTGCAGTCTGAGCCTCAGGTTTTCCCTCAACAGTTACTGGAAGAGGAAACCACTGTTATTGTTCCTACCCGTTCTGACTCTGCGGTTCAGCATTCTTGTCCGATCGCTTCGCTACACTCTGCTGATGAGGTGTCGGATGATGAGGAGGCACACCTTGATCCCTCATCAGACGTGGACGAATCTAAGCTTTCTCCACCGTCGATTGATTTTCGTAAGGTCTTGGCTCTACTCAGGGAGATTTACCCAGACCACTTTGTCTCTGCTATTCCCCGCTCTCCACCATCTGAGTTTTCGCTGGGCGTACAACAAGCTAAGTCCAACTATACTAAGCTTGTCCTAGCTAGATCCTCCAAGAGGGCTTTAAGGATCTTAGGGGAGTGGCTGCAGTCTAAACAACATCTTGGCAAGACTTCCTTCATGTTCCCTCCAACGAAGCTCGCTTCGAAAGCTAGCGTTTGGTATGCCACAGGGGAAGCACCAGGCTTAGGAGTACCTGCCTCTGCCCAGGCTGACTTCTCAAGTCTGGTGGACTCGCCTCGGAGAACTGCTATGAGACGCTCGAAGGTTTGTTGGACCTTCTCAGACCTGGATCATTTACTGAAAGGGTTGTTCAGAGCATTTGAAATGTTCAACTTTCTCGACTGGTGCCTGGGGGCCCTCAGCAAGAAAACCTCTCCTGCGGACAAAGATTCTGCCATGCTATTAATGTCCTGCATGGATAAGGCCATCAGAGATGGATCGGGCGAGCTAGCGTCGTTATTTGTATCAGGGGTGTTGAAGAAAAGGGAACAACTGTGTACCTTCCTTTCCGCCAGCATTACACCTTGCCAACGGTCACAACTCCTTTTTGCTCCACTCTCAAAGTTCCTCTTTCCCGAGGAGCTAGTTAAGGACTTGTCTGCTGCCCTGATACAAAAGGACACGCACGATCTTGTAGCCTCTTCGGCTCGTAAGTCTAAGGTTGCCACCTCAGTCCCCAAGACTTATCGCTCCCCAGTGGCTGATACCCCGGCTACTAGGTTCATACCGCCCTTTCGTGGTAGAGCCCCCAGCCGAGGAAGCTCCCGTCCAGACTCTCACAGGAGCAAGTCTAGGAAAGGATCCAGGCCATCTAAGGGAAAGAACTGACTCTGTTTCTCCAGACAACAGTAGGAGCCAGGCTCAAGATCTTCTGGCGAGCCTGGGAGAAGAGAGGTGCAGACGCACAGTCTGTCAGTTGGCTGAGGTTCGGTTACAGGATTCCATTCTGCCTCAAACCACCTCTGACCACATCGCCCATCAACCTCTCTCCCAACTACAAAGAAGAGGACAAGAGGCTAGCATTGCAACAGGAGGTGTCGCTACTTGTGCAGAAGAAGGCAGTGGTTATAGTCCGGGACCATCAATCCCCGGGCTTCTACAACTGTCTCTTTCTTGTGGCCAAGAAGACAGGAGGTTGGAGACCGGTGCTGGACGTCAGCTCTCTCAACGAGTATGTCACCAAGCAGACGTTCACGATGGAGACGACCAAGTCGGTCTTAGCAGCGGTCAGACAGGAGGACTGGATGGTCTCGTTGGACTTGAAAGATGCATACTTTCACGTTCCCATTCATCCAGACTCCCAACCTTTCCTGAGATTCGTTTTCGGAAAGGTTGTCTATCAGTTCCAAGCCCTGTGTTTTGGCCTAAGCACAGCTCCTATGGTCTTTACTCATCTGATGAGGAATGTAGCGAAATTCCTACACTTATCGAACATCAGAGCCTCCCTCTACCTAGACGACTGGCTGTTGAGAGCCTCCACGAGTCGTCGTTGTCTGGAGAACCTCAATTGGACTTTAGACTTAATCAGAGACCTAGGTCTATTAGTCAATATAGAGAAATCTCAACTCATTCCCTCCCAATCCATTGTGTACCTGGGAATGGAGATTCAGAGTCAGGATTTTTGGGCTTTTCCATCGGCCCCCAGGATAAACCAAGCCCTAGAGTGCATCATGAGCATGCTGAAGAGGAGCAATTGCTCAGTGAGACAGTGGATGAGTCTCACAGGGACCCTCTCATCACTGGCCCTGTTTGTCGAGCTAGGAAGACTCCACCTCCGCCCTCTTCAATTCCATCTTGCTGCTCATTGGGACAAGGGCTCGACTCTAGAAGCAGTCTCTATCCCTATCAACCAAGAGATGAAGACCACTCTCCTGTGGTGGAAGCACAATCTCCTTCTCAAGGAGGGTCTATCATTGGCCATCCAGACCCCCAATCTTCATCTCTTCTCAGATGCATCGGACTCGGGCTGGGGTGCGACCTTGGACGGACGGGAATGCTCAGGAGTATGGAACAAGGAACAAGGATTACTCCACATCAACTGCAAGGAACTGTTAGCAGTTCATCTAGCCCTGCTGAACTTCAAGTCCCTCCTGCTAGGCAAAGTGGTGGAGGTGAATTCAGACAACACCACAGCCTTGGCTTACATCTCCAAGCAAGGAGGGACCCATTCGAGGAGCCTTTACGAGATCGCAAGGGACCTCCTCATTTGGTCAAGAGGTCTAAACCTCACTCTGGTCACGAGGTTCATCCAGGGCGATATGAATGTTTCAGCGGATCGCCTCAGCAGAAGGAATCAGGTCATTCCCACGGAATGGACCCTCCACAAGAGTGTGTGCAACAGACTTTGGACCTTGTGGGGTCAACCTACCATAGATCTGTTTGCCACCTCCATAACCAAGAGACTTCCGCTTTATTGTTCCCCTGTTCCAGACCCTGCAGCGGTTCATGTGGATGCTTTTCTTCTGAACTGGTCCCATCTCGACCTGTACGCATTCCCTCCGTTCAAGATAATAAACAAAGTTCTGCAGAAATTCGTCTCGCACGAAGGGACACGGCTGACGCTGGTTGCTCCCCTTTGGCCTGCAAGAGAATGGTACACAGAGGTACTTCAATGGCTAGTCGACTTCCCCAGGACTCTTCCTCTAAGAGTGGACCTTCTACGTCAACCTCACGTAGACAGGTTGCACCCAAACCTCCACGCTCTTCGGCTGACTGCCTTCAGACTGTCGAAAGATTCGCTAGAGCTAGAGGCTTTTCGAAGGAGGCAGCCAGTGCGATTGCCAGAGCTAGAAGAGTTTCCACTCGTAGAGTCTACCAGTCTAAGTGGGAGGTCTTCCGAAGCTGGTGTAGAGCCAATTCAATATCCTCTACCAATACCTCTGTGATCCAAATAGCTGACTTCCTTCTACATCTTAGGAATGAGAGATCCCTTTCAACACCTACGATTAAAGGATATAGGAGCATGTTGGCCTCAGTTCTCCGCCACAGAGGTTTGGACCTGTCTTCCAACAAGGACCTTCAAGACATTCTCAAGTCTTTTGAGACGTCTAAAGAACGTCGTCTTTCCACTCCAGGCTGGAATCTAGACGTAGTCTTAAGGTTCCTTATGACATCTAGGTTCGAACCTCTCCAGTCAGCTTCCTTCAAGGATCTTACCCTCAAGACTGCTTTTCTCGTTTGCCTTGCAACAGCTAAGAGAGTCAGTGAGGTTCATGCCTTCAGCAAGAACATTGGTTTCACAACCGAATCTGCGACATGTTTTTTTCAGCTTGGATTCCTAGCAAAGAACGAGCTTCCTTCACGTCCTTGGCCTAGATCGTTCGAAATACCTAGCCTCTCCAACATGGTAGGTAACGAACTTGAGAGAGTTCTTTGCCCTGTCAGAGCTCTCAAATATTATCTGAAGAGGTCTAAACCTATTCGAGGACAGTCAGAAGCCTTATGGTGTGCCATCAAGAAACCCTCGAGACCCATGTCCAAGAATGGGCTTTCGTACTATATAAGGCTTCTGATCAGAGAAGCACATTCTCACTTAAAGGAGGAAGACCTTGCATTGCTGAAGGTAAGGACCCACGAAGTAAGAGCTGTAGCTACTTCGTTGGCCTTTAATAAAAACCGTTCTCTGCAGAGCATAATGGATGCAACCTATTGGAGGAGCAAGTCAGTGTTTGCATCATTTTATCTGAAAGATGTCCAGTCTCTTTACGAGAACTGCTACACCCTGGGACCATTCGTAGCAGCGAGTGCAGTAGTAGGTGAGGGCTCAGCCACTACATTCCCTTAATCCCATAACCTTTTTTAACCTTTCTCTTGAATACTTTTTGTTGTTTTTTATGGTTGTTACGGTAGGCTAAGAAGCCTTCCGCATCCTTGGATTTGGCGGGTGGTCTATTCATTCTTGAGAAGCGCCTGGGTTAAAGGTTTGGTAGAGGTCCTTTAGTAGGGGTTGCAACCCCGTGTACTTTGGCACCTTTGGGTTGATTCAGCCTCCAAGAGGAACGCTGCGCTCAGTAAGGAAGACGAACTTTAAATAAAGAGGCAGAGTAACGGTTCTATTCGACTTCCTTACCAGGTACTTATTATTTCATTGTTATTTGAGATAACTGTTATATGAAATATGGGATACTTAGCTATCCTTTAATCTTGTACACTGGTTTTCACCCACCTCCCTGGGTGTGAATCAGCTACATGATTATCGGGTAAGTTTAATATTGAAAAATGTTATTTTTATTAATAAAATAAATTTTTGAATATACTTACCCGATAATCATGATTTAATCGACCCTCCCTTTCCTCCCCAGAGAGAACCAGTGGACCGAGGAATAATTGAGGAGGTGTCAACAACAAATGATTGAGTACCTGGCCACAGGTGGCGCTGGTAAGTACACCCCCTTCTAGTATTGTGATAGCTGGCGTATCCCTCCATAGAATTCTGTCGGGCAACGGAGTTGACAGCTACATGATTATCGGGTAAGTATATTCAAAAATTTATTTTATTAATAAAAATAACATATTTTCTACATAACGATTATTGTACGATTCTTTAATTTTACCGGAAGTTCCACCAAGGAGATACTTTTGAATTGACATGGCTGGTTCCCCCCGTTACATATCAAAGTTGAATGACCTCCTAGGCTCCAGTATTAGTTCCAATGGATCAAACTCATAAATCCAATCTTGTTGTATCCTAACCTAACCACCTGCTTACTAGTAGTAGACTAAGCTAGATGATATCATTTAAGATCTGATCTTCTGTGCATATAACATTTAAAACGTTTGAAGTGACAGTAAATGGGGTTTTGTGTTGATTAGAATTTACTCGCAAGCCCATAAATAATGGGAAGTATTTTAGGCTTATTCGCAGAGCCTATAATACAGCTTGATTCCTAAACCAGGCAGTGCAAAGGATAATCTGTAAGTAATTACTGTACTCTGTTACCAGCATTGGTGATCAATGAAACATCATGTTCCTCCTCCTCAATTCAACTTTGAATGCTGTGATCTTAGTTCTGAGGAAACACACCTCGCTCCTAAGCTAACCTAGGGCATTGTGTTTTTATTGAATATTGTAGAATGGCTGAACGACCCATAGGTAAGGTTATACCAAGAGATAAAATAAGCATTGTTAATGATTTGTTAATGAGAAAAATTTCTTTTTCAATATTTAACTTAGCCGGTGATTATATAGCTGCAACTCTGTTGCTCGACAGACAACTCTACGGTAAAAACTCGCCAGCGATCGCTACACAGGTTGCGGGTGTGCCCAACAGCGCCATCTGTCGTCCAGATACCCAGTTCTCAATGTAAACAAAGACTCAATTTTCTCTCTGTCGAGGTGTCGACAAGACGTACTTACTCGCTGTTGCTAAACTGGAGTTTTTTCACAACTAATTGGTGAAGTACTTTATTCTAGTTTTGAGCTTTCGCTGTGCAGGGTTTCTCTTCACACAAATCCTTGAACTCTTTTTGATAACGGATTCTTTGTTGATGACTTTTTGATAGTTTTTTGAATTTCCCTTTGACCAATTCAAAATGGCTGACCCTTCACAAGTCCCCAAATTTAGGAAGTGCAATGCTAGGGACTGTTCAAGGCGTCTTCCGAAGGCTTCTATCGACCCTCACACTGTTTGTTCCAATTGTCGGGATAAAACCTGTCCATTGGAAGATCGGTGTGAGGAGTGCGTTGGCCTTTCGGAATTCGATTTTATCGAATTTCAAAAGTATACACGTAGGCTAGAGAGAGATAGAGTTAGGAGAAGTTCTTCTCGTTCTATTGATATATCCTCTCCTCATGCCCCACAACCTATTCCTTCCCCTGTAGTGGTTGCTCCTAAGCCCCCTCCTGGCACTCAGGAACCTTCGATGGCTGATATGATGCGTGCCATCCAGGCTCTGGGTGAGAGAGTTGAGTCCCTTGCTAGTGACTTGAATCAGCTCATGGCGGATGTGAAGGAGCTTAAGTGCAAAAGTGCAGTGGGAAGTGCTAAAGTGCCGAGTGATAGTGTTGTGGATAGTGTTGCGCTTGAGGGTTCGTCTGTTCGTGCCTGTCGTCCTCCTAGTCCGGGACCTCTTGCAAGCTCCCAAGTCCAGGGGAGAAGCAATGTCGTACGACAAATGGGTTCGAGAGGCTTTAATCTGCGAACAGACGTTCCCTCCGTGGTATCGGGCGTATCTACCCAAGATCGCTCCTACCTAACTAAGACGAGAGAGCCCATTTATACCTCGTCTTCGGAAGGTGTTTCTCGCAAGAAACCCTGGACCAAGGTCTCACGACCGTTAAAACGCAAGTCGGTCCCTTCAGCGCAAGTCCAACGGCCCGGTTGTAGCCACTGGGTCAGTTCGGACTCGCTGCCGTCATCCGATGACTGCTCACCGCCTAAGAGAGGCAAAGCGGTACCGCTTCGGACAGTAACCCCGTCTGTCGCCGCACCTGCTCCCGTAGACCCTAAGTGGTCTCTACTGCAAGACATGCAGTCCAAACTGACGTCTCTAATGCAGGACTTTCGTGCGGAGAAGGTTGCTGCCGCACCAGCTAGTGTAGTACCTAGCCTACAACTTTCCACACGATCGGTTGTGCGTCCGGTGGACGCTGAGGTAACCTTCTCACGCACACCAGTTGAGAGAGTTCCTCCTCCCATGCGTTCCAGTGTGATCTGCCAGCCGCATGTTGACGTTAAGAGACGCTCGGAGGTTGCCGTTGACGTTCTGGAGGTTCAACAACCGTCAGAGTTGCTTTGTTTTGACGCGGTGTGTCAACCTCCGCAACCCAGTGTGATTTCCACTGCGCACCCACATCAGTCCAGACAGTCTGGAGTAGACGCTGTGCGTCCCCGCGCTGCCATGGTTGTTGCCAGCTCACAGACTGGGCAGCAGTTCCATGACGTTGCGTCCGGCTCAGTCACGCATGCACCCGTGCGACCGGACTCAGCGAACCAGCCGTTACCCACTCCGTTGCCGTTTCCTCATCAGTTGTCGGATGAGGAACTTTCTGATGATGATGGTGCTGCACACATAGATGAACCACTATCAGATTTGGACGAGCCTAAGTCTACTCAACCCTCTTTGGACTTTAGAAAAGTTTTGGCCATCTTCAAAGAGTTGTTTCCGGACCAGTTTGTTTCTGTGGCTCCTCGTTCTCCGCCGTCAGAGTTTGTGTTAGGCATGCCGTCTACCACTCCTGCCTTTACTAGACTCGTCCTCGCACGCTCGTCCAAGAGAGCTTTGCGGGTGATAGGAGAATGGTTGCAGTCCAAGAAGAGTTTAGCGAAGACAGCCTTTGCGTTTCCCCCTGCTAGACTCTCTTCTAGATCGAGCGTCTGGTATGCCACGGGAGAAGTTCTCGGCTTGGGAGTTCCTGCCTCTGCCCAGGGCGACTTCTCAAGTCTTGTAGACTCTCCCCGCCGCCTTGCCATAAGACGCTCAAAGATATGTTGGTCATCTTCGGACCTGGACCACCTTTTGAAAGGTATCTTTAGGGCCTTCGAAGTTTTTAACTTCTTAGACTGGTGTCTAGGAGCCCTAAGCAGAAAGACCTCTCCGACAGAGAAGGAGACTTCCTTGCTCATTATGTCCTGCATGGACAAGGCCATACGTGATGGGTCTAATGAGCTTGCTGCATCATTTGTGTCCGGAGTCCTTAAAAAGCGTGAAAACCTATGCTCATTCCTTTCAGCTGGAGTTACACAATGCCAGAGATCTGAGCTTCTCTTTGCTCCTCTTTCCAAGTGCCTTTTTCCAGAAGCCCTGATTAAGGAAATAGCCGCTTCATTGGTGCAGAAGGACACTCATGATCTTGTTGCGTCCTCCGCTCGCAAAGCTCCCCCTTTGCCTACCTTGTCAGCTAGACCAAGGATGGACACTCCAGCGTCCCGTTTTATTCCGCCCTTTCGTGGCAGAGCCTCCAGCAGAGGAGGTGCTCGTGCCGAAGGGAAACGAGGAAAGAAGAAAGGATCCAAGTCCTTTAAGGGCAGAGTCTGACTGCCCGCATCTTCAGACAGCAGTGGGAGCCAGACTCAAGAACTTCTGGCAGACCTGGGAGAAGAGAGGCGCAGATGCACAATCTGTGAAGTTGCTCAGAGAGGGGTACAAGATCCCTTTTGTACGGAAACCCCCTCTAGCAACGTCTCCCATCGATCTCTCTCCCAGGTACAGAGAGGAAGACAAGAGACGAGCCTTGAAACAGGAAGTGTCTCTTTTACTAGAGAAGGGAGCGGTGGTCAAAGTCTCGGACCTTCAATCTCCGGGATTCTACAACCGACTCTTCTTGGTGCCAAAGAAGACAGGAGGGTGGAGGCCGGTGCTAGACGTCAGTGCTCTGAATGTCTTTGTCACAAAGCAGACGTTCTCCATGGAGACCACAAAGTCAGTCTTAGCAGCGGTCAGAAGGGAAGACTGGATGGTCTCTTTAGACCTAAGGGACGCCTACTTCCACGTCCCCATCCACCCGGACTCCCAACCTTTTCTGAGATTCGTTTTCGAAAAGGTTGTCTACCAGTTTCAAGCCCTGTGCTTTGGCCTAAGCACAGCTCCTCTTGTGTTTACGAGGCTGATGAGGAATGTAGCCAAATTCCTTCATTTATCGGACATCCGAGCCTCCCTCTATTTGGACGACTGGCTTCTCAGAGCTTCTTCCAGTCGTCGCTGTCTGAAGGATCTAAAGTGGACTCTAGATCTGACCAAGGAATTGGGTCTCCTTGTCAATATGGAAAAGTCACAACTGGTCCCATCCCAAACTATTGTGTATTTAGGGATGGAGATTCACAGTCTAGCTTTTCGGGCTTTTCCGTCGGCCCCCAGAATAAGCCAAGCCCAGTTATGCATCCAGAACATGCTGAAGAAGGAACAATGCTCAGTCAGGAAGTGGATGAGTCTGGTAGGGACGCTATCATCCCTGGAACAATTTGTGTCATTAGGAAGACTACACCTCCGTCCTCTTCAATACCATCTAGCTTTTCACTGGAAAAAGGACAAGACGCTAGAAGCGGTCTCGATCCCCATTTCCGAAAAGATGAAGTCTTGCCTGACTTGGTGGAAGGACAGTATCAACCTAAGAGAGGGTCTTCCCCTGGCTGTTCAGACTCCCAACCACGTTCTCTTCTCGGACGCATCGGACGTAGGCTGGGGCGCGACATTAGACGGTCGGGAATGTTCGGGACTGTGGAACTCGAGTCAAAGGATCATGCATATCAACTGCAAGGAGCTGCTGGCAGTACATCTGGCCTTGAAAAGCTTCAGGTCTCTCCTTCGAGGCAAAGTGGTGGAAGTGAACTCGGACAACACCACTGCCTTGGCGTACATCTCCAAGCAAGGAGGGACCCACTCACTGACGTTGTACGAGATCGCAAGGGACCTGCTCTTCTGGTCAAAAGGTCAAAACATTTCACTAGTAACGAGGTTCATCCAAGGCAACTTGAATGTCATGGCAGATTGTCTCAGTCGGAAAGGGCAAGTAATTCCAACGGAATGGACCCTCCACAAGGATGTATGCAAGAGACTTTGGGCCACTTGGGGCCAACCAACCATAGATCTCTTTGCAACCTCGATGACCAAGAGGCTCCCAATATATTGCTCACCAGTCCCGGACCCAGCAGCAATACATATAGATGCCTTTCTCCTAGATTGGTCGCATCTAGATCTATACGCATTCCCACCGTTCAAGATTGTCAACAAGGTACTGCAGAAGTTCGCCTCTCACGAAGGGACAAGGTTGACGCTAGTTGCTCCCCTCTGGCCCGAGAGAGAATGGTTCACCGAGGTACTTCGATGGCTAGTAGACGTTCCCAGAAGTCTTCCTCTAAGGGTGGACCTTCTACGTCAGCCACACGTAAAGAAGGTACACCAAAGCCTCCACGCTCTTCGTCTGACTGCCTTCAGACTATCGAAAGACTCTCGAGAGCTAGAGGCTTTTCGAAGGAGGCAGCCAGTGCGATTGCTAGAGGAAGGAGAACATCCACCCTTAGAGTCTACCAATCGAAGTGGGAAGTCTTCCGAAACTGGTGCAAGTCAGTATCTGTATCCTCGACCAGTACCTCTGTAGCTCAAATAGCTGACTTAATCCTATAACTGAGAAAAGGACGATCACTTTCAGCTCCCACTATCAAAGGCTACAGAAGCATGTTGGCATCGGTCTTCCGGCATAGAGGCTTAGATCTTTCCAACAATAAAGATCTTCAGGACCTCCTTAAGTCTTTTGAGACCACGAAGGAGCGTCGTTTGGTTACACCTGGTTGGAATTTAGACGTGGTACTAAGATTCCTCATGTCAGACAGGTTTGAGCCGCTACAATCAGCCTCCCTGAAAGATCTCACCTTAAAGACACTTTTCCTGGTATGCTTAGCCACAGCTAAAAGAGTCAGTGAGATTCATGCCTTCAGCAAGAACATCGGATTTTCGTCAGAAAAAGCTACATGTTCGCTACAACTTGGTTTTCTAGCCAAAAATGAGCTGCCTTCTCGACCTTGGCCGAAATCGTTCGATATTCCCAGCTTATCGAATATGGTAGGCAATGAACTAGAAAGAGTCTTATGCCCTGTGAGAGCTCTTAAGTTCTATTTAAAGCGAACTAAACCTTTACGAGGCCAATCTGAAGCTTTATGGTGTTCAGTTAAGAAACCATCTTTGTCTATGTCAAAGAATGCTTTATCCTACTTTATCAGACTGTTGATACGAGAAGCTCATTCACATCTGAGTGAGGAAGACCAAGCATTGCTTAAGGTGAGGACACACGAAGTTAGAGCTGTCGCAACTTCCGTGGCCTTTAAGCAAAATAGATCTCTGCGAAGTATAATGGACGCAACCTATTGGAGAAGCAAGTCAGTTTTTGCGTCTTTTTATCTAAAGGATGTCCAGTCTCTTTACGAGGACTGCTACACACTGGGACCATTCGTAGCAGCGAGTGCAGTAGTGGGTGAGGGCTCAACCACTACAATTCCCTAATTCCATACCCTTTTAATCTTTCTCTTGAAATGTTTTTATTGTTGTTTTTTGGGTTGTCCGGAAGGCTAAGAAGCCTTTCGCATCCTGGTTGATTTGGCGGGTGGTCAAAGTCATTTCTTGAGAGCGCCTAGATTAGGGGTTTTGATGAGGTCCTGTTGTATGGGTTGCAACCCTTGATACTTCAGATCCTAGGGGTCGATCAGCATCCTAAGAGGATCGCGAGGCTCCGTAAGGAAGACGTACTTAAAAGGCAGAGTAATTGTTCAAGTCGACTTCCTTACCAGGTACCTATTTACAGTGAACCCTCGTTTATCGCGGTAGATAGGTTCCAGACGCGGGCGCGATAGGTGAAAATCCGCGAAGTAGTGACAGCATATTTACCTATTTATTTAACATGTATATTCAGACTTTTAAAACCTTCCCTTGTACGTAGTACTGTTAACAAACCACCCTTTAATGTACAGAACACTTAATGCATGTACTACAGCACCCTAAACTAAAACAGGCACAAATATTAAAGGCGATTTTATATCATGTGTTTCCTAAACACCTAAAAAGCACGATAAAAAATGGCAACCAATGTTTTGTTTACGTTCATCTCTGATCATAATGAAGAAACAAACTCATTTAGTGTACACATATATGTACGTATAGGTTAGTTTTTGCATCGATTATATTGATTATACAGTACTGTATGTTGATTTTTTTATTACCAATGTTTTAGTTTACGTATTTTTCTTAGGACTTCCAAATGAAATCTTTTTCTTTATGACGCCGCCTGAAACGACGGCGTGTACGCTCAGTAAACAACCACGCTCAGAACAAACAAGGCATTTAACGCGCATGATGATAGTGATAAATAATGATACAGTACATACAGTATTTACAGTAAAAGCATTTACAAAATATGTTACCTTACAAATATAAATTATACAGTACTTGTACGTAGCAAAGCAGGAAAACAATTTGAGAGAGAGAGAGAGAGAGAGAGAGAGAGAGAGAGAGAGAGAGAGAGAGAGAGAGAGAGAGAGTTTTGCTCTATTTTCAAGCTCTATTTTTACTGTCCCATCTTATTCTTAGAATAAAGAGAAATGTTAGATATTGTTATTCCATCTTTTTGATCGTCCGTCACAAAAATTGTAACTTGATAAAAGTGCCTTTTAACCATTGAAACAACAAACCAACATCACGCTTTTAGGGGCTGGGAATGGCAGTCCAACAACTCGTCGACGTCTTCAGTCGTCATGTCGCCAAACCCGTCACCTCCAATTATGGCAGCCAACTGCACAGATTTCCGTATTGCAGAGTGTTGGATTTCCGACGGAGTAAATCCCTTGTCGTCGTAAACAATATCGGGCCACAGCTTCTTCCAGCTCGCATTTACGGTTGCAGGTTTCATCTCTTGAAGTGCCTTTTGAATATTCTGCAGGCACGTGGCTATGGTGTACTGCCGCCAGTACGCCTTCAAGTTGAAATCTTCATCCTCGTCATCTTGGGCAGCATCCACACATGCAACGAGGTCTGCCAAGGTATTCTTCGTGTAGAGGGCCTTGAACGCCCTGATAACCCCCTGGTCCATTGGTTGAATTAATGACGTGGTGTTGGGTGGCAGGAACTCAACCTGAACGCCCTCACGCGACAGGTCAGTTGCGTGTCCACCAGCGTTATCCATAAGGAGAAGGATCTTGAATGGCAAGCCCTTCTCTAAGAGATATTCATGGACTTGCGGGATGAAACACTGGTGGAACCAGTTGGAGGTCAGCATCTTCGTAATCCATGCTTTTTGATTATGCATCCAGTACACGGGAAGGAGATTCTTATTTTTATTTTTCAAAGCGCGAGGATTTTTCGACTTATAAATAAGCCCCGGCTTTAACAAAAATCCAGCAGCATTGCCACACATCACGAGGGTAACGCGATCCTTGAATGCCTTAAAGCCAGAGGCTTTGGCTTCCTCTTTGAACAGGAAAGTTCGCGACGGCATTCTCTTCCAAAACAAGCCGGTTTCATCCATATTAAAGACTTGTTCCGGCTTGTATCCACCTTCAGCGATAATGTTCTTGAAAGTCTGGTTCACGTAAGTTTCAGCAGCGGCAGTGTCAGCGGAAGCAGACTCCCCATGCAGGGAAACGCTTTTCAGGGCGAAGCGTTTCTGAAACTTCGCGAACCAACCTTTGCTTGCGGAAAAACGTTTCTGAGGCTGGGAATCAGTGGATGTCCCTGGTTGAGGATCATCTGCATCATCATCATCTTCAGCATGGTTGCCGTCGTCGTCTTTAGGTTCCTTTGCAGCAAAATTCTCATATAAGCTCAAAGCCTTTGTTTGGATGGTGTTCGTATCCAACGCTATGTTCTTCTTCCGGCAGTCGGCAATCCACACAGCTAAAGCACCTTCCATGCGTACGATCGTTTTATTACGCGTTGTAACGACTCGCTTCGCTGATCTGCTAAAGGTGATTGCAGCAGTCTTTCTAATGTTCGCCTCGTCCTTCTTGATGTAGCGAACGGTGGATTCGTTGATGCCAAAATGGCGGCCGGCGGCCGCGTAACTTCTACCATCTTTTAACATGTCGAGAAGCGTAACCTTCTCAGCTATCGTCATCATCCTTCGGTGGCGTTTAGGCTCACTACCAGCCTTACTAGAAGCAGAATGCTTGGGAGGCATTGTAACAGAAAGTTCAACAAAAAGTTCAACTTAAAACAGTCGCACACAGCACAGATTAAACTTCACAAACTTAAGAACGTCTACTCAGCAATACGCGGAAAGAGAAAGTGAACGATCCAGCCCCGCGAGAACTTTGATGCTGCGGGTAGAAGATGCGGGCAAAACACCAATCACAGGCTAGATAACAAAACTTGAGTTTTGATTCGTCATCTATCAGCGCTTGAACCAATCACAACCCGTCTTACAGTACTATGGCGCGTTGGTTACTCATAGAAGATGCCCCCGCGCATACTGAACGTACGTAGATTAAGTACAATACCGTAATAATAATAAATAATGATAATAATACTGTACAGTAATAATAATAATAATAATGATTAATAATAATAACAATAATAATTTTATTAACAACAACAACAATAATAATAATAATAACAATAATAATAAAAATTTACGTACGCTATTTTACGCCTCTCTCTCTCTCTCTCTCTCTCTCTCTCTCTCTCTCTCTCTCTCGTACGCTTACAGTATTCGAAATGTGATTTTTGCAACAAAGAATATTATTGGATGCAGTACTGTACTACGTACGTATACATACAAAAGATTCATGGAAAAGAAGAACATCCATTACAGTACACACCATTCTAATATGGTATGACTGCATCTGATTTGCGTTTCATGTTCGATTTAATTTTACTACGTACTGAATTATCGTATGATCACATTCTCTTTTCGTGTTTTATTTCTTTCTGTGCTGAATTATATATCATATGTAATGCAATGAACAATCAGTAAGAGCAGATATTACTAATTACAGTATTAATGGAATTACAGGTAACAAAATATCGTATTTGGTTGTCTTCAGATTTCGCGGTATTTTCGAATTTTCCGGAAAATCCGCGATATGTATATATATATGGGTTATGGGAAAACCCCGCGAAGTGGTGAATCCGCGATTGTCGAACCGCGAAGTAGCGAGGGTTCACTGTATTTTGTTTTTGTTATTTTGATAACTTCTAAAATGAAATAAAAACTCTTAGCTCATAAAAGTGTAAACATATATTGCTGGTCTCTACCCACCCCCCTGGGTGTGAATCAGCTATATAATCACCGGCTAAGTTAAATATTGAAAAATGTTATTTTGATAATAAAATAAATTTTTGAATATACTTACCCGGTGATTATAAATTAAATGACCCTCCCTTCCTTCCCAATAGAGACGCAGTGGGACGAGGAGAAAATTGAGTCTTTGTTTACATTGAGAACTGGGTATCTGGACGACAGATGGCGCTGTTGGGCACACCCGCAACCTGTGTAGCGATCGCTGGCGAGTTTTTACCGTAGAGTTGTCTGTCGAGCAACAGAGTTGCAGCTATATAATCACCGGGTAAGTATATTCAAAAATTTATTTTATTATCAAAATAACATTTTGCTTGAAAAGCTGCCTAGAGGGAAGTCTTTTGGAACAAACGGCTTTATGTCATTATACAGTAATCACATACTAAATTGTATGTATGAGTAGAAATACAGGAAATGTATACCAAAAAATTTGATATACGATACATCAAGTGCAAGATGTTCGTATTTATTTGACTTTTCATACTGAAACTTGCATGCTATTCAATATCATTTATTTCACAGGTTAAACTACTTGATATTGCCATTTCTTTAACTAATGATAAGAGGAATCTTAAAGGTAAATGGTCTGTCAAAAAGGGTTCCTTGATGATCAAATATTTTTATGTACTGTACAGTAATATTTTTTACATCAACATTTTGTTTCATGACTATTGTGGAACTCATCATTGCACATTCTAGATAAAACATTTTTTTTTCAATACTGTACTAAATTTTCCGTGCAATTTATTATTGTCTCTGAAGCACTTTAGACTGGTCTGGATATTGAGTAGATATTAGATTCCAATTATCAGTGAGAATAGAAGGTATAGTCAATGTTCTAATCTAACCTAGGCCCTCTAACCTAACCGTACGAAGGACCTGTCTTCCCATGAATATTATCCCTTTTATTAATTTAAAATCAGTGGTTTACATTGTTATCTCACAACATGTTTGAAATTGTTTATGTTGCAAAATTATGTACAGTTTTCATATTTTATTGTGATTGCTCTTTTCTTAAAGTTTCATTACATTGTAGCTCAGACTATCCCTCGTTGCAGGGATACTCTCATTTGGATGGACGGTCAGAGTAAAAAAGGGACCAAATATCAGCCAAATTATCTAACAAAAATTGGAGAATACACCAATAAGAATAAAGCAGCTTGTCAAAATTCTTGACTTCAGAAGGAATGAGCTTTGAAAGTCTGGGTAAGTTGAAGCCAGTTCATGCTTGATTATAGCTTGATTAGAGTTCTCTTGCTTGAGAGTACACTCAGGCACACTATTCTATCTTATTTCTCTTCCTCTTATTTTGTTAAAGTTATTATAGTTATATTTATTTTTTAATGTTGTTAGTTCTTAAAATATTTGATTTTCCTTGTTTCCTTTCCTCATTGGGTTATTTTCCCTGTTGGAGCCCCTGGGCCTATAGCTTCCTGCTTTTCCAACTAGGTTTGTAGCTTAGCAAGTAATGATAATAATAATATAGCAGTACATTAAGTGCTTACACCAGCTCATTTTAACTGAAGGAAAAAAGGGCTATATTATTGATTAGGGAAATAATTTGTGTTTTTTAAAGAGATCTTTTAATCCTTTCCTTCTTAGAAGTACAGTACTGTAGTAGCACATGAATCTCAGGATAGTATGGAAATAATTTAATTTTAAAGATTTCAGTATGTATTTAAGAATTATTACATTTTAGCTAACAAGTTATGTTGCAAAGGTTAATGCATAAGTGAAATACAGTATAATACATAAGTGTCCATTTTTCATATAATGAGATTATATAAAGTTTTGTACCTATATAGCCTATTGCCATGGTAACCTTTAATCTATAAAGAATATTTTTTTTTTTATTAAAGCAAATAGGTGAGACGATTTAATAAAAGATGCCAATATCTTTGAATTTCTAGTACAGTACATGATTATTATATTTCTTTGATTATCTGCATCTTTTTATGATATTGTACCAAGGTTTATAAAGCAATGTTTGTGTTAACTTCATTCAGCAGGTTGCTATTGTGGTATGTTGAACGGCAGTAAATCTGTCTTATCGACAAATTTTATTGCAGATATCCAACCAGAAAGACATTCTAGAATGCTGTAAATGATCTCACTTGCTGGTCCATGTCCTATTCAGCCATCAAATGTTTCTTCAATAGATATATCAGGTAAGATAGTTCCAGCCATTTCAGTAGAATGTTTGTTATTCAAATGGAAAGACAGTTTTAATGGCTTTATTAAGGAACTTCCACCAGTCAAACCTTGTTATCCATACTTCAGGCAAACTTCCTATTTTAATTGTACTATACAGTACTATGATGACATGTACTGTACTGTACAGTATATGGAAGCTCATAATTTTAAAAGTCACTTAGTTGCACAGAAATTCATCAGTAATCTTTTCTTGGTCTATGCTTCATGATCAACTATCTGCAGTGATGCTATAACAGTAGGAGTAGCTTCAGTGGTTGATCATTGCCTAATCCCAGACTGATTTATTGGTTTTTATGCTGTAGTGGGCCTTCATATACTGTACAATACTGTAGTATTATTCCGAAGAAAGTAATGGGTTATCCTTAATGCAATGCTTTTTCAAAGAATTTTTTCAATACTACTCTCTTTAGTAAAGGTTTAAAAACTACTCTTGTTCATAGGATCTTTTATGCTCTACTGTTTTCATAGGAAGGTTTCTATGCAATCGTTTCTCAAAGGAAATTTGCCTGGCTACCTTCTCCAAGAGAAGGTTTCAACCTGACCTTTTTTTTTTCAAGGATTTTCTTTAACTCAGTCATGTTCATGGAAAGTTTCAAGCTTACCCCTTTTTAAAGGATGTGTCAACTCTTAGGCCATGTGTATACAAAAGCTGCTTGAAATCAGCAACCACATTTAGAAATGGGTAAAAGGTGAAAGAAAAAAAGGAGACTTTTATAATTATTGCTGTACTCTTCCAACTAACCTGTACCTCTTCCCTATTTATCTCATGGCCTGAATCTGCAGTTTTACCAGCCTTGGGATACCACATCTCTATGGCCAAATCATATGGTATTACTGTAAATCCTTCAGATAAAAGCTTGTGAACATTGGCATCTCAATTTGTTCCTGTGTGTTTACAAACGGGTTTTCTTTAACTAGAGATATGTTTTCAGCTCAAGCTAGAACAGATGTTGAAATAATTAACGAGGTAGTTAACAATAGGTGGTGAGTGTAGCCAAGAAGCCAATCTCCTTTACCTGTCTGAAGTTCAGCATTTAATTTTCGCAATGATAGAATGTTTGATTAAGGGTGGAACTGTTACAGTATGAACTTCTCACTTTCTTTTTCTCTCAGTAAGTGAATGCTGGCTGATGATTGTGATGGATGTGAATCAAGAGTTTTGTACTTTACAGGGAAAGGGTAGACACTGCAGCCAGCTTATGTCTAACCGACTGTAGATTCACATTCTGTCTGCTTTTTGTAGTGGGCAAAATTATTCTCAATCATCTCTGCATGCCATATTCTTACCATCAAGATTTTATTTTCAAAGTAAAAAATTATAAAGAGTTCTGATCTTGAGGCCCCACACTTTAGATTGTAATGGTTTGCTTTCTGTTATAATAACCTTACACCCTCAAAGGTAACGTGTCTGACCTAATGGGAAATCATAATTCTTGTCACTTTGATCTTGGAACATTCTGTAGAAAGGAACAATCTGGGTATAAATTTTCTTGAGTCTCTGTGCCTTTGAAGAAAGAGAGAAACAGTCAAATTGTTTAGACTGGACATAGGAAAAGTTCATCTTAGTTTTTGTCTTTACTTGAGATAGACTGAGTAGTAGTAAATGGGTCAACATGGTTACATCTTTGCTGCAAAGTCAGCTACAAAGGACAGACCTGTTAATTTCCAATATTTGGTATGAATGATTTTATTGGAAGAAGCATATAATTCTTTATAAGACACACAAGCCACCAGAATGACCATCTTCAAGATAAGATAAGAAAGAGAACCATTATTCAAAGATTATTTTGAGGTTAAGCTACTCTTTAGAACTGATCAAACATTCTTGCATAAATCTAATGTTCCACTGGAGAACCTATGCCAACTCCATAAAACTACGAATTTTGAAAGGACAGACCCATATCTTTAAATAGGTGAGTCTTGCAGTTTTTCTTAACCTCTCAGGGAAAAGAGAAAATCAGTGCAGATTAAAATATAAGTACCAACTGAATCCATATTCATCTTTAGTATGTATCCCAACTACTGCACTCTGTAATATGGTCAATTCTTGCATTTGATCTTTGTCTGAATACTATTCTAAAACATTTTTATTCTCTAGTACTCTAGTATAGTATTCATTGTGATATTGCCTTTTTGTTATTGTTTTTAGTACTATATTAATATTGTAAATCCTAATTTTTTCAATATTAATCTTACCCGATAATCATGTAGCTGTCAACTCCGTTGCCCGACAGAATTCTACGGAAGGGATACGCCAGCGATCACTATACTAGAAGGGGGTGTACTCACCAGCGCCACCTGTGGCCAGGTACTGCAGTACTTCTTGTTGACACCACCTCAATTTTTCCTCTGTCGTGCTTCCGGCAAGACATACATGGATACGCTTATAATTTTGGAGTCTTGTTCACGGTTTTTGGTGAAGTATTGCTCTAAGATTTCAGCTTTCGCTATACTGGAAACTTGTCTATTAGCTTAGATAGCTTTTATATTGATTTGATTAATGGTTAACGATCTTTTGCTTTAATTGGAATCCCCCTTGACTGTTCTTTGATTCAAGATGTCTGACCTTTCTCAAGCTCCTCCCCAAAGACGATGTAGGACTTGTATTAGGCGTATTCCGAAGGCCTCGGTTGATCCTCACACCGTTTGTTCCGACTGTAGGGGAAAATCCTGTCAGTTGGAAGATCGATGTGAGGAATGCGCCGGACTTTCGGAACTTGATTTTGTTCGATTCCTAAAGTATACCACTAAGTTAGAG
This sequence comes from Palaemon carinicauda, assembly GCF_036898095.1. Classification (NCBI taxonomy): domain Eukaryota; kingdom Metazoa; phylum Arthropoda; class Malacostraca; order Decapoda; family Palaemonidae; genus Palaemon; species Palaemon carinicauda. Next base: position 64,787,055 of record NC_090761.1, on the reverse strand, counting down.
AGAGAGAGAGTTAGGAGGAGTTCGGCTCGCTCTTCGCTTTATTCCTCACCCCATGATCCTCAACCTTTTCCTCCCCCTGTAGTGGCTACCCCCGAACCTACTTTTTGTGCTCAGCCTGATATGTCTGATGTTTTACGTGCCATTCAGGCTTTAGGTGATAAAGTGGAGTCGGTAGTGAGTGACCACAAGTTCCTCTTGGCGGACGTCAAGGAACTTAAAGTGCAGTGGGAAGTGGTAGTGCCAGTGCTGTGCCGAGTGCTAGTGTCAGTGTCAGTGTTGTGCGTGAGGGTACTTCTGTGCGTGCCAGTCGTCCTCCCAGTCCGGGACCTCTTGCAAGCTCCCAAGCCCAGGGGAGAAGCAATGTCGAAGGGCAAAAGGGTTCGGCAGGCCTTGATCGGCGCACAGAAGTATCCTCGGTGGTTGCGGGCGTATCTTACGGAGATCGTCACTTCCACTCTCAGACGATTGAGCCTTTAATTTCCTCGTCTGCAGTAGCTTTGTCGGGGAGAAAACGCTGGACTCAGGTCTCAAGACCTCTTAAGCGTAAAGTCCAAACCTCACGAGTTCAACAACCCGGATGTAGTCATTGGGCTAGCTCTGACTCGCCGCAGTCATCAGGTGACTGCACACCTCCTAAGAGAGGTAAGGCGATGCCTCAACAGACCTCAACTTCTGTTAAGGCTTTGCCTCAACAGACCTCATCGTCTGTTGATCCCAAGATGGCTTTGCTGCAGTCCATGCAGTCGCAGCTTGCGGTCTTAATGAGTGAGTTTCAGGCAGAGAAGGTTACACCTCCGCCTGCGAGCGCTCCTCCTCCTCTCCGCAGTCCAGTCTGCCAGACGTACGAAGTTGAGGTTCCTCAAGCTACCTCCATGCGTGAGCTACCGCGTTGGGAGTTGCCAGATACCAGCGTTGTGCAGCAACCTCCACCTTCCTTAAGGCAGGAACCTCTTACCACGCGGCAACCTCCTCAACAATGGGGACAGGAGTCTTATGCCTTACAACCTCCTCTACCTTTGAGACAAGATTTTCTTGCAGTAAGACCATCCTCGAGGCAGCAACCTCTTGAGGTACGACAACCTCTACCATCCTTGAGGCAGCCACCTCAGCTCTCGCAGCTGACACCTCAACTCTCGAGGCAAGCTCCTCAAGAACCTCAACTCGTGAGACAGGAGCCGCGTTCTGCGCAGCCGCCACCTCAACTCTCGCAGCTCACACCTCAAGAACCTCAACTCGTGAGACTGGAATCTCTTACTGCGCAACCACCTCAACCCTTGAAGCAAGCGCAACTCTTGAGACAGGAACCTCATGCAAGGAGTCAGCCACCTCAACGCATGCATCTACCACCTTCTCCTCTACTTGACCAGTCTTTGCAGCCTGAACCTCAGGTTTTACTTCAGTCGCCTCTCACCACACTTGCTCCTCAAACCTCCGCAGTACCTCCTTCATCCCAGCCTCATGACTTTGTCATTAACAGCCCTCATCCTCTTCAACAGAGACTTGAGGATGAGACCGCAAGTGTTTATGCACCCGCTTGTCAGGATTCTGCTGTTCAGCATACCGCTGTAACTTTACCTCTCGCTTCCCAACACTCAGGTGATGAGGTTTCGGAGGAGGAAGCTGCGCACCTAGATGATCCCTCTTCGGACGTGGAGGAGCCCAAGTCGTTACCACCCTCCATTGACTTTCGCAAGGTCCTGGCTCTTTTCAGAGAGGTTTACCCGGATCATTTTGTTTCTGCTACCCCTCGCTCTCCTCCATCAGAGTTTTCTCTAGGCATGCAAACTGTTAAGTCGGCCTACACTAAGCTCGTCTTTGCTAGATCCTCTAAGAGAGCTTTAAGAATGTTAGGGGATTGGTTACAGTCCAAACAGCAACTAGGGAAGACTTCATTTATGTTTCCTCCTACTAAGCTGTCTTCTAAGGCGGGCGTATGGTATGCCACAGGAGAGGAACCAGGCTTGGGAATCCCTGCCTCTGCCCAGGCTGACTTCTCAAGTTTGGTTGACTCTCCACGTAGATCGGCTATGAGGCGCTCTAAGGCCTGCTGGACCTTTTCCGACTTAGATCACTTCTTAAAGGGTGTCTTTCGCGCCTTTGAGATTTTCAATTTTCTCGACTGGTGCCTGGGGGCCTTGAGCAAGAAGACTGCCCCTGCTGACAAGGACTCGGCCATGCTTATAATGTCCTGTATGGATAAAGCAATTCGTGATGGGTCCGGCGAACTTGCCTCCATGTTTGTTTCGGGAGTACTCAAGAAAAGGGAACAACTGTGCACTTTCCTTTCCACTGGTATCACCTCTTGTCAAAGGTCTCAGTTACTTTTTGCTCCGCTTTCTAAGTTCCTGTTTCCTGAGGAGCTTATCAAGGAATTGTCTGCGGCCCTTATTCAGAAGGACACTCATGACCTTGTGGCCTCTTCAGCTCGTAAGGCTAAGGTTGCTCCTTCGGTTCCTAGAACTTACCGCACCCCAGTGGCCGATACTCCTGCTACAAGATTTATTCCGCCCTTTCGTGGCAGAGCCCCCAGCCGAGGAAGTACCCGTCCAGACGCTTTCAGGGGCAGGTCTAAGAAAGGTCCCAAGCCTTCGAAAGGCAAACACTGACTCTCCTCCTCTCCAGACAGCAGTAGGAGCCAGACTCAAGATCTTCTGGCAAGCTTGGGAAAGAAGAGGTGCAGACGCCCAGTCTGTCAAGTGGCTAAGGGAGGGTTACAGGATACCATTCTGCCGCAATCCCCCTTTGACCACTTCTCCCATCAACCTCTCTCCCAACTACAAGGAAAAGGACAAGAGGCTAGCGTTACACCAGGAGGTGTCGCTCCTGTTACAGAAGAAGGCAGTGGTGATAGTCCGGGACCATCAATCCCCGGGCTTCTACAACCGTCTCTTTCTGGTGGCCAAGAAGACAGGAGGTTGGAGACCGGTGCTGGACGTCAGTGCGCTCAATGCTTATCTCACCAAGCAGACGTTCACTATGGAGACGACGAAGTCGGTCCTAGCAGCGGTCAGGCAGGAGGACTGGATGGTCTCGTTGGATCTGAAAGACGCTTACTTTCACGTTCCTATTCATCCAGACTCCCAACCTTTCCTGAGATTCGTTTTTGGAAAGGTTGTGTACCAATTCCAAGCCCTGTGTTTTGGCCTAAGCACAGCGCCTATGGTGTTTACGCATCTGATGAGGAATATTGCAAAATTCCTCCACTTAGCGGACATCAGAGCCTCCCTTTATTTAGACGACTGGCTGTTAAGAGCCCCCACAAGTCGTCGCTGTCTGGAGAGTCTCAACTGGACTTTGGACTTGATCAAGGAACTGGGTCTTTTGGTCAACTTAGAAAAGTCCCAGCTTATTCCCTCCCAATCCATCGTTTACCTGGGAATGGAGATTCGGAGTCAAGCTTTTCGGGCTTTTCCGTCGGCCCCAAGAATCAGCCAAGCCCTAGAGTGCATTCTGAGCATGCTGAAGAGGAACAGTTGCTCGGTGAGACAGTGGATGAGTCTAACAGGGACCCTGTCATCGTTAGCCCTGTTCATCGAGTTAGGGAGACTCCACCTCCGCCCTCTCCAATTCCATCTAGCAGCTCACTGGGACAAGGATTTGACGCTCGAAGCGGTCTCTATTCCTGTCACCAAAGAGATGAAGACTACTCTCATGTGGTGGAAGACCAACATCCTTCTCAAGGAGGGTCTATCGTTAGCGATTCAGACCCCCAATCTTCATCTCTTTTCGGACGCATCAGACTCGGGCTGGGGCGCGACCTTGGACGGACAGGAATGCTCGGGAACATGGACCAAGGAACAGGAAACGCTTCATATCAACTGCAAGGAGCTGCTGGCAGTTCATCTGGCCTTAATGAACTTCAAGTCCCTCCTGCTAAACAAGGTGGTGGAGGTGAACTCCGACAACACCACAGCCTTGGCATACATCTCCAAGCAGGGAGGGACCCATTCGAGGAAGCTGTACGAGATAGCAAGGGACCTCCTCATTTGGTCAAGAAGTCTAAACCTCACTCTGGTAACGAGGTTCATTCAGGGCAATATGAACGTCTCGGCAGATCGCCTCAGCAGGAAAGATCAAGTCATCCCCACGGAATGGACCCTTCACAAGAGCGTGTGCGACAGACTTTGGACCTTGTGGGGTCAGCCAACGATAGATCTGTTCGCCACCTCCATGACCAAGAGGCTCCCTTTGTACTGTTCCCCGGTTCCAGACCCAGCAGCAGTTCACGTGGATGCTTTTCTGCTGGATTGGTCCCATCTCGACCTATATGCATTCCCGCCGTTCAAGATCATCAACAGAGTCATTCAGAAGTTCGTCTCTCACGAAGGGACACGGCTGACGCTGGTTGCTCCCCTTTGGCCTGCAAGAGAATGGTTCACAGAGGTACTACAATGGCTGGTCGACGTTCCCAGGACTCTCCCTCTAAGAGTGGACCTTCTACGTCAACCTCACGTAAGGAAGGTACACACAAACCTCCACGCTCTTCGTCTGACTGCCTTCAGACTGTCGAAAGACTCGCTAGAGCTAGAGGCTTTTCGAAGGAGGCAGCCAGAGCGATTGCCAGAGCAAGGAGGATATCCACTCGTAGAGTCTACCAATCCAAGTGGGAAGTCTTCCGAAGCTGGTGCAGAGCCAATGCAGTTTCCTCTACCAATACCTCTGTAACCCAAGTTGCTGACTTCCTGTTACATCTTAGGAATGTTAGATCTCTTTCGGCTCCTACGATTAAAGGGTACAGAAGTATGTTGGCTTCAGTTCTCCGCCACAGAGGTTTGGATCTTTCCTCCAACAAGGACCTACAAGACATCCTTAAATCTTTCGAGACTTCTAAAGAACGTCGTTTGTCCACTCCAGGCTGGAATCTAGACGTAGTCTTAAGGTTCCTTATGTCTCCTAGGTTCGAACCTCTCCAGTCAGCTTCCTTCAAAGACCTTACTCTCAAAACTCTTTTCCTCGTCTGCCTTGCGACAGCCAAGAGAGTTAGTGAGGTTCACGCCTTCAGCAAGAACATAGGATTCACATCCGAATCAGCAACATGTTCTTTACAGCTCGGATTTTTAGCTAAAAATGAACTTCCTTCACGTCCTTGGCCTAGATCGTTCGAAATTCCTAGCCTTTCCAACATGGTGGGTAACGAGCTAGAGAGAGTTCTTTGCCCTGTCAGAGCTCTGAAATACTATCTAAAAGGTCAAAACCTATACGAGGACAGTCAGAGGCCTTATGGTGTGCCATCAAGAAACCTTCGATGCCTATGTCCAAAAACGCAGTTTCGTATTATATAAGGCTTCTGATTAGAGAAGCTCATTCTCACATGAAGGATGAAGACCTTGCTTTGCTGAAGGTAAGGACCCACGAAGTGAGAGCTGTAGCCACTTCGATGGCCTTTAAACAGAACCGTTCTCTGCAGAGTATTATGGATGCAACTTATTGGAGGAGCAAGTCAGTGTTTGCATCTTTTTATCTCAAAGATGTCCAGTCTCTTTACGAGAACTGCTACACCCTGGGACCATTCGTAGCAGCGAGTGCAGTAGTAGGTGAGGGCTCAGCCACTACATTCCCTTAATCCCATAACCTTTTTAACCTTTCTCTTGAATGCTTTTATTGTTGTTTTTTGGGTTGTTACGGTAGGCTAAGAAGCCTTCCGCATCCTGTTTGATTTGGCGGGTGGTCAATTCGTTCTTGAGAAGCGCCTAGGTTTGAGGTTGTGTAGAGGTCCTTTAGTATGGGTTGCAGCCCTTTATACTTCAGCACCTTAGGGTTGTTCAGCCTCCTAAGAGGAACGCTGCGCTCAGTAAGGAAGACGAACTTATTAAAGGCAGAGTAATGGTTCAAGTCGACTTCCTTACCAGGTACTTATAATTTCATTGTTATTTTGAATAACTGATAATATGAAATACGGGATACTTAGCTTACTGATATACATGTACACTGGTTTTCACCCACCTCCCTGGGTGTGAATCAGCTACATGATTATCGGGTAAGATTGATATTGAAAAATGTTATTTTCATTAGTAAAATAAATTTTTGAATATACTTACCCGATAATCATGATTTAATTGACCCACCCTTCCTCCCCATAGAGAACCAGTGGACCGAGGAAAAATTGAGGTGGTGTCAACAAGAAGTACTGCAGTACCTGGCCACAGGTGGCGCTGGTGAGTACACCCCCTTCTAGTATAGTGATCGCTGGCGTATCCCTTCCGTAGAATTCTGTCGGGCAACGGAGTTGACAGCTACATGATTATCGGGTAAGTATATTCAAAAATTTATTTTACTAATGAAAATAACATAATTACATGATTTCTATTTACTGTAATTTAGGAAAGTAATCTTTGTAGACTCACTTTTTCCAGGGTAATGTTCATTTATAATAGGCAAAGGGTGCAGTACTTTAGGGTGATCCCAACGTGAATGTTGGCTTGGGAATGCTTCATACCAAGATGTGTTATAGTTGGTAGTCTTGATTCTGAAAATCATGTGCATATTGTAGGCTTACATGGTTGGTTGGATAATTGTAATACATTTGACAGTTCCTATTTTTCGGGCCATGAATGGTCATATCATCTCCCTCTTGGAGCTCATTACAATCCATTTGTGTATGGATGCAATACTGAAACAGTAGAGCTTAAACTTGCTTGGACAAAAATGTGTACAATTGAAGCATAGTTTAAGAGGAGCTGTTTCATGGCTTTTTTTCACTGTATTTTTTCCAGAACTTGTAAATGTTCTGATTCTCCTTGTTTATGTTACCCCCCGTCAACAAGAACATCTGTAGAATATTGCCAGATTTATGCTTAAGATTTTCCTAAAGCAGAGAAACTTGCATGTGAGCCTTCTTTGGTTATTCGAAAAAATGGGCTATAGATCAATTGATAGCAGGTCATGTATTTAGTTATACTTTAATGACAATGCAACTATTGACAAAGAAGAAAATTGAATCTAATTCGCAGATCAACACAGGAAATTGACGAGGGTTACATTTGGAGCAGGATTGGAAAGTGAGATGAAATCTTTTGGTTTTTGATGGGGGGAAAATGGATAGAAACAATATCAGCCAACAAATGTCCATTCTTAATAATTCAAGCAACAAGAGGCACACATATTTATTATGTAGAATAATGGAAGAAAATTCATGGAATTTATTGAAGGAATGCCATGTGGCTTCATGTTTAAATAGCCTAATTCTGTCACCAAGGCCATCTAACAGATACAAAAGAAGTTGTGGTATCATTAACTTATTTTCTTGAAAAGGTAACTGGTTGAAAGCTGACAATTCAAGCCAAACTATGGGCACAAAATATTCTTACTCTATGCTGTTAAAGACAGATCACCCTGATGCTTGAGTTTTATGAGAATTCTCAAAGAATGTTTGTTGTCTTTAGGCTTGTATTATTATGCTTAGTGCTGAATTACAGCCAAAATATAATTGGATTTTTGCCTTTAAGTGTTTACTGTCTAATGATACAATTCTGTAATAAGAGCTTAAGAATTGAATCACTCAGGAACATGATACTTTTTTGGTAGACTTACTGACACTGCCAGGACATGAATTTTAATAATCTTAGTGTTAATGTCACCACTACTGCATTAGAATATCTGAAGAAATGCTATTGAAATAAGGTTCAGTTGAAAGATAGGAGACTTCATTGAGGAACTTAAGGTTGTATAGGGATAATTGTCACCACAAACTCGAAAGCCAATTCGCTTGGAGAGAGAATGCATTTTTCTCTTTGCTGGCAGACCAAGTTCTGATTTTATTAATCTATAGAAAAAGTTGTGAACTCATATATTTTAGGACATCAAGTTTTGACACAAAGGTAACTAGCATAGTCTAGATTTTTATTTTCTTATGTAATGTTCAAAGGGTGCTGACTGAAATTGCAATATCTTCTGTCATTACTAAACCTGGATTTACACAATCTTTCGGGTGTTATAACCAAAGTTAGAATGGTGAACAATGCCTACAATGGCAAGGTAATGGGAAGATTTAGCAAAAGAGTTTGATGCTTCTATTGTATTTCAGGATATTGAGTGTAACTTTCACACATGGGCAAAGGTAACCACCTTTTGTTATTTGAAAATGAATGCCTATGTAAGGTTACATTGGCAAATTAGCATTTTTATCTCCCTAGCACCAAACGATGAATGGAGAAGTATTGAATTAAAAGATCATGATAGAGACGACTGACGAAATCTAACTAAGGCCCTTTGCATCAATAAGTGTAGGAGATGATGATGATGATGATAATAGCACCAAACTAGGATACCAACCAATTTCAGATGTCGTAGCCTTAGTTTTAAATATTTAACTTAGCCGGTGAATATATAATAGCTGCAACTCTGCGGCTCGACAGAAAACACACTAAAAAAACTCGCGAGCGATCGCTATGAAGGTTGCGGGTGTGCCCACCAGCGCCAACTGTCGGCCAGATACCACTCTTGCATGTAAACAAACCCTTCCATTCTTCTCTGTCGACGTTGACGACAAGACGTATTCATACTCGCTGTAGAACCTGGAGTTTTCTCATCATATTTGGTGAAGTACTTATTTTGGTTTGAGCTTTCGCAGTGCAGGTGTTTTTCCTCAACATAAACTCTTGAACTCTTTATTGAATCAGATTATTTGTTGATGACTTGGATTGTTTTTGGAATTTTCTTTGACTAATTCAAAATGGCTGACCCTTCTCAAGTACCTAGATTTCGAAAGTGTAATGCTAGGGACTGTAATAGGCGTCTTCCAAAGGCTTTTCTCGACCCACATACTGTTTGTTCCAATTGTCGGGGTAAAACCTGTCAATTGGGAGATCGGTGTGAGGAATGCGTGGGCCTTTCGGAATTCGATTGGCTCGAATACGATAAATATGCACGTAGACTAGAGAGAGATAGGGTAAGGAGGAGTTCATCTAGGTCTGTAGATTTTTCCTCTCCACATGCCCCTGAACCTAATCCTTCCCCTGTAGTGGTTGTTCCTAACCCCCCTTCTAGCACTCAGGAACCGTCTATGCAAGACATGTTACGTGCTATTCATGCCTTGGGGGAAAGAGTTGAAGCGTTAGCAACTGATCGTAATCAACTCATGGCTGACGTGAAGGAACTTAAGTGTCATAGTGCCACGGCGGAAAGTGGGAAAGTGATTAGTGCGCAAAATGTTGTGAACAGTGATGCGACCGAGGGTTCGTCTGTTCGTGCCTGTCGTTCACCTAGTCCGGGACCTCTTGCAAGCTCCCAAGCCCAGGGGAGAAGTAATGTCGTACGACTTATGGGTTCGAGAGGCCGTGATCAGCGAACAGACGTTCCCTCTATGGTATCAGGCGTATCTCACCAAGATCGCCCCTACCATAAGACGAGAGAGCCCATTTTTTCCTCGTCTTCCGAAGGCTTTTCATGCAAGAAACCGTGGAGCAAGGTTTCTAGACCTCTTAAACGGAAGTCGGTCCCTTCAGGACAGGTCCAACGTCCTGGATGTAGTCATTGGGACAGTTCGGACCCGTTGCAGTCATCGGATGACTGCTCGCCGCCTAAGCAAGGCAAAGTTGTGCCGTTTCAGACGCTAACCCCGTCGGTTACCGCACCCATTCCCATGGACCCAAAATGGGTTATACTGCAGGACATGCAGTCTAAGCTTGCGTCCCTTATGGAAGACTACAATGCCGATAAGGTTTCCGTTGAGCCTAGCCGTTTATCTCATCGAGATCCTGGCCTTCAGCCACCCAAACGTTCTTTTGTGTGTCCTGTTGACGCTGGTGTAGCCAAGTCACGTCAAGCAGTTGGGGTAGAACCACACTCGATGCGATCTCGTGTGGATTTTCAGCCGCATTTGGACGTTAGGCAACTTGCTGATGCGCCTGGTGACGTTCAGGACGTTCGCCAACCATCGGAGTTGACTTGTTTTGACGCTGAGCGTCAACTTCCGCAACCTAGAGTTGTTTTGACTGCTCAGACTAGGCGGTCTAAGCAGTCTCGGGTGGACGCTGTGCGTCCTCACGCACCTGTTGTTGTTGACAGTTCCCAGACTGTCAAGCAGTTACAGGACGCTGCGTCCTGGTCCGCCACTTATGCACCAGTGCGGGTGGACGCTGCGTGTCAAGCATTGCCAACCCCTTTGCTTGTTTCTCATCAGTTGTCAGATGAGGAACTTTCGGATGAGGACGTTGCTGACCCTCAGCCTGAGGATCATCCTTCAGATATTGATGAACCAAGAGCAGTTCCGCCATCTATGGACTTTAAGAAAGTCATGCTCATTTTTAAAGAGTTGTTTCCCGAACACTTTGTCTCTGTGGCTCCTCGTTCGCCGCCGTCTGAGTTTGTTTTAGGCGTACCTGCTGACATGCCAGCCTTTACAAAACTTGTACTCTCTCGCTCGTCCAAGAGAGCTTTACGGCTTTTAGACGATTGGTTGGAAACCAAGAGGAGTTTAGGGAAGACGGCCTTTGCCTTCCCCCCATCTAAACTCTCGTCTAGATCGAGCGTCTGGTATGCCACGGGAGAAGTTCTCGGCTTGGGAGTCCCTGCCTCTGCCCAGGGCAACTTCTCAAGCCTTGTAGACTCTCCCCGCCGCCTAGCCATGAGACGCTCGAAGATTAGTTGGTCATCCTCGGACCTTGACCATCTACTTAAAGGCATTTTTAGAGCTTTTGAAGTTTTCAACTTCCTTGACTGGTGTTTGGGAGCCTTGAGTAGGAAAATCTCATCGGCTGATAGAGATGTCTCCTTACTCATTATGTCCTGCATGGATAAAGCCATCCGCGATGGATCCAATGAGCTCTCCTCCTCGTTTACTTCAGGAGTCCTTAAGAAGCGAGTCTCTTTGCTCTTTTCTGTCGGCAGGAGTTACTCCCTGTCAACGATCTGAGCTACTCTTTGCCCCCTTATCGAAGTTTTTGTTCCCTGAACTTTTGGTTAAGGACATAGCTTTGTCACTCGTGCAGAAGGACACCCATGACTTGGTAGCGTCCTCTGCTCGCAAAGGGACTCCTTCGACTTCCTTTTCTGCTAGACCAAGGATAGACACTCCAGCGTCCAGGTTTATTCCGCCCTTTCGTGGCAGAGCTCCCAGCAGGGGAAGTACTCGTGCCGAAGGAAAGAGAGGAAAGAGGAAAGGAGCCAAGTCCTCACGTGGCAGAGTCTGACTGCCCGCAGCTTCAGACAGCAGGTACAGAGAGGAAGAAAAGAGACAAGCCCTGAAACTAGAAGTGTCTCTTTTGCTAGAGAAGGGAGCGGTGGTCAAAGTCTCGGACCTTCAATCACCGGGGTTTTACAACCGTCTCTTCCTAGTACCGAAGAAGACAGGAGGTTGGAGACCGGTGCTAGACGTCAGTGCTCTGAACGTCTTTGTCACGAAGACAAAGTTCACCATGGAGACCACGAAATCAGTCTTAGCAGCGGTCAGAAAGGGAGACTGGATGGTCTCTCTCGACCTAAGAGACGCATACTTCCACATCCCCATTCACTCAGATTCCCAACCTTTTCTGAGGTTCGTTTTCGACAATGTGGTGTACCAGTTTTGGGCCCTGTGCTTTGGCCTAAGTCCTGCTCCTCTCGTGTTTACGAGGCTTATGAGGAATGTGGCAAAATTCCTCCATTTATCGGGAATCCGAGCCTTCCTTTACTTGGACGACTGGCTTCTCAGAGCCTCGTCCAGTCATCGCTGTCTGAAGGATCTCAATTGGACATTGGATCTGACCAAGGAATTGGGACTTTTGGTCAACATGGAAAAGTCACAGCTGATTCCATCCCAAACTATACTGTATTTAGGGATGGAGATTCGCAGTCCAGTTTTTCGGGCTTTTCCGTCTGCCCCCCGAATAGATCAAGCCCTGCTCGTAATCCAAAGGATGTTGAAGAGAGAACGTTGCTCAGTCAGGAATTGGATGAGTCTAGTAGGAACTCTATCATCCCTGGAGCAGTTTGTCTCGCTAGGAAGGCTACACCTCCGACCTCTCCAGTTCCATCTAGCTTTTCACTGGAAAAAGGACAAGACGCTAGAGGCGGTCTCAATCCCGATTTCCGAAACAGTAAAGACATGCCTGAATTGGTGGAAAGACAATATCAGTCTAAGAGAGGGACTTCCCCTAGCAGTTCAGAAACCAAACCACGTTCTATTCTCAGACGCATCGGATTTGGGTTGGGGTGCGACACTGGACGGTCGGGAATGCTCAGGTCTGTGGACCTCAAGTCAGAGGAGCATGCACATCAACGGCAAGGAGCTTTTGGCAGTCCACCTGGCCTTGATGAGCTTCGAGAGTCTCCTTCGAAACAAAGTGGTGGAGATCAACTCGGACAATACCACAGCCTTGGCTTACATTTCCAAGCAAGGAGGCACCCACTCCCTGACACTGTACGAGATCGCAAGGGACCTGCTCATTTGGTCAAGAGATCGAGGCATCTCCCTGGTAACGAGGTTTATCCAGGGCGACTTGAACGTCTTAGCAGATTGCCTCAGTCGGAGGGGTCAGGTAATTCCTACAGAATGGACCCTCCACAAGGACGTGTGCAAGAGGCTTTGGGCGACTTGGGGTCAACCCACCATAGACCTCTTTGCAACCTCGATGACCAAGAGGCTTCCAATCTATTGCTCTCCAGTCCCAGACCCAGCAGCAATACATATAGACGCCTTTCTCCTAGATTGGTCTCACCTAGACCTATATGCATTCCCACCATTCAAGATTGTCAACAAGGTACTGCAGAAATTCGCCTCTCACGAAGGGACAAGGTTGACGTTAGTTGCTCCCCTCTGGCCCGCGAGAGAATGGTTCACCAAGGTACTTCGATGGCTGGTAGACTTTCCAAGAAGTCTTCCTCTAAGAGTAGACCTGTTACGTCAGCCCCACGTAAAGAAGGTACACCAAGGCCTCCACGCTCTTCGTCTGACTGCCTTCAGACTATCGAAAGACTCTCTAGAGCTAGAGGCTTTTCGAAGGAGGCAGCCAGTGCGATTGCAAGAGCGAGGAGAGCTTCTACCATTAGAGTTTACCAATCAAAGTGGGAAATCTTCCGAGACTGGGGCAAGTCAGTATCTGTATCCTCGTCCAGTACCTCTGTAGCCCAAATCGCTGATTTTCTCTTATACCTGAGAAGGGTTCGCTCCCTTTCAGCTCCCACGATCAAGGGCTACAGGAGCATGTTGGCTTCGGTCTTCCGGCATAGAGGCTTAGATCTTTCCAACAATAAAGATCTACAAGATCTCCTTAAGTCTTTTGAGACCTCTAAGGAACGTCGTTTGGCTACTCCTGGATGGAACTTAGACGTGGTCCTAAGGTTCCTCATGTCAGACAGGTTTGAGCCTTTACATTCAGCCTCCCTGAAGGATCTCACTCTTAAGACTCTTTTCCTGGTGTGCTTGGCCTCGGCTAAAAGAGTCAGTGAGCTTCATGCCTTCAGCAAGAACATCGGTTTTTCGACAGAAAAAGCCACTTGTTCTCTTCAACTTGGTTTCCTGGCCAAGAATGAACTGCCTTCTCGTCCTTGGCCTAAATCTTTTGATATTCCTAGCTTATCAGAGATCGTAGGCAACGAACTAGAGAGAGTATTATGTCCCGTTAGAGCTCTTAAGTTCTATTTAGCTCGTACTAAGCCTTTACGAGGTAAATCTGAAGCGTTATGGTGTTCGGTTAAGAAACCATCCTTACCTATGTCAAAGAATGCTTTGTCATATTTTATCAGATTTTTAATACGAGAAGCCCATTCCCACTTGAGTGAGGAAGACCGATCTTTGCTTAAGGTTAAGACGCACGAGATTAGAGCTATAGCAACTTCCGTGGCCTTCAAGCAAAATAGATCTCTGCAAAGTATCATGGACGCGACCTTTTGGAGAAGCAAGTCAGTGTTCGCGTCATTTTACTTGAAAGATGTCCAGACTCTTTACGAGGACTGCTACACACTGGGTCCATTCGTAGCAGCGAGTGCAGTAGTGGGTGAGGGTTCTACCACTACACTTCCCTAATTCCAATATCCTTTTAATCTGTCTCTTGAAATGTTTTTTAATATTGTTTTATGGGTTGTACGGAAGGCTAAGAAGCCTTTCGCATCCTGGTTGATTTGGCGGGTGGTCAAAGTCATTTCTTGAGAGCGCCCAGATTAGGGGTTTGATGAGGTCCTGTTGTATGGGTTGCAGCCCTTGATACTTCAGCTCCTGGGAGTCTTTCAGCATCCTAAGAAGATCGCTGGGCTCCGTGAGGAAGACAGACTTACAAGGCAGAGTAATCGTCTAAGTCAACTTCCTTACCAGGTACCTATATATTTTGGTTTTGTTATATTGATAACTGTCAAAATGAAAAAACTCTTAGCTTATACGCTGTAAACTTAATTAACTCTGGTCTCTACCCACCGCCTTGGGTGTGAATCAGCTATTATATATTCACCGGCTAAGTTAAATATTTAAAAATGATATTTTAATTATAAAATAAATTTTTGAATATACTTACCCGGTGAATATATAAATTAAATGACCCTCCCTTCCTCCCCAATAGAGACGCAGCGGGACGAGAAGAATTGAAGGGTTTGTTTACATGCAAGAGTGGTATCTGGCCGACAGTTGGCGCTGGTGGGCACACCCGCAACCTTCATAGCGATCGCTCGCGAGTTTTTTGAGTGTGTTTTCTGTCGAGCCGCAGAGTTGCAGCTATTATATATTCACCGGGTAAGTATATTAAAAAATTTATTTTATAATTAAAATATAATTTTTACCAATTATCGACAGTTTTTGTATAGCTTTCAAATCAGTACTGTATTGTATACTGTATGTACCCTACACATCTAAAGAGTAATTCAAAGTAGCTTTTGTAAGGTAGTATATTTGAAGTCTGTGGGAGACTGGCCATCCATAGGGCCCTAGGAAATGAGGATCAATTAAAAAATTAACATTCTGAAGCCTAGTGATTTTCCTGAATACGTATTAATAATCTTTTGTGGCTTGAACTCCTTTGGAAGTTGGGTTCGATTCTGAAATATGAATAAGAACGATACTAAACAAATATGGACTGGGTGTACTTTGACGGTTTGCCTTTAAACTGATAGTTTTGTCTATCTTTTCATGTTTTATTGTACTACAAACTTTTATTTGATGAATGCTATTTCAACATTTGAGATAATGCCAAGTCTCTAATTGCAATAATTAGCTAGAGAGCATTATTTACCATATACGTATTTACTTTATACCTTGAAATGGAATTTATGTAATACCATAAAATATTTTAGCACATTCACAAAATTAGGATTTCTGGTTATATTTTTTATTTAACGTAGATAATGCTATTGAAAGATCTCACACTAATTGATGGTTAGTTATGCAGTACTCTGGCCTATACTGTATTTGATACCTCACATTTTGCTATTTTAGTAGCTATGATAGCAGTCAATATTCATATTTTTTGGTAAAATGATTGGGAAATATTAACTAGCATTGGTCAAATATTTTCAACACATCATTTTTGTTTTTTTATTCAAATGATAATTGTTTGTTTTCTTGGTTTACTTTATGGTCTTGTGTTGCCAATTTATATTTGCTGGAGGAAAGAGATGAAATGTTAATGATACTCATGTTGATATTGCTATCTTCTTGGTGATGTTTTGTATGCATTTTAAGTGTGCATTGCTTCAACTTTTCACTTTTAGATGTTTTAATTACTGTTTCCAGGAAATTTTAGTTGCTTACAAGGCACAATTAATACAATTTTTCTTTTAATTTTTAGGTAACTTGAGATGCCAAGGCAAATAAATTGGAAAGAAGTCAACGTTGACGTTGGTTGGGGTGTCCTTCGAGGGAAAAGATGCTTCATAGGTGACTCTCCTGATATCCCAAGGCTTCGAGTGTTTGGTCTTCATGGATGGCTTGATAATGCCAATACGTTTGATCGCTTAGTGCCATTATTGCCATGTGGGATAGAAGTTTTTGTGCTTGACTTCCCTGGACATGGGTTTTCTGACCATCTTCCTAATGGGGCTTATTACTCTGCCCTATCTTATATTATCAATGTTAGGGTGGTGGTACTAGAACTTGGATGGAAAAGCTTTGTGTTCATGGCTCACAGTCTGGGCTCACTTATAGCATCATATTATACAGCATTGTTCCCAGAGGATGTTTTAGCCTTAATCCAGTTGGATTATATAAAACCACAAGATAAACGTGAAAATATAGTTACCTGGCTCTTGGAGATTAATCTTACACTTAGAACTGAGCAAGAAAAGAAAAATTTTCCTATCTATTCCAGAGAAGAAGCTCTACAACGAATAATTGATTCTAGGAAGACTGGTCCTAAGAAAGATGCTCCGAATATTGACTTAGAATCAGCAGCAGTTTTATTACCGAGACTTACAAAGCAAGTTGATAGTGGCCTTACATGGATTCATGACCGCAAAGCGCGTGCATCATTTGAAATGCTATTTGGCAATGATAACTGGATAGGAGTTTTGAAAGGAATCAAATGTCCTGTGTTACTTATTCATGCCCTAGAGGGGATATATAAGGGGCCATGCTCCGAGTATGAGGATATTTTCGACACATACCGAGCAAATGCAAAAATTTTTTACTATGTATCAGTAGAAGGTCCTCATCACATCCATTTATCTAATCCATCACGTGTTTCACCCTTTGTCAACAGTTTCCTAGCCGATGTCATGAGTATGCAGAACAGTGTAATCTCCAAACTGTAGATTATTTACCCTGTAATAGAATCTTTAGAATTTTTTTAACCAGCTGTCAGATTGATATCATATGGTTTATATATTTTGTTATGAAGTTGTTGAATATGTATTGTTAAATAAAAGTATAATTTTCATCGTAGTTGTATGAAATTATTTTCCTTTATTGCATTAAAGAGGAAGAATATTCCTTAGATGCTTTTATGATGTTAAGTTAATGCATCTGTGACCGTAAGTACATGATTGGTACATAGTAGTTTAAGGGTGTGTTACGGCAATGAATATTTTTCAATTCCTTTTTTGTATTAATTGGATTTTCATATTCAACTTGCTGTTTTTGATCCCTTTGATTTGTAGATTTTGACTGCCCTTATCATATGCAACTACTGCATATACTCCCAAATATGAAATTAGTTTTTAAAGAAAGGGCTATACAGTACAGTATGCTGATTTATATTGCCACAAAGTCATAACAGTTTTCCTGAAAGTTGTCCAAGTAATTCCAGAGATTTAAACAAAATGAAAATTTCAAGTCCAATAATGTCTTAAGAAGTTCTTAACTTCTTGGACAGAAAATTGCATTTAATTAAATTCCTTGTCCCTGATCTAGATACTATGTGGTACAATTGCTCAATTAGATATTAATGCATACAGTAATTCATAATATTTCTTAGTATTCTAACCACCTCTTGCTTTCAGATTTTTCAAATTGATATCATCTGGTATCTAGAAATACTAGGTAGCAGGTAATGCCAACTGTTTTGGCTTTTCTTCCATGAGGCTTAATACTACAATATTATAGGAGGTTTATTCCAGTTGTGACCAAATTCTAGAATGGTCCTCCCAGTGAAATAGTGTAAACCAATGTAATGCCAGACATTCAAATTTTGTGTAAATTCTTCTCTGTTGAGCAGGTTGACATAAATCTTTTTTTATACATAATTTCTTACTTATTTGTATAACATTGTCTATTTTAATATATTCTATTTTCTTAGTTATATATCTTATATTCTAGATCCTTATTTGTTTTATAGTTTACTGTAATGCTTTATTTATTTATGGCACTGGGTGGCTTTCCCTGTTGGGGTTTTTGGTCTTAAAACATCTTGCTTTTCCAACTAGGGTTACAACTTAGCTAGTACTAGTAATAATAATGATTGTCAAAGTATGTGCTACTGAGTGGTTTGTCATCATTAACTTTGTATGTTCAGGGAAAGTACTACAGTTGTAAGGAATAATACTTTGTCCTACAGGGGTTTTTGGTGTACTATAGCAGGTACAGACTGGCATGGAAAGACCATAAACAAACAAGAGCGAAAGGACATGTCTGAGGCCTTTGTCCTGCAGTGGACTTGCAACAGCTGATGATTATGACAGCCATTACTACATGTCTTTTGCAACATCCTCTCAGCACCTAATTGTACCCACTTTTTAACCCTCTATCAAAGATCTGCTTCCACTTATTTTCTTCCCTTATGCCAGTCAAGCTTTTTTTACTTTTACTTTTTTCCACTGTACACCTTGTCACTAAATGGCCTCTCTGGACCCAATGCCAACTTTTACCGTATTAAAAAAAAACTGTTTATCTACCGTCGTCAAGATTTTATTTTTATAATCCCTAGCTTATATCAAACTTACATACTCTAAGCACCAATTGCCAAGTTTTCTTCAAATAGCAAGTTGAGTGTTCAACTTTTCTTGGCATGTTTTAGTTGCAAATAGTTGTTTATAGCTAAATTCCATGTCTTCTTTTGAAGACTGCTACTTCTGAATTGGTATGGAACCATAACAAAGTCATAAAAAGTTTCTGATCTTTAGTAATTGCATGATGTAAGTTTGGTCTGCCTTAAAGTATAAGAAAATGACTATAATTCTAAACTGTCTGTAGGTTTTTGTGCACATTTTATATATATTTATTACCCTATAGCCATTTTTTTATGATACCTCTTCAAAAACGTTCCACAACATTAGTCTTCATATACTGTACATACTCAGAAGTCTCAACAGCACCAATGTCAAACTCATTGCATCATTCATCTGATTGAAGAAGATTTTGTTCACTGTATATTGTAAAAGTAAATATAACAATTATTGAAAATTAGGATATCTCTGCTTTATTTTGAGATGTTCAAATATTAAATTAAATTGAATGCAACCACCATAAAACAGAGTGATAGTAAGTTGCATGAGATGACGAGAGATGGTCTTAGAAAATTTTGATTGAAGAAGATTTTGAAAATGTAAAAATAACTATAATTGACGATTAGGATATCTCTCTTTTATTATGGAGATATTAAGATATGAAATTAAACTCAATACAGCCACCCCAAAATATGTCATTAGAATATTTACAGCCATAGGTAAATCGAGTTATTTGCATACTTGGCAACTGCATTGAGAAGTTGTTGTTGACACCTGAGCTGGCTCCTCCCTTGGAAACGTTTTTTTTTATATTAAAAGTGCTTTATTAAGAACAATGGACCACTGTAAAGTATATACAGTTTAAGAAATGAAGAAGGGCCCAGATGATGGAAATACGGTTTTCCTAAACACTTTGGGGTTTAGTTTTGGATACAATCAACTTGTACTGTACATTGCATAGACCTAGGCCTACGTCATCAACCTGGTCCTGGTTAGTTGGGTATGTCATTGAAGTGGACCAGTGCGGATGTTCATCAAGTGCAAGAATAATACTTGCGGGGGTTATGTAAATACCTTTAAGGCAAGTTTGATAAAATGTAAAGGAGATTAGGCTAAGTGGTTGTAGAAGCCATGTTTTATTAAACTGACTCCTTGGACAAACGCTTCTCCTGGACTCAGTAGGTAAGTACTCGGTAATTTTGTATATTATTCCATGGTAATGTAACCTAGGAAAAAAACTACTGTTTCTTACAGAAAAAATTACGATCTCTTCAAAAATGACACTTTTCCGTCGCAAATGAATAGTTTCAGAAATATATATACATCTATATCCTACGATAATGGGGGACCCCCAGTGGGAACTCTGGGTTTTGGGTGGGGAAAACATACAAGTACTTTGCATAAGTTTCTCAAAATTAGTAGGTATTATTAGGTGTAGTTGGTTGGGACAGGCGATATCTTTGTTGTTAGTTGTCAAATGGTTTTTCCTTATGGGGAAAATGTTCTTTACCATGATCTGGTTATGGGTTGTAGCCTGGGAATTACTAGGTTAGGTGGGTTTGTATGATAGCGACAGTGTTTGGGGGTCCCGTTAGGTCATTAGGAAGGTAAGGACACGGCTTCTGGGGTTTGTTGTTGGTTACTACCTTTAGATACACCTGACTCTCTCTCTCTCTCTCTCTCTCTCTCTCTCTCTCTCTCTCTCTCTCTCTCTCTCTCTCTCTCTCTCTCTCTTATCCTTTTAACCTTGTATTATGAATAAAAAACAAAACAAGTGAATATAATACTATTTCAATGTGTAATCATTCCTTGAAAAAGAGCCGATTTCGGACATTTTTTTTACTCGATTTCCTGGCGGTACCATAAGTGTCCCCACAAAATACAAAGGCTCCATTATTAATTGTAATTTATGATATATAACATAATTTTAGTTGTGAATAACAAGTTTACACGCTTTACTAGGAATTCCGATTGTTATTGATTTTGTCATGTATTGGGGATGTTATTTGGAAAATTTGATATTAATTTGTCATTTATGCCATATTAATTCATTACGTAGCATGCTTATCTAACTAGCTACAGTGTCCCACAATAGAATGATTGAGTTTATTGATTAGGAAAACAAAATGACAGCATGTGAAAAGGTGGGTTAGCATTTTCAGTACCCTGATCTGCTTAACCTAACCTAGCCAAACTAATGCTTCATTCTGATAGGCTACTAATATGCAGATAAAGCCATGAGCGTGTTGAATTTTTGGTTTTATTATAGTTACGGATGTAAAAAGCTTCTCTGCTAGAAAACAGGTTTTTCTTAGAGAAAAATCTCTGTTCTCTTCGAAAATGATACTTATTTTCACTGCAAATAAAAAGTGAATTATCTAAGAAATAATAATCATTTAGGGTTAGCGTTCGCAGCTCAGCATGTACCGCTTGCCAGTGCAAAGGAGTTTGTTGTTTTTCTTTTTTCCGCAAGCGAAAAGGCATAGCAAAAACCATTAGATTTGAAGAAAAAGTATCCCTGTTCTTAGATGGTCTAATGGGTTATGGGCTAATTTATTGTTGAAATGGTCAAATTCTGTGACAGCATATTTACTATAGGAAAAACCATTTTTTTTCCTGTTGAAAATATTATGTCCATAACTATAATTTTACCGATTTCCTTTTTAGAGCTAGAAGCTGGTTAGTGTATAGTCTCTTAAACAGCTATTGTGTGAACTTTTGCATTAGATTTCGAAAGAATAATATTTAATCCCTGTTAGGCTATATGACTTTTACAGAGGCTCCTCGTACTTATTACCTATTATGCACTACCTTTTTTTGTGTAATGTTTAGACTATTTTGTTTGATCTCAAGCTCTTAAGTCTTATACCTGTATATTGCCAAAAAAATCAAATCCTAGACCTATTCACAGAATTTATACATATTATAACTCATTAATTTGCATAGGCTGCTTACTATGAAATTTTATTGAGAGCGTTAGAGGTCTACTGGTAGCTAGTGTTATAGGTAATTTTATTTATCAGGTATTCTATTTAAAAAAAAAACTGTTTGGTTAATATATGATAGTTTAATTAATAGAAAAACTGGAATTCACTAGTTTGGAATTTTCTGTATGTTTAATGGGGGCTGGGGCATAATAACTTGCGTATCGATCGATTAAAATGTTTAGTATTTTTCACTCCTAACTCCATTGTTATGAGTTATTGGCATTGCGCATGGGTTGCTTGTGTTTGCTTGTGCAAGCTGTTTTGTTTTTTGTATGACATAATTATTACCTGGCTTTCTTAACCAATTATGAGCTACCTGTGTGCAAATGTACAGTTTGACACATTGTTCTCAAGAAGTACAACCAGCCACACCCTTACTGAGCGGTGGAGTTCCTGTGTTTAGCACCACCCACCACCGCTGCAATTTATCCCAACACTATCTGTTTGTTTACTCGCCATGAAGTTAGGGTGTGATGGGGTGCATTTCTTTGGAGCGAGGTGTGCTAGGAACTCCCATGTCCAACTGTGCATACTAACCCTAATTTGTCCCTGCTTTATACACAAACCGTATGCTCTTTGCATTGGAGTGTTATTTTGGCAATAGCTGAAACCAGCTGTTAAAGCTTTTTGGAGGTGTAACTATCTTCTGCTAGTTAGCGGAAGGGTTAGTTGAGTGTTAGACCAACTACCCCGCTCAAACAAGCACCAGTAGAGAAACGTCACTTTTTATTTCAGCTCGGTAGATGGTTACCCCGGACTTCCCTTTTGTGTGTACTTTTTTGCTTCCCTTATCAAAGCAACGGAGCCCACCTCCGAGGGAAGTCTGTGCTGTTGTCCTTTGCAGCAACTTCTACCTTCCTTTGGAGCTTTTGGTTCTCCCCGCTAAGGAATGACTCTGAGAGTGTTACAGTTTACTGCGCCCCCTGCTTCTGCTCACCTTCATTCCTGCAGCTCCAGCGTAGGAATGAGAGCAGTGTCAGACTGGTTCCCCTCGGGTTTTTTAGTCGTGGGGGATTCCTTTGGGGTGAACCCAGAAACTGGCTTCTGCTATGTTTCATAGATAGCTCTCGATGCCAACCTTCAACTTGAACAAAGCTTGTTGACGGGAAGCAGAGAGTGCTGCCCGGAGGTCTGCCTCAGTTGTTGGACAACTTTCCCTTGTGTGGGAGAGTTAACCTCCACCAGGTGTTGGGCAACTTTCCCTTCTGCCGGAGAGTTACCTTCCTCTAGCCACTGTCCAGTAATCTTCCCTCTTGTGGGGAGATTGATTTATTGATTAATCTTCCCTCAGGTGGGGAGAAATGCTGACAACAGCAACAGGCGTTGGTCGCGTTTCCAGCCCGCGGGAGACTGCCTTCGCCTGGGTGGTATTCCTCCGGCGGGAATTGGATTCGTCCATGCCCCGGTCTTGCTCTTCGTAGTAAAGCTTTTCGAAGCTTGGTGAGAAAGCAGTTAGGTGACTGCTTGCAGTTCCTGTTCATTACGGCTGTATCCTCTGGGTTAAAAACCAGTCCGCGTGCAACTTCCATTTGTGGTCTTTGTCGCTTATGGTGATGACTGCCGACCGCTTGCGTCCGCCGCCTCTCCCATCAACGAGTCTCATAGGCTTTAATTTTTCAAGGTTAGGCTATTGCTGACATCGTGCCTTTGGGCACAGCAAAGCTCTTAGAGCTTTGTGTGGGAATATCCTTCAGGGTTTCTCCCTCTTATGAGGGAGAAGCTACAACTCTTCAGGGTTATTTCCTATGTCGTGCTTTTTTAGGGAACAACAAAGCTCATGGAACTTTGTGAGGCCAAGCCCTTAGGGACCTGCATCTCATAGTTTCAACCTCTTACGAGGGAGAAACAGCTGTTATTCAAGTCCAGCATAGGACGTTCCCTTCCGGGGGTATGACATAAGGCTACTTACCAACCTCCGGGGGCTGGTAGGATGAGCATGAGTACTTCTCAAAGACCTTAGTTTCGCAGAGAAATCATGCGCAGTGTTGCACACCCACCTACTGAACTCTAACAAGGTAGGTGGGTAAGCTGTTCTGCTTAGCGTAGGTCTGCGAGCAACTCGAGTTGCTTGCCTTAGTAACCATTGCAAGTGTGCGAGACCCTAATTCGGTAGCACGCAGAGCTTCTGCTTACTGCATGAACTCACATTACCTGTACTTATCCTTACAGGTAAGAGTCAAGTTTCTTCTCACCAGTGTTCGTTAATGCTCGCCAGCGTTCGGTGATACTCGCCCACCGCTCATTGATACTGACCAGCGCTCGCTGATACTCGCCAGCGCTCGCTGATACTCGCCAGCGCTCGCTGATACTCGCCAGCGCTTGCTGATACTGTACTCGCAAACCTAAGCTGATACTCGCTAGTGCTTGCTAGCGTTTGTGGGTGCTAGCCGGTGTTTGCGGGGAAGCTTGGAGAAACCTCCCTAGTTTTTGTATTCTTTGTATTCTGGGCCAAGAAACCCATACATGTGAGACTACACTTCTTTATGGGAAACTCCCTTTCCTGGGGAGGCTTACACTACAGGTGATTGCTAACACTCCATAAAGGCTGAAATGAACTCTCTAAGTTGTGAAAGACAAAACCTTATGGTTATTGCTGCAAATATGGTTTACAATAGTCAATCGCTTGCGGCCGCCGCATACCATTATCGTGCCCCTCGGGCACAATGAGTCTTGTTAAATGCCGAGTTTTGTAAAACGTAATCTTTCGCTCTTACTTTCTTGGATTTGTTTTCCTTACTGAATGGACAGCTCTTGGGAGCACTCACACAACAGGTTAGTGAGGCATACCTTTGCAAGGTTTTATTTGCTAGCCTCTAGTCTCAGGGAAGTACAGTGAACCCTCGTTTATCGCAGTAGATAGGTTCAAAACCCGACCGCGATAGCTGAAAATCCGCGAAGTAGGGACACCATATTTACGTATTTATTTAACTTGCATATTAGACTTTTAAAACCTTCCCTTTACGTAGTACTGTTAACAAACTACCCTTTAATGTACAGAACACTTAATGCATGTACTACAGTACCCTAAACTAAAACAGGCACAAATATTAAAGGCGATTTTATATCATGCGTTTCCTAAACACGCCAAAAAGCACGATAAAAGATGACAACCAATGTTTTGTTTACGTTTATCTCTGATCATAATGAAGAAACAAACGCATTTACACATCTGTGTATAGGTTAGTTTTTGCATCGATTATATTGATTATATGTTGATTTTGTTATTACCAATGTTTTACTTAATTTTTCTTAGAACTTCCAAATAATTGAAATGAATGCCATTTATATAATGTTTTTCTTTATGACGCCGCCTGAAACGGAAACCTTCCATTCGTTTACTGTACGCTCCATCTTCGATCGTAATAAACAAACGAAGGCATTAAATGCGCATGATGAAAGTGATAAATAATGATATTAAAAGCTTTTAGTAAATATGTTATTACAAATATTATTTACCGTATCTATATAAAATCCTACATACGTAGCAAAGCAGGAAAACAATTTTTTTTTTTTTTTTTTTTTTTTTGCATTTAATCAGCAATAACAAACTGCCGCTAATGACCGAATGATAATTTACGAGAGAGAGAGAGAGAGAGAGAGAGAGAGAGAGAGAGAGAGAGAGAGAGAGAGAGAGAGAGAGAGAGAGAGAGTTGTTTTGAATGTAATAAACAAAAAAATATGATAGGTTATAACATGTATATTCAGACTTTTAAAACCTTCCCTTTACGTAGTACTGTTAACAAACTACCCTTTAATGTACAGAACACTTAATGCAAGTAGGCTACTACAGTACCCTAAACTAAAACAGGCACAAATATTAAAATGTTAGAATATTAAAGTAGTATAAAAAAATAAAGATTGTTATTGTACTCACCACGAAAGAAGTTGAAGAAAAACTTGAATGATGATGGCGATGAATTTGCTGCACAGTAGAAATGATGATGATGAAGCTGATGATGTCTTCTATTGTGCAGCCAATGATAGTATTTTACGTCTCTTCAGACAAAGGTGTCTTTTCCTGGGACACTTCTTCAATTTCTTCCGAAGGCATAGTAGCAGGAGGAACTGGCTCTTTTTTGCGAGGCTGGAAGAACATTGTGATCGGAAGTTGCTGCCGCTGCTTCTTTTTTCACTCGAAGAGCATCCTGTAGGGAGTCATGTCTTCATTGATTTTGTTGCAGAATTGCATAGAACGAACCATATCCTCGTCCCACTCTTGCGACAATTCTCTCAACTCCTTCGCAAGGTTGCAGAGCTTGGCAAGCCGTTCTAATGTTAAGCCAGTTTCTTCGACATTTTCTTGGGTCTCTTCCTGTGTTTCACTGTCTTCTTCACTGGCCGATTTCGTCAGGTCTTCGAGGTCTGCGTCAGCGGCCGGGAATGGCAGTCCAACAACTCATCGACGTCTTCAGTCGTCATGTCGCCAAACACGTCACCTCCAATTATCTCAGCCAACTGCTCAGATTTCCGTATTGCAGAGTGTTGAATCTCAGCAGGTGTAAATCCCTCGTCACCGTAAACAATCTGGGGCCACAACTTCTTCCAGCTCGCATTAACGGTAGCAGGTTTCATTTCTTTCAGTGCCTTCTGGATGTTCTGCAGGCACGTGGCTATTGTGTACTTCCGCCAGTACGCCTTCAAATTGAATGTTCCATCCCCATCATCTTGGGCAGCATCCACACACGCAAAGAGGTTCGCCAAGGTATTCTTCGTGTAGAGGGCATTGAACGCCCTGATAACCCCCTGGTCCATCGGTTGAATTAATGACGTTGTGTTGGGTGGCAGGAACTCAACCTGAGTGCCCTCATGCGACAGATCAGTTGCGTGTCCACCAGCGTTATCCCTAAGGAGAAGGATCTTAAATGGCAAGCCCTTCTCTAAGAGATATTTACTGACTTGCGGGATAAAACACTGATGGAACCAGTTGGAGGTAAGCATCTTCGTAATCCATGCTTTTGTTTTATGCATCCAGTACACGGGAAGGAGATTCTTATTTTTATTTTTTAAAGCGCGAGGGTTTTTCGATTTGTAAATAAGCCCCGGCTTTAGCAAAAATCCAGCAGCATTGCCACACATCACGAGGGTAACACGATCTTTGAATGCTTTAAAGCCAGAGGCTTTGGCTTCTTTGAACAGGAAAGTTCGCGACGGCATTCTCTTCCAAAACAAGCCGATCTCATCCATATTAAACACTTGTTCGGGCTTGTATCCACCTTCAGTGATAATGTTCTTAAATGTCTCATTCGCGTAAGTTTCAGCAGCGGTAGTGTCAGCGGAAGCAGCCTCGCCATGCAGGGAAACGCTTTTCAGGCTGAAGCGTTACTGAAACTTCGCGAACCATCCTTTGCTGGCGGTAAAACGTTGTTTCTGAGGCTGGGAATCAGTGGATGTCCCTGCTTGAGGTTCATCTAGTACATCATCTTCGTCTTCTTCAGCATGGTCGCCATCGTCGTCTTGAGGTTCCTTTGCCGCAAAATTCTCATACAAACCCAAAGCCTTGGTTCGGATGGTGTTCGTATCCAAGGCTATGTTCTTCTTCCGGCAGTCAGCAATCCAGACTGCTAAAGCACCTTCCATACGGACGATCGTTTTATTACGAGCGGTAACAACTCGCTTCGCTGAACTGCTAAAGGTGATGGCAACCGTCTTTCTAATGTTCACCTCGTCCTTCTTAATGTAGCGAACGGTGGATTCGTTCACTCCAAAATGGCGGGCTGCGGCCGCGTAACTTCTGCCTTCTTTCAACATATCGAGAAGCGTCACCTTCTCAGCAATCGTCATCATTTTTCGGTGGCGTTTAGGCTCACTACCAGCCTTAGTAGAAGCAGAACGCTTGGGAGCCATTGAATGCTTGGGAGCCATTGTAGGGGTTAAACAGAAAGTTCAACAAAAAGTTCAACTTCAAACAGTCACGCACAGCACAGATTAAGTTACACAGTAACGTAGCAGCATCTACCCGGCCAGAGAGCGGCAAACAAAGTGGCCGCGAGAAGATGCTGCAGATCGGAGAAGCGGTCAAAACACCAATCACAGGCTAGATTACAAAACTTGGGAGCTGATTCGTCATCTATCAGCACTGGAACCAATCACAGTCCGTCTTACATGCTACGTAGTAGTTACAAATTAAAATACAAGGTACTATATACTGTATGCTTTATGTACGCTATGTTACGCTTGTTTTGTTGTAGGATATGTACGCTTATTCGAGATGTGATTTTTGCAACAAAGAATATTATTGGATGCAGTACTACGTACGTATACATACAAAAGATTCATGGAAAAGATGCACATCCATTACATTTGTAGTAGTAGCCATCAGCAGCCTTACACCATTCAAATATGACAAAGTCAGACTGCATCTGATTTGCGTTTCATGTTCGATTTAATTTTACTACGTATACTGAATTATCGTATGATCACATTCTCTTTTCGTGTTTTATTTCTTCTTGTACTGAATTATATGTCATATGTAAAGCAATGAACCATCAATAAGAGCAGATATTACTAATTATTAATGGAATTAACAAAATATTTTGGGTCTTCATATATCGCGGCTATTTTCGAAATTTCCGGAAAATCCGCAATATATGTATATACAGTACATGCATTATGAAAAAAATCCGCGAAGTCGTGAATCCGCGATAGTCGAACCGCGAAGTAGCGAGGGCTCACTGTAGTGTCAACTTCTACTTACGTTTACGAACGATAGCAAGCAAGTACTGTATTCACTTACGAAGACGCTTGTCCCGTCCACAAGTTAGGTAGGCAAACATTTGATACCGATGTAGCTTTGATCGCTACACTAGGTGCATGTGCTTTTTGTGGACGCACACTTGCTTACGGACAATGCTACACCTAATCGATGACCCTTTTCTTTGAGCAATAATGTTGGGATTTGTCGTACATACAATATTACCGCAAGCAGGCTCAGGCTCGTTTTCAAGCACTTAGCTGGAGGCAAAGAAGTTACGTTTGCGCAACAGCATGGGGGCAAGCGATTTTTTTTTGCCAACGAGGACTAGGTACAGTTGGCTTTAATAATTCCAGTATACTTTACGGGAAGCTCAGGAGATGTCTGACACTAGGTAACGCTGTTTAGCATAAGAGAAACTTGTGGCAACGTTGCCTGTAAAGCAAAGTTGCTGAGCTTGTTAACAAGTGATCAAAAGCATTTTTGTTCATTTTACGGAGTTGTGTATGGAAAATATTGTTATTTCCTTAACAGTACTTTGTAAAATTAATAAAATCTTTTGATCACTTTTTTTTTTATAAGCTCAGCGACTTTTTACTGGCAGTGTTGCCAACATTTTTTCTTTTGCTTAAAACAAAGGTACCTGCTACAATGTACAGCTGTCAGACGTCTCCTTAGCTTCCCGTGAAGTGTACCTGAATTAATGAAGCCAACTTTACCACCATATAATTAGAACTCTGATGTAATGTATTATTAGTTTCAATGGTTATATTCCTTTTATGAAGTGAGGTTATGCCTTACCCTCCCACCTTTCTGTAACCAGGCATACTCTAGGAAGTTTACCCTCAAATAGACACTTCCTTCACTCCAGACAGTTCCAAGTTAACTTTAGAATCGGCCATCGCAGTATTTAAAATACTTAGATTCTGAAATTTCGCATAAGCGAATTTGTTACCTTGGAGGGAACATTCGGAATTTATGCCCGGAAGCACAAAAATTTGAACATTTTCGTTTTTAGGGCATTTAGGTCAAAGGAAGGAGGTGGTCTCGATTTTGAACGTTGATCAATATTCTCCAATTGAGTTCTGGATGCAACGAATCATTTGGGCTGCTCCCGTATGTTCATCCTGTTTCACCAGTCTGTGTTACTTGTTCGTAGATGGACTTATACATAAATTACTTTTCCTAGAACGAACTGAAGATATGTCTCAATCTTGCCTTTCGGAAGTAGTTACATGCTATTGGTCATTAGCGACCATTCTCTTGCTTGAGATCGATCACTAAGGAGATTCTCTGTAATGTTAACTTACTCGAGGGAGTACTGGCTATGCTGGTATTACTGATATGTAAGCATACTAACACGGCCAACTCCCATGGGATTGAAGGCAGATGGGAGATAGGATTTCCACCCCCTACAGAGCAATCTCTTGCATCTGGTTGGACATCTCGACATCAATCATCTTGAGATGTTTACTTGCTAGGCAATCTCTAGGCCCCTCAAGAGAAACTGATGAGAAATGACCTTTAGCTTGAGAGTCAAGGTTCCTTGTTCATCTCAATGGAATTGGCCAACCCTTTAGGGAAGGGGTTGATAGTGACAGTCACAATCCCTTGGAAGTGTTGGCTACCTTACTGGGTAGTTGGCTGACCAGGTAGCCTAGAGCCCATCCCTTTTTCCGATAAGTCACAGGAGAAATTATTTCTTCATGGATAAGTTGATGATACAACTCATCTCCCACAGATTTAATAGCTTTTTACGAGCGAATGCCTCCTTCTTTAGGAGCACATAACTCTATCTACCTGGCTGCTGTGGGAGGCAGGTCATATGGGAGTACTGAACTCTGGTCCATTCCACTTGGGCATGAACACAGACCAGAGTCTTGCGTAGGGTTGCATAGCCATTCATGGAGCACTAACGAGGTGGGTGGGCAAACCACTCCCCCTGATGGAGGTTTGCATGCAATCTAGGTCCCCCGTTATTCTAATGTCAAAGGTAGATACTTCATGGGGCCAAACCTCGGTCAGTTTCCTTACTCAAAGATGGATACATCGTTCTATTCACGCTCTCTCACCCTCCTCTGCCCCTACATCTGACTATGTCAGATTCTTACACGAAGGGTCCACGAGGGAGCATGCTGACCGAAATATAGCGAACGAGTCTTGTGCAAAATGGCGCACTCTACCACATAGCGAGGTGGGCCGGCAAGCTCGTTTCCCTGATGAAGGTGCGCGCCTCGCCTCAGCTACATGAGCTGCTCTCTTGGGCAAGTCTTCCCATCAAGACTCGTGCATGCAGGAAGTATCATCTTAGAGTAGAGACTTTGTCTAGAGCAAAGGCTAGTTCTACCTTGCTAGTGTACTTGGTGCGCAGGTAGAAGAGCGCACACAGGTAGACGACATCTTACCTGTGCAAGCTGAGATGGATGTGCACTCAAGCACACCTTAGCCCTCGCCTCGCCAGCACTCTCCTCACAGTCTGTCTAGTTTACGAGAGGAACAACATGTTCCTTTGCAAAGGAAGGTAGCTTTTCCTTCAGAGGCCGATGGCTTGGTCAGACATGCGGACAGCGCCCACTTCCGTAGAGAAGTCAAGCACAAGGAAGGGTACAAGGCAACATCCACTCGTGCCCTTCTTTTCCTTGCGACTCCATCTAAGCCAAGGAAACAGGCTCGTGAGGTTCAATCGGGAATAGTCTCGTTCTCGAGAGACCCCCCCTTGGTTTCTGGTCCTTGTCCTGGTGGTGAAACGGGTGCTCCCAGGCTCGACGGATCATCCTCCGACAGTTCCACCTTTTGGCCTTATCACCTCGACCCACTAAACACCTCGATGCTGGTAGGTCTATTGCAGAAGAGAGACCTGAGTGGTGGGTGTCAGAAACCAACCTTCTCAGGGAAGTAGACCTTCTCTCTCTTTCCCTGGAATTTGTTGCATCTTCATAGATGCATCCTAAGAAAGGGTACACCTGTCACACCTTAAGGCATCCAGTCTTTGTTCTGAATGCGAGTGAGAGTACCACATAAACCCCTTTTTGGATGAGGGCAGCCTTTCTCGCCCTCAAACAATTCCATCAGCTCCTTTCAGGGCACTCTGTTGTGGTGATGAGTGACAAACACTACAATGGTGTGTCTCAGAAACAACGAAGGAGGTGCTATTCAAGTCACCTCTGCCAATTAGCTGTGGTATCCTTGGAGGTAAAGAGAATAACTCGGTGGCCTTTCAACCTGTTTCATCCCGAACCAAAAGAACAGGCTGGCGGACAATCTGAGTTTTTAATAATAATAATGAGGGGACTCCAATAGGATGATGCGAATGGTCTCGAGGGCGACAGATGGCCAATAAAATTTGACTTTGTAAGGTTCACCGACAATTGACATTTGTTTCGTAACTGGAATACAGTTAAGGACAATCAATTAAAATTTAGCAAGGATTAACTACCCATCCCACTAGTTAGCGGGGGTAGGGGGCTAGCTTGCTACCCCTCCCACCCCTCCCACTCACACTCACACACCTGTGATAGCGCTCACTTTGCTTTTGGCTCGGATGGAGTGCGGTTGTCACCGACCCTCATCCTCTTCGATTTTGGGCTGCTATTAACTTTTTTTTTCTTTTTCTTTCAGTGTATGTGTATTCCTATGGCCATGCAGACTTGTATGGGAACTGATCCCCGCAGCCTCTGCCTCGTCTGCAGAGTACAACGCTGTGGCGAAAATAATGTGTAACGAGTGTTGGAAGTGGTCTTCCTTCCAGTGGGAAAGGTATGAGCGTAGATGGAAGAAGTTTAAGCGGGTTTCTTCCCCTTCGAAGGGCGCTTTGAAGCAGGAGAAACCCAAGGCTTCTTCCTCCGCCTCCCGACCTTCCTCCAAAGCTCCTACTCGGACGGTTTCCTCCACGAGGCCGACGAGTAGTAGCATACTGTAGGCCAATAAACTCCTGGTCAACCTCGGTCCTCAAGAGACGGTGCTGCCTCCCCTAGTGGGGTTGCCCCGGCTCTTCCCAAGAGTGAGGCTGTTTCTCTTTCTCCTCTTTTTCAGCTCTGGCCATCGTTGGGTTTGCCCGGTGAACCTTCCAAGGAGGCGTTGCTGCAGTTTTTGCAACGGGGTGCCGATCTTCATTACTCGTCGGCTTTAGACGTCGACCTCTTGACTGTTGTCGACGTCGTGGTATCGGAGAGGTCATCTGCTGCCCGGCCAGCTGCTCCTGCAACTGTGCCTGCTTCTCCATCTTCCACCACCGAGGTGGTCACTCCTTCCCCTGACGAGCATCCTTCGTGGGGGGGGGGAGCAAAGTCCGAGGCACGTCTCTCTGACGAGTGTTTCCCTTTCTAGTGAAGGGTCTTGCATAGAGACTCGTCTTTGGAAGCCTGCTGTTGATCAGCTTGCTTCTACATTGTCGCGTCGACGGCAGGCGACTTTGTCGTGTCCGTCGTCCACTTCGCCTTCAGGGTGCTCCTGCCCCCTCATCCAAGAGACATCTCTTTTCCTCCACTCCTCCTTAATCTTCTTCTTCGGAAGAAACTGTTCAACTTTCGCCAGGCTCTTGCCTAATGCTCACCTGCTTGAAAGTTTCACCATCGTACAGCAGAGTGTGGATCGCCTATGTGTTCACCTCATAAATCGCCTGACCATCGTTAACGAGCGACTTCTCTTCTACTACCCAAGCATTTGGTTACTTGTGAATTGTCTTCATTGCTTTCATTGCGTGAATCCCCTGACCTTCGTCATCGAGCTACATCTACACCAACGCGTCTAGCTCATGAATTGCCTGACCTACGTCGTCGCTTCCAACACATGAATTGCCTAGCCGTCGATAATGAACGATGTCTCATGCTCCACCTAAGCGATCGAACGCTCGTTAATCGCCCACTCGTTCAACTTCTCATCATGCTACCACGACGTGATAATCACTGATAATGCGGGAATCGCTTCCACATTGGAAATCGCCTGCTCGTCAGTGATCGCCTGCTCGTCAGCGTTCACCTGCTCGTCAGCCTTTGCCTGCCCGTCAGAGTTCCCTTTCTCCAGAAATCCCCTCCTCTTCAGCATTCGCCTGCTTGTCAGCGGTCATCTGCTCGTCAGCGTTCGCCTGCTCGTCAGCATTTGTCTGCTTGGCAGTGGTCACCTGCTCGTCAGCATTCACCTACTCGTCAGCGATCGTCTATCCAACGACATTCACCCCATTGACCTCACGAGTCGCGTAGACCCTCGCCGTCTCGAGAAACACTCATCGATCATCCAACGAACCAGCGTTCATCCGTACACCAGAGTGTTCTCAAACCATTGCGTCACTCTCCGGTGGAACGCGTTCGGTCACCTGTTCGTGAGCCTCTTCAACTTGATTTGTCACTCACCGGTCAACCTTAACTTCTAGCAACGTGTGAGTTGCCTCCCCAGCGATTGTCATCAAACCGACCTGCCTCTCGTGCAGTAGTAACGATCCTGATATGACAATGAAACAATATCTAACAGATTTAGTAGATTAGAGAAGAAAGCCGTCAGAAGAATATTGTGAGGCAAATGGCAGGACAGGATTAGAAATGACTCTATAAGAGAGATTACTCAGGGGCCATATATGGATGAGATCATGGTGAGGGGTAGATGGAGATGGTTTGGGCATGATCTTCGTACTCCCCAAGAGAGATTAGTTCACCAAACGTTTAGCTGGGCTCCACAAGGCACTAGAAGAGTTGAAAGACCCAGGCCTACATGGCTCTAGAAGAGTTGGAAGACCTAGGCTTACATGGCTGAGGACTATGAAGTGTGGAGTAGATGATGATGAATGGAGAAGTATTGAATTAAGAGCTCAAGATAGAGGCGGCTTGCGAAATCTAACCCAAGACCCTTTGCATCAATATGTGAAGGAAGAGATGATGATGATGATATAAACACAAAATACGTATTCAAGTACAGCATTTTTAAGCCTGGTCATGAGTAGACGGATAAGCACATGTATATGCATATATCCTTTGTCAGCGTCATAAATATATTCATATGCAGGACATTTTGCTCAAGTCCGTTGATCTTAACGGGTATTGTCAAGCAACAGACGCGTTTTTCCCATCGAAATATGAAGGGACGTCAGACCAGGGATCGTCCAATCACCGCACTCGATGTCTGACGTCATACCACGTAAAAAAAAAAAGCATTCCATATCTTGCGTCATTGAAAACCTGCTCCACCCAATGGGGTCAGCTTAACCTTCTTCGATGTAATGACGTCATTAGGACATGAAATTGAGGGGGTATAATCCTGCTTTAAAACTGTCCTTCTCTTAGATGATCTTAGTACGAAAGCAAGTTCCGAATGATGGACACGAGTGGGAAAGGTAAACTCGAATGAAATAATTAAGGATATGGAGGAATTGGGATAGAATGATACGGATAAGGAGGTAGAAATGTTATCTTCATCTGTAATAAAATATACATTATATTTTATATAGTTTTTGAAGTTACATAAGATCTATTTTCCTCGCTATTTCGTTAATTACTGTATTTTTTCACTCTTTGCATCACAATTATTAATAAAAATAGACGTTATATAATATACCGGAGATGACTATCATGGAGAACTCAATTGTGTAGGGTAACCTTATCAGGAATGGAAATTCAATTTAATTTAAGTGTATTGATGTGTAATAAATAACCTTAAGTTTCTTTGGTCTGCAATAAAATCTCTGCCATTACATGTTTACGCAGTGTGATCTTTTATGTTTGATTTACATTTGAAAGGTAAAAACAATTCTTGACATCTATTCATCATCATCATCTCCTCCTACGCCTATTGACGCAAAGGGCCTCGGTTATATTTCGTCAGCCGTCCCATAGACTTACTAAATCCACTTCTATTACTAAAATAAAAAGTTTTAAGGTGGTAGAAGATTTTATGACAGGAAATTGGATTTAGTGAGAATGTTAAAAAAGGCCAAAGACACGTATTTGAATTGATAACTTTTTTTAACGTTCCTTTAATTTTATATCGTCTTAGATCAACTACCAAATTTAAGCAACAAAAACGTTTGGATGAATCCTATGTAAATTGCTTTTATGAAACGTAATGCGTTGATTTTTCATTAAACAACAATTCAAACCAATTATTATTTGTTCAGCTTTGTATGAATATGCCTTACTTATCTTGTAAGAATTTCTATTGCTTATCACTAGTCCATCCATCCATATACCAAGGCACTTCCCCCAATTTTGGGGGGTAGCCGACATCAACAAAGAAACAAAACAAAAAAGGGGACCTCTACTCTCTACGTTCTTCCAGCCTAACCAGGGACTCAGCCGAGTTCAGCTGGTACTGTTAGGGTGCCACAGCCCAACCTCCCACATTTTCCACCACAGATGAAGCTTCATACTGCTGAATCCCCTACTGCTGCTACCTCCGCGGTCATCTAAGGCACAGGAGGAAGCAGCAGGGCCTACCGGAACTGCGTCACAATCGCTCGCCATTCATTCATATTTCTAGCACGCTCTCTTGCCTCTCTCACATCTATCCTCCTTATCACTAGTAGGCAAAAATTATTGGTAGCCTATTGGAACGAGGGACATATTTACTAAGAGGCAATCTTTTAATTGTGGTGTTGTAAAATAAATGAGCTTTATATATGTAGAATTGGATCATAAACTATGCATGTACGAGTATTCTATTTTACTGAATTGTTTGTCTCTTGGTTTTGTGAGTGTGTGTAGTTACTATTATATCTAAAACTAACATTCATTATTGTTGATTGTCATTATTATTAGTATTAATAATCATTATTAATAATTTTATTTTTAATGATAAAAATTCTTAATAATTATTATTAGTATTATTATTAATTATTATTATTGATAAATATAATATTAATTATTGTTATTATTTATAATTTATTAATAATCATTTGTATTAACAATCATTATTAATAATTATTACTATTGTTATTGATTATTATTAATTATTATTATTATTATTATTATTATTATTATTATTATTATTATTATTCAAACTTCCGTATAGTTTTGAACAATTTTGATAAGGACCGTGAATTCCTAGAAGCGAACCCTGATGTCGTAGACAATTTTATTTTCTCTTTACTTCTGATGAAAATTATTCGTCTTTCCCCCAATCCCTCAATCATCATTCGTTTAAGATTCAGTGCATGAAATGAATCAGAAATTTACAATAAAAGAAATTGTGGTTGGGAGATTCCAATATTATGTAACATTGTAGTCACGTCAATCTACCCACATTGTCAAATGTTGGGGATACGTCAGCCTTCAAAATGAAAATAAAAGATACATCATTATCTCAGATGTATGTGATTTCAGGTCCTATGTCATTTAGAACCACCTTTTCTATGGAGTGAATGTCAACGAACTTTAAAATCAATGGGAAGAGTTGGAGGGAAGGAAAGACGTAGAAACCCAGATCGAAAGTCTGCCGAAATGTAATTTGTAAAAAAGGGAGAATGATTTAAAGGTTTTAAAGGCCACTCATGAATGGCCAATGCAAGAGTCAGAGTGATATTGCCCTAGCAAGCGGGACAATGCCCTTGAGACTGACCATATATACATATGATCAGCACCCAAGTACCCTGAACTTGAGAAAATTTATACAAAGTATTGGGTTATATTACGAGCTATAATTGATTTTATTAATTTATTTATTTATTTTACCCTTTTAATCCCTATTTATTTCACATCTAGATTTTATTGTATGAAAGTGTTACGATTTGTATTAAAGGTTAAAATGATACTAAATGGTGTGAGTGTACAGATATGATTGAATGATTTTCGTTATATAGCGCTGAATGGCCTTTGATGCCCCAGTGCTTGGCTTAATGCCTAAATCCTATATTCAATTCAACCCTCTCCACCCAAGCTAGGACCAGGGAGGACCTGGCAATGTCTGTGCATGATTCAGCAGGTAGATCTATATGCTCCCCTAAATCCCCCATTCTTAGCCAGGCTGGGACGTTTCCAGTTGGAATTGTGGAAATGTACTTTATAAAAAAAGAGAAATGATTTATGTCCGGAATTGTAGTTTCCTTTTCATGTCAGCTGGATGAATATCCATTGGATTTAGTGCGTAGGGTTGTCTGTGATGGGAATGCGAGAGTAGCTTTTTATATAAATATTTCTCTTGTTCTGCCAAGTTTTACTCTTGAGGTACAGCTTAGTCTACTATGTTATTTTACGGTTGCGTAAAATTTTCAGAAAAGACATAGATATTTTTCAAGTATATATATATATATATATATATATATATATATATATATATATATATATATATATTATATATTATATATATATATATTATATATATGTATATGTGTATGTGTATATATATATATATATATATATATATATATATATATATATATATATAAATATAAATATATATATATTTATATATATACACATATATACATACATAAATATATATATATATATATATATATATATATATATATATATATATATATATATATATATATATATATTATATGTATATATATATATATATATATTATATATATATGTATATATATATATATATATATATATATATATATATATATATATATATATATATATAAACAAATAAACAAATAAACAAACAAGCAAATGAGCAACCCGATATCAAATTATGAAAGCATTTCCTCTCCCATTTTTCTCTTTACTTTCCAAACTTTTCATCTCGTAGGTATACTACTCTAGTGAAATTGCACATACTTAATAATGAGCACATTCATGTTCTTGGTTCTTACCCTTCCAATTACCCTGAATCAATAAATCAATTGTTTGCCTTTCTCTTCAAAAGTCATAAAAAATATACCCTCCCTTAGCCTAATTTGCATTCTTGTACTCTTTTCACAAATTTTTTCTCATGTTACACTTATTTTCAACCTTACAGTTTTGGATAAATATTATATTTCACATATCATCAGTACTTTCTGTTCACCTAGGTCTAATTCTCCATTTTTCCTGTATCTCCCAGTTGCACCCTTACCAATCATCTTTCTAATTTTCCCTTTTCTCTTTTCCCGTACCTCCCAGCCCAGTTGCACCCTTACCAATCCTCTTTCTAATTTTCCATTTTCTCTTTTCCCGTACCTCCCAGCCCAGTTGCACCATTATCAATCATCTCTATCTAATTTTCCCCTTTCTCTTTTCCCGTACTTCCCAGCCCAGTTGCACCCTTACCAATCATCTCTTTCTAATTTTCCCTTTTCTCTTTTCCCGTACCTCCCAGCCCAGTTGCACCATTACCAATCATCTATTTCTAATTTTCCCTTTTCCCGTACCTCCCTTTTGCACCAGCACCAATCATCTCTTATGACTCCATAGTATGAACACCTTACCCTCAAGTTTATCAATAATTGCCATAACCTACAATTTTTCCCTCCTGACCCTTATTGTCCGAGGAAATATAAGTAATAATCTGAACTGGATGGTAACTTTATATATGAAAACTAAACTGTTAAAAGAAGGTTTTTGCCATTTTATCTTCACATTGAACCCTTCGCTTGGTTGAGTTTTTATGTACCGGAATCTATTAGCGTTGTTGATTTTGTTCTTCAGTGCTAGGTAAGTTCTAGTTTCCGCCTGAATATTACCTTCAAGTTCTGGTGAAGATCCCCATTGGCTAGTTTTTTTTTTTTGTTTTTGTTTAGAGTAGATATTACCTTTGACTTATGGCGAAGAGCCCCATTGGCTAGTTTTTTTTTCTAGTTTAGAATAGAAATTACCCTTGACTTATGGCGAAGAGCCCCATTGGCTAGTTTTTTTTTTTAGTTTAGAATAGAAATTACCCTTGACTTATGGCGAAGAGCCCCATTGGCTAGTTTTTTTTTTTTAGTTTAGAATAGAAATTACCCTTGACTTATGGCGAAGAGCCCCATTGGCTAGTTTTTTTTGTTTAGAGTAGATATTACCTTTGACCTATGGTGAAGAGCCCCATTGGCTAGTTTTTTTAAGTTAAGAGTAGATATTACCTTTGACTTATGGCGAAGAGCCCCATTGGATAGTTTTTTTAGTTTAGAGTAGATATTACCTTTGACCTATGGTGAAGAGCCCCATTGGCTAGTTTTTCTTTAGTTTAGAGTGAATATTTGCTTTGATTTCTGGTGAAGAGTTCCATTGGCTAGTTTTTTTATATAGTTTAGAGTTAATAATACTTTTGACATTGGTGAAGAGCTCCATTGGCTAGATTCTTTTAGTTTAGAGTAGATATTACCTTTGACTTCTGTGGAAGAGCCCCATTGCCTAGCTTTTAAACTTTTACCCATAAAGCCGTCTATACCCATGTCCAAGTTACCTTTGTTCTTTTGGTATTGGTTTACTCGATTTCAGAGTTTTAACACCATTGCACAAGTGATTCTCAAACTGACATGACGTAATAAACGAACAAAGCAAAACGGAAAACAAGTAGTTTATTGAAAATACAAACGAACTGATTACATAACATTAACCTTACCTGTATTTTTATTAGTTATCAAAAAGGAACTACGTATCGGTGTAGGCCTAATGAAGATTATGTCCCGGGGCTGGAATATTTTTCCTCTATAAATAACGAAAAAAGGTTATCCAACTAAATATAATTTATCAAAGTATAGTAATTAAATTATAGGCCTGGGAGCTCTCTAATGCATCCAATTAAGGTTGTACTAGTGGCCTTGCCTAATCTCTCTCTCTCTCTCTCTCTCTCTCTCTCTCTCTCTCTCTCTCTCTCTCTCTCTCTCTCTCTCTCTCTCTCTCTCTCTTTATAGTACCATATAGATACTTTATATACACACATATATATATACATATAGGTTTAAATATATGTATTTATGTATATATGTGTGAATATACATTTCATAATACTGTATATGTATGTATATATTATATATATATATATATATATATATATATATATATATATATATATATATATGTGTGTGTGTATATGTATATATGCATTGCATATATGTATATATATATATATATATATGTGTGTGTGTGTGTGTGTGTATTTAGATGTGTATATGTATATATGCATTGTATATATATATATATATATATATATTTATATATTAGACGTCCTCACAGAGAAATCTTAGACATTATTACTTTTGGCAGCTAGTTAGGTTTCAGCTTCTTGAAGGAGAAGGGGAGAAGTGGGAATAGCTTTCCATAGGTGATGCTTTTTTTGGTCTTATCATTATAAAGTTCCCAGCCACTTCAAAAATCCCAGTCACTTTAAAATTTCCAGTCACTTCAAGATTCTGTACATAAATGAATTGGGAATCTTGAAGTGCCTTAAGGTTGATAAGATAGAAGTTTCTGTTTTTTGGTTTTTATTTAAGGAAAGTTACACTTAATTTTGTGCCTTAAGGTTGATAAGATAGAAGTTTCTGTTTTTTGGTTTTTATTTAAGGAAAGTTACACTTAATTTTTAAATTGTTATTGTGCAAAATTGGAGATACAAAAATATAGTAGTTCAATAAAAAAAGAAAATCTTGTTCACGTAGTTCGGCATTGTATGTTTAAATGCGTTGCTTTAGTAAAAAATTTAATTTGAAATAAAAAAAAATAATAATATTTCGAATGAAACATTGTTATTGTTTTAGGATTTATAAGTCCTCATAATGCTCATGACATCAATATTCTTTTTTAATGAGCTCATTTATCTCGATCTGTCACAAAAGCATTGCTATTATCAAATGCTTGGTTCTTGTACGAAAGTTCATTTACACCCAAATATATCAATTTATTATTATTATTATTATTATTATTATTATTATTATTATTATTATTATTATTATTATTATTATTATTACAAGCTAAGCTATAACCCTAGTTGGAAAATCAAGATGATATAAGCCCAAGAGCTCCCACAGGGAAAAAGTGCCCAGTGAGGAAAGGAAACGAGGAAATAAACAAACTACAAGAGAACAAATAAACAATAGAAATTAAGATATTTTAAGAACAGTAACAACATTAGATTAGATCTTTTATAATAGAAACTCCAAAAACTTAAAAAGAAATTTTTTTGAAGAGAAATAAGATAGAACAGCGTGCCTGAGTATACCCTCAAACAAGAGAACTCTAATCCAAGACAATGGAAATCCATGGTACAGAGGCTATGGCGCTACCCAAGACTAAAGAACAATGGTTTGATTTTAGAGTGTCCTATATATATATATATATATATATATATGTATGTATGTATGTATGTATAGACATACACATATATATGTATATATATTTATTTTCATATATGTGTGCGTAGAGAAATGTATTTACATGTGTGTATAATATATATACATATGTATATATATATATATATATATATACATACATACATACATAAATACATCTATATCTCAACATATTTACTTATTGATTTATTTATGAAGAAAAAAAAAGAAGCTGGCAAGAAGAAGGAGCCCTTTTGGCCCTTTTTAAATTTGACTCGATGATGATGGATGCCACTATTACTCAAACTGAAGGGTGGGGATAGAAAAGAAAATTCATTTTCGTTCGGTGTTACACACATATATATTTCAAAGCGCCAAATTACACCTTGCCTCTCTCTTTTGCATAGTAATGGTAGCAAATAAGGGCGTGGGTGGGTATTATATATGTTTATTCTGGTAAAGATTTTATGACTGATTTTTATAGTTTTTTTTTTTTTTGTATACAGTAGTTAATATTGGAGATCATGTGTAGCTTATTTCTATTGAATTTTTTTTTCTCGAAATGGTTTCCGTTTTTAAAAAGTCTACTTTGAAAAAAAAAGGTTTGGTTTCGATGATTATCATTATATGTTGATATTTTTTTTTCACCATTTTCACTCTCTCTCTCTCTCTCTCTCTCTCTCTCTCTCTCTCTCTCTCTCTCTCTCTCTCTCTCTCTCTTTGTTGGTTATGTGTTTAGTAAGGTCTGCTGATATTTATTGGTATGTTACTAGGTAATCGTTGGTGTGTGTATATATTGTAATGCTTCAGGTCGAGAGAGAGAGAGAGAGAGAGAGAGAGAGAGAGAGAGAGAGAGAGAGAGAGAGAGAATTATAACGATGAATAAAAGGGTATAAAGAACAGATGAAATCAGAAATCAGGTAGTTGTGACAAAAGCATGAATACGAGAGAGAGAGAGAGAGAGAGAGAGAGAGAGAGAGAGAGAGAGAGAGAGAGAGAGAGAGTTAGTTTCAATTAAATGGCATTTCAGTAATTTTTGTATTCATATACATAGTTTTTCTTTGAACAATTGCATTGAATATTTTTTTTTTTTGGGGGGGGGGGATTGACTATTGTCTATGAATTTAATAGTGAACTATCATTTTTCGTGTTCAAAATATTTTTTTTTTCTCTGTGCAACAGGCAATCTTGGCTTTCCGAAATTTCATTTTATCCAATTCATCTTTTTTTATAAGTTGGGCATTTGATCAGCTAATTCATAAAAATGTAACCAGCTTTTATATATTCTGGTTGTAAAATTGTTGACACCGTTTTAATATTATGAGAAGAATACTGTACTTGAAAGCATAAGCTTTATAAAATTGTGGTGTTTTCATAAAATTAATTTTAAAAGTTTCCACAACCTAATTAAAGCAATGGCGTTAATAGTTTATGAATATATTTTATACATACATACATACATACATACATACATATATTATTTGAACATAATCTTAAAGCAATTTGGTAAACCTATCATTGCTCACATACATATTATTATTCACGAATGCATGATGAAATTCCATAAACGATCTGTCACAAAAACTCTCCACAATTTATATTTCCCTTTTCTATCTCACTTTGCAAATTCAATCGTCACAATCAGTCTTGCATTTTAACCTCCAGACAAATGGAACGTTGACAACGAAATGGCTCAGGCTTGTCTGTTTGGGGTTGAAATGGAAGAGAGGGAAGGGATGCTGGGGAGGCGTCCTGCTGCCGCCTTCATCTCGTTGCTTTATTCATCGCCAATGACGTCAGTGGAATTCCGAGAAGAAGAATGCGGTATAGGTGTCTCAACGTCACCAGTCTTGGGATATATTTCATTTTTTTTTCACTTTCGTAGGGCGTTGTTGTTGTATTCCTGCAAAGAGACTATATATATATATATATATATATATATATATATATATATATATATATATATATATATATATATATATGTGTGTGTGTGTGTGTATGTATATATACATACATACATGTACTGTATATATATGATGTAAGTCAACATAGTATCGTGTTCAAATAGAGATAAATCTCCACACGAGGTATCATGTTTGATGGCTACCTTGCCTTTCATTTCGATCCGAATGTGTGGTAGAGATTTGTATATATATATATATATATATATATATATATATATATATATATATATATATATATATATATGTATATATATGTATATATATATATATTTCTATATATACATTATATGTGTATTATATATGAGATCGATGGGTATATTAAGGTGTTTTAATAATTTTTGGGAGGACGTTGCAAGCCCTGTGTCTGGCATTAAGGCTCTCGTATAGTGGTAGTGCCTTTATTTACCCCCCCCCCACTTTCTAGCCTTTTACTTTACCGTATTCCCACTTCAAATGTTCCATATTTCTATCCAACATTTTTTTTTACATAGTTCCATGGTCCAGAGGTGATTGTCCTCCCTTGCCCCAGCGCTGGGTCATATGTGTCCAAATTTCATAAATGTAATTCCGAATGATGTTAGATAGTCTTACGTGCCGGTGACATCGGGCATTTTTTAGCAGTCAGGGTTTCCCCCTGAGTAGTAGTTGTCTGCTGAATGTCATCACAGGTTCGAGCACTGGGCTATATAGTTAAAATTCCTAATTTCAGTCCAAGCCAAAACTTTCTCCGATGGATCAGCCAAGCCAGAATTCAGCCAAACCAAAATTTTTCCTGATTGATCAGCCAAGCTAAAACTCACCCCGATTGATGAGATAAGGAAGAATTCAGCCTGATTGATGAGCCAAGCCCAAACTATGCCAATCGAAAATTAATCCTTATTGATCAGCCAAGGAAAAACTCAGCTCGATGGGGCAGTCAAGCCAAAAGAAAGCCTGATTGATGAGCCAAGGAAGAATTCAGCTCAATTAATGAGCTAAGCCAGAATTAACAAGCCAAGCCAA
The DNA here is from genome assembly GCF_036898095.1 of Palaemon carinicauda. Lineage (NCBI taxonomy): Eukaryota > Metazoa > Arthropoda > Malacostraca > Decapoda > Palaemonidae > Palaemon > Palaemon carinicauda. The sequence goes on along the minus strand of NC_090761.1, from coordinate 64,742,970 downwards.
AACTCAGCCAAACCAAAATTTATTCCGATTGATCAGCCAAGACAAAACTAGCCCCGAGTAAGCAGTTAAGCCAAAACTCGGCCAGATTGAGCAGTCAAGCCTGAACTCGGCCAGATTGAGCAGTCAAGCTAAAACTCAGCCCGATTGAGCAGTCTAGCTAATTTAACTCAGCCCGATTGAGCAGTCAAGCCAAAACTCAGCCCGATTGAGCAGTCAAGCAAAAACTCAGCCCAATTGAGCAGTCAAGCCAAAACTCAGCCCAATTGAGCAGTCAAGCCAAATTCAGCCGGTCAGCCAAATTCAGTAGCCAATCCAAAATTCAGCCCAATTGAGCAGCCAAGCCAAAATTCAGCTTGGTTGAGCAGTCAAGCCAAAACTCAGCCCAATTGACCAGCCACACCAAAATTCAACCTGATTGATCAGTCAAACCAAAACCTAGCCCGATTAATCAGCCAAGCCAAAACTCTCCCTGATTGATCAACCAGGCCAAAATTCAGCCCAATTGCTTAACCAGGACTAAACTCAGCCCGATTGATCAGCCAAGCGAGAATTCAGCCAAATTGATGATCCAATCCAAAACTCAGCCAAACCAGAATTTATCCAGATGAATCAGCCAAGCCAAAACTCAGCCCTATTGAGTAGTCAAGTCAAAACTCGGCCTAGTTGATCAGCCAAGGAAGAATTCAGCCTGATTGATGAGCCAAGCCAGAATTCGGCTTGTTTGATGAGCCAAGCCAGAATTTGGCTCGATTGATGAGCCAAACCAAAACTCGGCCAGATTAGAATTTATCCCAATTGATCAGCCACGCCAGAATCAGCCCAATTTATGAGCTAAGCCTAAACTTTTCCTGATATATCAGCCAAGCTAAAACTCGGCCCGATTGAGCAGTCAAGCCAAAACTCACCCGATTGATTAGCCAAGCCAGAATTCAGCACGATTGATGTGCCAAGCCAAAACTTAGCCAAATCAAAAATCATCCCAATTGATCAGCTAAGCCAAAACTTGGCCCGATGGAGCAGTCGAGCCAAATCTCAGCCAGATTGAGCAGTCAAGCCAAAACTCAGCCCAATTGCCCAACCCAGCTAAAATTCAGCCTAATTGATCAACCAAGCCAAAAATCAACTAGATTAATCCGTCAAACCAAAACTCAGCCTGATTGATCAGCCAAGCCAAAACTCTCCCTGATTGATCAACCAAGCTGAAAATCAGCCCAATTAATCAGTCAAACCAAAACTCAGCCCAATTGCCCAACCCAGCTAAAATTCAGCCTAATTGATCAACCAAGCCAAAAATCAACTAGATTAATCCGTCAAACCAAAACTCAGCCTGATTGATCAGCCAAGCCAAAACTCTCCCTGATTGATCAACCAAGCTGAAAATCAGCCCAATTAATCAGTCAAACCAAAACTCAGCCTGATTGATCAGCCAAGCCAAAACTCTCCCTGATTGATCAACCAAGCTGAAAATCAGCCCAATTAATCAGTCAAATCAAAACTCAGCCTGATTGATCAGCCAAGCCAAAACTCTCCCTGATTGATCAACCAAGCTGAAAATCAGCCCAATTAATCAGTCAAACCAAAACTCAGCCTGATTGATCAGCCAAGCCAAAACTCTCCCAGATTGATCAACCAAGCTGAAAATCAGCCCAATTAATCAGTCAAACCAAAACTCAGCCCAATTGCCCAACCCAGCTAAAATTCAGCCTAATTGATCAACCAAGCCAAAAATCAACTAGATTAATCCGTCAAACCAAAACTCAGCCTGATTGATCAGCCAAGCCAAAACTCTCCCTGATTGATCAACCAAGCTGAAAATCAGCCCAATTAATCAGTCAAACCAAAACTCAGCCTGATTGATCAGCCAAGCCAAAACTCTCCCTGATTGATCAACCAAGCTGAAAATCAGCCCAATTAATCAGTCAAATCAAAACTCAGCCTGATTGATCAGCCAAGCCAAAACTCTCCCTGATTGATCAACCAAGCTGAAAATCAGCCCAATTAATCAGTCAAACCAAAACTCAGCCTGATTGATCAGCCAAGCCAAAACTCTCCCAGATTGATCAACCAAGCTGAAAATCAGCCCAATTAATCAGTCAAACCAAAACTCAGCCCAATTGCCCAACCCAGCTAAAATTCAGCCTAATTGATCAACCAAGCCAAAAATCAACTAGATTAATCCGTCAAACCAAAACTCAGCCTGATTGATCAGCCAAGCCAAAAATCTCCCTGATTGATCAACCAAGCTGAAAATCAGCCCAATTAATCAGTCAAACCAAAACTCAGTCTGATTGATCAGCCAAGCCAAAACTCTCCCAGATTGATCAACCAAGCTGAAAATCAGCCCAATTAATCAGTCAAACCAAAACTCAGCCCAATTGCCCAACCCAGCTAAAATTCAGCCTAATTGATCAACCAAGCCAAAAATCAACTAGATTAATCCGTCAAACCAAAACTCAGCCTGATTGATCAGCCAAGCCAAAACTCTCCCTGATTGATCAACCAAGCTGAAAATCAGCCCAATTAATCAGTCAAACCAAAACTCAGCCCGATTGATCAGCCAAGCCAAAACTCTCCCTGATTGATCAACCAAGCTGAAAATCAGCCCAATTAATCAGTCAAACCAAAACTCAGCCCGATTGATCAGCCAAGCCAAAACTCTCCCTGATTGATCAACCAAGCTGAAAATCAGCCCAATTAATCAGTTAAACCAAAACTCAGCCCGATTGATCAGCCAAGCCAAAACTCTCCCTGATTGATCAACCAAGCTGAAAATCAGCCCAATTAATCAGTCAAACCAAAACTCAGCCTGATTGATCAGCCAAGCCAAAACTCTCCCTGATTGATCAACCAAGCTGAAAATCAGCCCAATTAATCAGTCAAACCAAAACTCAGCCCGATTGATCAGCCAAGCCAAAACTCTCCCTGATTGATCAACCAAGCTGAAAATCAGCCCAATTAATCAGTCAAACCAAAACTCAGCCTGATTGATCAGCCAAGCCAAAACTCTCCCTGATTGATCAACCAAGCTGAAAATCAGCCCAATTAATCAGTCAAACCAAAACTCAGCCCGATTGATCAGCCAAGCCAAAACTCTCCCTGATTGATCAACCAAGCTGAAAATCAGCCCAATTAATCAGTCAAACCAAAACTCAGCCCAATTGCCCAACCCAGCTAAAATTCAGCCTAATTGATCAACCAAGCCAAAAAACAACTAGATTAATCCGTCAAACCAAAACTCAGCCTGATTGATCAGCCAAGCCAAAACTCTCCCTGATTGATCAACCAAGCTGAAAATCAGCCCAATTAATCAGTCAAACCAAAACTCAGCCTGATTGATCAGCCAAGCCAAAACTCAGCCTGATTGATCAGCCAAGCCAAAACTCTCCCTGATTGATCAACCAAGCTGAAAATCAGCCCAATTAATCAGTCAAACCAAAACTCAGCCCAATTGCCCAACCCAGCTAAAATTCAGCCTAATTGATCAACCAAGCCAAAAATCAACTAGATTAATCCGTCAAACCAAAACTCAGCCTGATTGATCAGCCAAGCCAAAACTCTCCCTGATTGATCAACCAAGCTGAAAATCAGCCCAATTAATCAGTCAAACCAAAACTCAGCCCGATTGATCAGCCAAGCCAAAACTCTCCCTGATTGATCAACCAAGCTGAAAATCAGCCCAATTAATCAGTCAAACCAAAACTCAGCCTGATTGATCAGCCAAGCCAAAACTCTCCCAGATTGATCAACCAAGCTGAAAATCAGCCCAATTAATCAGTCAAACCAAAACTCAGCCCAATTGCCCAACCCAGCTAAAATTCAGCCTAATTGATCAACCAAGCCAAAAATCAACTAGATTAATCCGTCAAACCAAAACTCAGCCTGATTGATCAGCCAACCCAAAACTCTCCCTGATTGATCAACCAAGCTGAAAATCAGCCCAATTAATCAGTCAAACCAAAACTCAGCCTGATTGATCAGCCAAGCCAAAACTCTCCCAGATTGATCAACCAAGCTGAAAATCAGCCCAATTAATCAGTCAAACCAAAACTCAGCCCAATTGCCCAACCCAGCTAAAATTCAGCCTAATTGATCAACCAAGCCAAAAATCAACTAGATTAATCCGTCAAACCAAAACTCAGCCTGATTGATCAGCCAAGCCAAAACTCTCCCTGATTGATCAACCAAGCTGAAAATCAGCCCAATTAATCAGTCAAACCAAAACTCAGCCCGATTGATCAGCCAAGCCAAAACTCTCCCTGATTGATCAACCAAGCTGAAAATCAGCCCAATTAATCAGTCAAACCAAAACTCAGCCCGATTGATCAACCAAGCCAAAACTCTCCCTGATTGATCAACCAAGCTGAAAATCAGCCCAATTAATCAGTCAAACCAAAACTCAGCCCGATTGATCAGCCAAGCCAAAACTCTCCCTGATTGATCAACCAAGCTGAAAATCAGCCCAATTAATCAGTCAAACCAAAACTCAGCCCGATTGATCAGCCAAGCCAAAACTCTCCCTGATTGATCAACCAAGCTGAAAATCAGCCCAATTAATCAGTCAAACCAAAACTCAGCCTGATTGATCAGCCAAGCCAAAACTCTCCCTGATTGATCAACCAAGCTGAAAATCAGCCCAATTAATCAGTCAAACCAAAACTCAGCCTGATTGATCAGCCAAGCCAAAACTCTCCCTGATTGATCAACCAAGCTGAAAATCAGCCCAATTAATCAGTCAAACCAAAACTCAGCCTGATTGATCAACCAAGCCAAAACTCTCCCAGATTGATCAACCAAGCTGAAAATCAGCCCAATTAATCAGTCAAACCAAAACTCAGCCCAATTGCCCAACCCAGCTAAAATTCAGCCTAATTGATCAACCAAGCCAAAAATCAACTAGATTAATCCGTCAAACCAAAACTCAGCCTGATTGATCAGCCAAGCCAAAACTCTCCCTGATTGATCAACCAAGCTGAAAATCAGCCCAATTAATCAGTCAAACCAAAACTCAGCCTGATTGATCAGCCAAGCCAAAACTCTCCCTGATTGATCAACCAAGCTGAAAATCAGCCCAATTAATCAGTCAAACCAAAACTCAGCCTGATTGATCAGCCAAGCCAAAACTCTCCCTGATTGATCAACCAAGCTGAAAATCAGCCCAATTAATCAGTCAAACCAAAACAGCCTGATTGATCAGCCAAGCCAAAACTCTCCCTGATTGATCAACCAAGCTGAAAATCAGCCCAATTAATCAGTCAAACCAAAACTCAGCCCAATTGATCAACCAAGCCAAAACTCAGGCCAATGATCAGACAAGCCAAAACTCGGCCTAATTGATCAGCGAAGCCAGAATTCAGCCGATTGATCATCCCGTTTGATCAGCCGAGCCAAAACTGAGCTCGATATAGCAGCTAAACCGTAACTCAGCCCAATTGATTAGCCAAGCCACATATCTACTTGATTGATTAGCCAAGCTAAAACTCGGCCCGATCGATGAGCCAAGCCAAAATACAGCCTGATTGATTAACTAGACGAAAACTCAGCCTGATTGATCAGCCAAGCCAAAACTGACAAGAGAACAATGGTTATGCCGTTAGAGTGATATTTTGTCTTTGACCCTTTTAAAATTTAGGAAATAATTGAAGAAAAAAAATGGAAAGGGATGTACGTAGAGGAGAGTGAAAGTCAGAAAAAAAAAATCTGATAGTAGCAGTGCAACATGGCTGCTCGTTAGAAAAAATATATATATATTTTTTGCGGGGTGCCAGTTTACACGAAATTTCCGGAGGGCCATTATAGTCCTTTGTACATTACATCAAGTTGTTCGAGGGTTATCGACATTGTTAGCTTTGCAAACATTGTTTTTTTTTTTTTTTTTTTTTTTTTTTTTTTTTTTTTTTTTTTTTTTTTTTTTTTTTTTTTTTGAAATACGCTTTGGGGACCATCGGGTGTAGCGAGAGATCTTTTAGGCTGGGGAGATTTCCCCGGATGTTATGATATCCGGATGAAGGATTTGCGTGAATGATAGAAATAGGCCTCGATGCCAGTCCTATATTTTTTCTGTTTAATGTTTCATTTTAATGTATTTTCTTCATGAAGTCCTTGCATGAATGTGGTTTATGTGGGTAAATATAAAATAAATATATATATATATATATATATATATATATATATATATATATATATTATATTATATTTATATCTATATATCTATATCTGTATCTATATCTTTCCGGTCGCGCTCGGCGCTCCCTGTCCCTGGGGCAGGAGGGAGAGGATTTAGTCATACCCGGGTGAGAATGGGGTGCTTGTGTGTGTGTGTGTGTGTTTTTTTTTTTTTTTTTTAAATATTTAGTCGTCATTCTTGACGGACAATTCACTATTTTTAAATAAATTTTAATAATCCGTCTCCTAAGGAGTTATTTTATTATTTGATAGGAAACGGGGAACAGATTCCCCTTTTTATTGACATTCTATAATCCTTCATACATTTTTTATAAGTAGATAAGTGCATAAGTCCTCTAGGGTTTACCCTCTCTAAGACACAGCACTTGATCTCTAGAAGGTCTTGGTTGGCTTGGATTGGAATGAGTGTTTAAATATGACGATACAAAATGGCTATTGTCATAGATGAAGCTTTTGAATATATCTCCTAAATTTGGTATAAATTAACTGTAAACAACCATAATGAACTAAGGAGTATAGTTTTAACTACTGTGCAATCCTTTACTCTGAGTTCTTAGAATCCCCACAAAAAGATTTTTATATGCTGTTAAGAAACAATATGCATATTTTTTTTCCTATTAGAATATTGGTTGACGTAAAACAATAGAACATCAAAAATATATTTTTATATAATATTGAGAACCAATATGTATATTTTTTCCCAATTTAAATATTTCTTGATATGAAGTAATAGAACACCCAGTGTTTCATTTGATGTATGATACACTTTATACATTCCACGAAAGTTTGCTCACCTCTGTGTACCCAACAATGACGTCTGTAGCGCGGCAGTTTATCTCCGTCAGGATTGTCCTAGCGGCCAGAGCTGCCTGGGTGCAGGAGAGATGCTGGGCCTCCTTCGGATGGCAAGGGGTCATTCGGAAGTAGATGTAAAGCTCATCTGGACAGAGGCCTTTGTTGCGTCTTACCTGTATTGACGATATGGGATTAATTTAGAGCAGCGTTTTTTTTTTCTTTTGTTATTGTTTTTGTCGTGGTACAGGAGTTGATGTTGCGTGCAGGCCTACTTACTCTGGTTATCCTTTGCAGGATTAATTTTTTGTATATCATTTATGGAAGTTTAAACACTCTCTCTCTCTCTCTCTCTCTCTCTCTCTCTCTCTCTCTCTCTCTCTCTCTCTCTCTCTCTCTCTCTCTCTCTCTCTCTCTCTATATATATATATATATATATATATATATGTATATATATATACACGTATTAATATTTATATATGTATGTATATGTATAAATATATTTATTTATATATATTTATATATACACATGTATTAATATGTATATATATATAAATATATTTGTTTATATATATTTATTTTTATATCTATATATATATGTGTGTGTGTATATATATATTCAAGAGAATATAGGTTAGGTTTTTTATGCTTCACATTACATATTGAACATTATAAAAAGATATTGGGGTATATTTTGACCAGAAAAAGTCTTACCATTGATTGGGCCATTGACTTAAGAGAATATTTGAAGAATGGCCACTCGCTGTAGTTTTCAACCTGCTGGCTATCAATTGTCTCGACCAGTGACTTGGCTAGTTTGTGGTAATCTTTGTGACTTTTGAAAGGAGATTTCTTCTTCATCTGTTGGAAGAATTCTTCAAGGCTCCAAGCCTGGAGGTGCAAGGGGAATAGATAAGAAACAAAACATCTCAGTAATTGGGTGTTGTGGAGTAAAAGGATTTTTAATGTTTGCAGTTAAGTGAAATTTAGCTCTGTAAACTTATTTCCCATTTTTATTTATTATTCTCTGTTTTCCATAATTAGTATGACTAAAAATTTAGATCTTATTGACTTATGATTTATAACTATTGAACTATTGATTTGGTGGTTCTCAGAGCTTGGCGAGATATTTACATAATATATGATTGGGAGTTATTTTTCAAGTTAATTTGGTGTACAGATCCATAGTATTGTCTTTTCCATAGTGTAGTAACCTTATGACAGATATCCAATTACATATGTGTAAAGAACCTTGAGCCTGGACAATTTTCCTCTATTTAGATTAGTGATTTTATTATGCTCACAACCTATTTCAAAATATAATAAAGAAAAGCTGATATCTCCTTTCATCATTTTGTCAAAAGTTTTGTTTATAAATCACATATAAAGAAAAAAGGCAAAAAGAAAAAAAAAAGAGAATTAAGGTGTCTTTCATTATTTTGTCAAAAGTTTTGTGTATAGATCACATATAAAGAAAAAAGGTAAACAAAGAGATTTAAGGTATCTTTCATCATTTTGGGAAAAGTTTCTTGCGTAAATGACATATATAGAAAAATGGTAAAAATAGAGATGGTGTAAGAAGCATTACCTGATTTCTCCAAGCCTTTGCAGCATAGTAAATAGGCGTTGCCATCCCGTAGTTTGGCCAGTCAATGGGTTTCTTTTTGGGGATGGATAGAATTTTTGGAGTCGATGCGTTGGCCAAGTCTTGGTATGGGAGGGGCCACATTGGCAAGCCATGAGTATACCAGTGGTGCTTGCTTGTGTCCAGCTGTTCCACGTCATTGACTGCCCAGTACTTGTTATTCACTACATCCTATAATTACAGACATTCTCATGAAACAGGTAAGAATCAGTGCATAATCAATTCTAAAGTTTAAGAAGTACGTCATTTTGGAAAAGTAATTTACCTAATGATTAAATTTTGGTTCCCTGAAACATATTGATAACGTGAGAAGTACTTTTATTCAGCCCTTTAGTATATTGTAAGTACTTTTATTTAGCCCTTTAGTATATTGTAAGGTGAATATATTCTTAGGGGATAGGGTTTGGCTAGTAATAGTGAGAAGGTGGCTATACTAGTGCTATTAAAAAGAAAACGAGTTTACGCTCTTGTAGTATATTTGTTATAGTGATGAAAATTTCTCATGAATGAATGGATAGAAAGCTTGTTAGGAGTTCTCAACGAAACAGAATTTCTAAGCCTTGAGATCTCTTCTTAAACCTGTATATATATATTTTTTTGTAAATTTGATTTAACTTTAAAGAACTTTTTTAGTCTCTTACTGGTGCATCCCCAGAATACCATCGTGGCTATACTAGTGCTATTAAAAAGAAAACGAGTTTACGCTCTTGTAGTATATTTGTTATAGTGATGAAAATTTCTCATGAATGAATGGATAGAAAGCTTGTTAGGAGTTCTCAACGAAACAGAATTTCTAAGCCTTGAGATCTCTCCTTAAACCTGTATATATATATTTTTTAAAATTTGATTTAACTTTAACCCTTTCACTGCGAGTGGTGAATTCAACAAAGCCTCTGATATAGCAGTCTTTCAAGACTGTACAAACTCTAGTTTGTTGATATTTATGGAAAAGTTCTTTTCAAGGGCTTTCCAATGAATAGCAATTTCTATAATTTGATTGATTTCGAAAGATATTTTCCTTTTTAAAATTTTGACAAAGTCATCAATGGCAGTGAAAGGGTTAAAGAACTTTTTTAGTCTCTTACCGGTGCATCCCCAGAATACCATCGTGGTGCGCTTTCAAAGCCATCTCGATGCAAGTTGAAGATTGCAAATTGTTTGCGAATGCCATCCAGGTCAACATGCGATACTCCCACTTGGCACAAATGTCTGAGCACTGATTCTCGGACTGTGGACTTGCGCTTGGAATCAACAAATCTGGAATCATGTAGTTTTTTAAACAGTTGTTTTTGTGATTGATTTCATGTCTTCAATTGAGGAAAACGTAAGGCTCTTCTTTATTGAAACATTCTTTAGACTATTATATTAGGGGCAGATGATGATACTCACATGGAAAGTTGTGGCCGTCTCCAAACATTTATAACTTTTTTATATTTTTAGTTATTTATGCACATTTGAAGTTTTGGTAAATTATATCCAATACCTAATGAACATTGTTACTACAACATAATGAACATATTTATAAAAATATTAAGAATATTGGTAAATTTTTAAGTCTAATAAACAAAGATGGTGTGGCTTTGCGGCCGTGTCTGTAAAGAGCTTGTGTATCCCAAAAAATTAAGGATTTGTGAGAAGTCACGTTCATTTAAATGTTTTATGTTTTGTGATCTGAAGGCTAATGTTTCATACCTATATTTACGACTTGAATTTAAGATTAATATTGTGTGAAAATAAACACCTTAGTATTTTCAATTGGTTTCAGTGCTACGTTTCCAAATCATGTTTAGCACCCTCTTGTTTCACTTGCTCTCAGGAAAAGAAGGTACTGACAATTTAAAGTTAAAGTCCGTTACTGTGTTGGAATAAAATCTAAGAACACTCACTACGTTCAGTTCTGAATTCTATGGACTTTGGATCTAATTCCAGTGATAAATTATCATTCTTTCACGCTCTCGGAAAGTAATATATGTAATAAATTCATTTTGAAAAAAAAAAATAATTTGCTTATTTTGGATTTGGATTGGGCTGGCTAGGTTACCTCTACCTATTTTAGTAATGATGATAAGGATTTGAAGGGCTGCAGGAATCACATGCCAATCCACTTTTTTTAATTATTCATTGAATTGGATTACCGTTTGTTTTTAAGTTTAGCGTAGGTTAGATAGGTTTTTTATTTTTGTTAAAAAATATTATTATTATTATTATTATTATTGTTATTATTATTATTATTATTATTATTATTATTATTATTATTACTACTACTATTATTATTGTTATAATTATTGTTATTATTATTATTATTATGATTATTATTATTGTTATTATTATTATTACTTAGTAAGCTATAACCCTAGTTTGAAAAGCAGGATGCTTTAAGCCCAGGGGCTCCAACATGGAAAATAGCCCTGTGAGGAAAGGAAACAAGGTAAAATAAAATATTTTAAGATTAACAACATTAAAATAAATAATTCCTATATAAACTATAAAAACTTTAACCAAACAAGAAGAAGAGAAATAAGATAGAATAGTGTGATAGAATAGGCTTTCTTTGTTGCCCCATTTCTGTGTTTATAAAGCCTTAAGGATATGAGGAAATGTCGATTGTACTTACTTTATTGTGCTGCACATGGTCTCCGGATCCAACGAAGGTGTCCGAATCAAAGGGGGTTGAATGACGAAGCCCAGTGCAAGCTGTATGGCGATGCACAGAGCCAGTGCTATTGTTATTGTCCCCATTTTCAGTGATCTGAAATGAAACGATTATTGTGCGTTATTAGGGAATAAATCAAATACGTTATAACGCCGAAAAGATTAAAAATTTGGATAGTAGGTTGGAGGTAGTGTATTGGCCAGGGCACCAGCCACCCGTTGAGATACTACAGCTAGAGAGTTATGGGGTCTTTTGATTGGCCAGACAGTATTACATTGGATGATTCTCTCTGGTTATGGTTCATTTTCCCTTTGCCCACCCCCACACTGAATAGTACGGCCTATTCTTTACATATTCTCCTCTGTCCTCATACACCTGACAACACAGATTACCAAACAATTCTTCTTCACTCGAGTTACTGCACAGTAATTGTTCAGTGGCCACCTTCCTCTTGGTAAGGGTAGAGGAGACTCTCTAGCTATGGTTAGCAGCTCTTCTAGGAGAAGGACACTCCAAAATCAAACCATTGTTCTGTAATGTCGGGTAGTGCCATAGCCTCTGTACCATGGTCTTCCACTGTCTTGGGTTAGAGTTCTCTTACTTGAGGGTACACACAAGCACACTATTCTATCTACTTTCTCTTCCTCTTGTTTTGTTTAATTTTTATAGTTTATGTAGGAGATATTTATTTTGATGTTATTCCTCTTAAAATAGTTTTTCCTTTTTTCCTTTCCTCACTGGGTTATTTTCCCTGTTGGAGCCTTTGGGTTTATAGCATCCTGCTTTTCCAACCAGGGTTGTAGCTTAGCAAGTGATAATAATAATAATAATAATAATAATAATAATAATAATAATAATTATAATAATAATAATAATATGTTCTGTCCCATATTTTATATTCTACTTCTTTGAGATCATTCTGCTACGAAAAAAAAAAAATCAAATTGAAATTAAAAATCGGCAAGTAGAAAGGTCAGTAATGTATCTGTAAAGGTTGTTAAGAGACGTAAAATGTCCATCGAAGTTAAAAACCTGTATTATAATCATAGTTGAAAACTACGAAGAGAACTTCTTGTGTCTTGCATTGATGGTAATACGTGAGTATGAATTTGCACCACATTTATTATTATTATTATTATTATTATTATTATTATTATTATTATTATTATTATTATTATTATTATTACTATCCAAGCTACAACCCTAGTTGGAAAAGCAAGATGCTATAAGCCCAGGGGCTCCAACAGGGAAAACTATTAAGCGACCCAATCATTATGATAAAGTTTGGATAGATATCTTTGATTTTGTGTTGGCATCTCTGTAGCCAGGCCTTCTCCATCACGAGGCTCAATACTACACAGTATTCTAGAAGTTTTATTCCAGCTGTTACCAAGTTGTGGAATGATCTTCCTAATCGGGTAGTTGAATCAGTAGAACTTTCAAAAGTTCAAAGTTGGAGCAAATGTTTTTATGTTGACCAGGCTGACATGGGTCTTTTTATTGTTTATATATGACATATCTCTTTTTGACTTTGTTAATAGTTTATATAGGACATATCTGTTTTGACGCTGTTACTGTTTTTAGAATGATATATTGTTAATTTATTCTCATCATTTATTTATTTCCTTATTTCCTTTCCTCACTGGGCTATTTTTCCCTATTGGAGCCCTTGGGCTTATAGCATCTTGCTTTTCCAACTAGGGTTGTAGCTTGGCTAATAATAATAATAATAATAATAATAATAATAATAATAATAATAATAATAATAATAATAATAATTATCGATAGACTTTCAAAATACGCCAGTGAGTCATCTGTAGATGATCACCTAAATGATATTTTCATCAAGTTTGGTCAAAATCCTTTAACTAATCATAATGTAATTGAACAATTTTGCACAAATATACAAACGGAACTTCAGACAACTTTTAGACAATTTGTTTTGTTGCGATACAAAACCTGGAGATAGGCAATTGAGCTCAATTATATTGTATGCATATCGCACAAACAGGCTCATTAAAACATTATAATATGCAATTCGGAGCTGACTAGAATTGTCAGTTGTGATATATTTTTATATGTTTGAAAATTGTTCTAATTTGTTTCTCCTGAAATTATATTCTAATGCGTATTAACAGTGTTTTGTTTTGCCGAAGGTAAAGCGTTGTAATTTCCTTTATATATAAGGAGCAAGTGTGTTGTTTTATATATATATATATATATATATATATATATATATATATATATATTTATTTATTTATTTATTTATTTATTCATGTCAGGCTGAGCAGCAACCACTCGATAAAGACAATCTTCCACAATTTACCCAAACTGCCGTTTGGTAGCTAGGAAAGGGGAGGGAGTGGGAAGGGTATGTGTGCGTGTTCGGATCTAAATATGTAGCTGTCATATTTGACGGGTTTCGTACACTTGTATCGATATAAAAACAAAGGGAAAGAAGCGATCTCACTATTGATACCTCCAGTTTTTCTCATCTTAGCCTAAGCATCATAAACATTAACTTCGTCTTCCGAAACTTTGCATAATCTCCGCACGTAAATTTACTTAAGAGTGTGCACTTGACACATCCATAACTTTGGCTTCACATCCGTCACGATCATCGGTCTCTTTATGACTTTTGTAGTGATCTCTATCCCGCATTCCATTTAAATTCACCGCAGAAGCACGATGATGAGCACACGCGAACGAAGGAGTGAGGTGAGAAGAGACCTTTCAAAAAGTTGGAACAAGTTCGAAACGTGTAGAAAGGGCCCTTGTGTGTGTGCACGCGTAGTTGTGTGTGTGTTTCACTACGAGTTCACGTTGCTGGCGAAAAAGTTGGAGTGGACTGCTGTAGAATAAAGAAGAATCTGAGAATTTTAAGGTTCTTGTTGGCGGGGGTGGGGGGGTGGGGGGGGGGGGGTGGGGGGTTTAGAGGGTAGGACAGAATTGAATGGAATCTGAGGTTTTATGAATTTCGATCTAATATCAAATTGGGGTTTTGAGCTTGTCACGTTGGTTTAAAGGTTTAAAGGCCACTCATGAATGGCAGGGGCAAGGGGCAGTGACATTGCCTTATCGAGTAGGACAATGCCCTAGAGATTGACCATATATACATATGATCAGCGCCCAATCCCCCTCTCCACCCAAGCTAGGACCATGGAGGGCCAGGCATTGGCTGCTGAAGACTTAGCAGATAGACCTATAGGCTTCCCCAAACCCCCCATTATTAGCTAACAAGGATGGTGAGGTTGCAGCGACCAAAGATACTAACCAGTTAGGGACTCAACCACATCATCCACCACATGGAAGCTTCGTGTTCAATTCATAAATCCAATTCAATTATAGCGAGGTGGGTGTTTGACTTAGTAATGGATATTCATTCAGATTGGAGTGGTAACATGTGCAAAACATCAGAACACTTATAATGCAATGAATTCTACCCTGTTGAAAATTGCTTGGTTCTCCATTTTAGCCCCCTGAGCTCCTTTTCTGAAATTGAATATGCTGCATTTTCTTCATCCATTCTTTTCTTTTCACAGTAGAATATCTCGTGAATTCGTCTTTAGATTAGCACTATAATGGGAAGAATTAATGAATTTTATTAAAATTTTTTTTAGTTATGATAACTGAAATTGACATCATGTATAGATTTGAATTTTTTGTATAGACATATTTCTGAATATATATATATATATATATATATATATATATATATATATATATATATATATATATATATATATATATATATATATGTATATATATATATATATATTTTTTTTTTTTCAAGAGTAAAGCCATTTTTTTTAAACAGGATGTTGTTTTAAGGAAAATTAGCGCAATACTCAACATCACATTTGTATTTGCATTGCTAAATCGCGGATGAATACCCTGTGCGGAGAACTTGCACATTAAATTTAACTAAATCAAGCCATTGTTCTCTAGGTTTGGTTAGTGCTATAACCTCTGTAGCATGGTTACCCACTGTCTGGGGTTCAAGTTCTCTTGCTTGAGGGTACACTCAGGAACACTATTCTATCCGTTTCCCTGTTGGAGCCCTAGGGTTTATAGCACCCTGCATTTCCAATTAGTAATGATAATAATAATAATAATTATAATAATAATGATAATAATTATAATAATGATAATAATTATAATAATAATACACCTGCACAGAAGGCTCATAAGCAGTACATCTAAATTGTTTCATTTATCTTGCACGGTATATCTTACTTCCTGAATATTGAGGTATATCCTCAAATATTATTATTATTATTATTATTATTATTATTATTATTATTATTATTATTAGCTAAGCCATAACCCAAGTTGGAAAAACTACATGCTATAAGCTCAAGGGCTCCAACAGGGAAAATAGCCGACTGAGGAAAGGAAATAAGGAAATGAATAAACGATATGAGAAATAATGAAAATTGAAATATTTTTTTTTAAACAGCAACATCAAAACAGATATTTTATATATAAACTACAAAAATACTTATTTCAAGTTTTTTTATCCAGCCCCTTTTTATCGTTTGTATGTCTTCTCTTACCGCCGAACACTTCTAAATTATGCTCTCTTTTTTTTCACTGTCCATCTTTCAACATTAGCAAATGGTCTTGAAATACTGATCCATTTCACAAACACTTTTGCTTTTTTACTTTTACTACTTCCGCCAACGAAGTTTGGAGGAGATTATGTTTTCGCCCCTGTTTGACTGTTTGTTTGTGAACAACTTCCTGGCCACAATTTTACTCATAGAGAATTGAAAATTTTAGGGATTAATTGTAATGTTGAGACGTGGAAGCGATTCAATTTTGAAAGTCCCAGGTCAAGGTCAAGGTCGAGCAAAAGGTCGACCAAATTAACCCTAATCTTAACCCCAAGCCAGCACATATTTGTCACACAAACTTCGAAACACGCTTAGGGTCAAAATTGATTCTGCGAAAGGCAAGCTGGTTTAGAGAAGTGATTCAATTTTGAAAGTCCCAGGTCAAGGCCAAGGTCGAGCAAAAGGTCGACCAAATTAACCCCAATCTTAACCCCAAGCTAGCACATATTTGTCACACAAACTTCGAAACACGCTTAGGGTCAAAATTGATTCTGCGAAAGGCAAGCTGGTTTAGAGAAGTGATTCAATTTTGAAAGTCCCAGGTCAAGGCCAAGGTCGAGCAAAAGGTCGACCAAATTAACCCCAATCTTAACCCCAAGCTAGCGCATATTTGTCACACAAACTTCGAAACACGCTTAGGGTCAAAATTGATTCTGCGAAAGGCGAGCTGGTTTAGAGAAGTGATTCAATTTTGAAAGTCCCAGGTCAAGGCCAAGGTCGAGCAAAAGGTCGACCAAATTAACCCCAATCTTAACCCCAAGCTAGCGCATATTTGTCACACAAACTTCGAAACACGCTTAGGGTCAAAATTGATTCTGCGAAAGGCGAGCTGGTTTAGAGAAGTGATTCAATTTTGAAAGTCCCAGGTCAAGATCAAGGTCGAGCAAAAGGTCGAGCAAAAGGTCGACCAAATTAACCCCAATCTTAACCCCAAGCTAGCACATATTTGTCACACAAACTTCGAAACACGCTTAGGGTCAAAATTGATTCTGCGAAAGGCAAGCTGGTTTAGAGAAGTGATTCAATTTTGAAAGTCCCAGGTCAAGGCCAAGGTCGAGCAAAAGGTCGACCAAATTAACCCCAATCTTAACCCCAAGCTAGCGCATATTTGTCACACAAACTTCGAAACACGCTTAGGGTCAAAATTGATTCTGCGAAAGGCGAGCTGGTTTAGAGAAGTGATTCAATTTGAAAGTCCCAGGTCAAGGCCAAGGTCGAGCAAAAGGTCGACCAAATTAACCCCAATCTTAACCCCAAGCTAGCGCATATTTGTCACACAAACTTCGAAACACGCTTAGGGTCAAAATTGATTCTGCGAAAGGCGAGCTGGTTTAGAGAAGTGATTCAATTTTGAAAGTCCCAGGTCAAGGCCAAGGTCGAGCAAAAGGTCGACCAAATTAACCCCAATCTTAACCCCAAGCTAGCGCATATTTGTCACACAAACTTCGAAACACGCTTAGGGTCAAAATTGATTCTGCGAAAGGCGAGCTGGTTTAGAGAAGTGATTCAATTTTGAAAGTCCCAGGTCAAGGCCAAGGTCGAGCAAAAGGTCGAGCAAAAGGTCGACCAAATTAACCCCAATCTTAACCCCAAGCTAGCGCATATTGTCACACAAACTTCGGAAGACGCTTAGGGTCAAATTGATTCTGCGAAAAGGCAAGCTGGTTAGAGAAGTGATTCAATTTGAAAGTCCCAGGTCAAGGCCAAGGTCGAGCAAAAGGTCGACCAAATTAACCCCAATCTTAACCCCAAGCTAGCGCATTTTGTCACACAAACTTCGGAAGACGCTTAGGGTCAAAATTGATTCTGCGAAAGGCGAGCTGGTTTAGAGAAGTGATTCAATTTTGAAAGTCCCAGGTCAAGGCCAAGGTCGAGCAAAAGGTCGACCAAATTAACCCCAATCTTAACCCCAAGCTAGCACATATTTGTCACACAAACTTCGAAACACGCTTAGGGTCAAAATTGATTCTGCGAAAGGCAAGCTGGTTAGAGAAGTGATTCAATTTTGAAAGTCCCAGGTCAAGGCCAAGGTCGAGCAAAAGGTCGAGCAAAAGGTCGACCAAATTAACCCCAATCTTAACCCCAAGCTAGCGCATATTTGTCACACAAACTTCGGAAGACGCTTAGGGTCAAAATTGATTCTGCGAAAGGCAAGCTGGTTTAGAGAAGTGATTCAATTTTGAAAGACCAAGGTCAAGGTCTAGATCGAGCAAAAGGTCGAGTGAATTAGCCATAACCTTAACCCCAAGGTTGCACATGGTTGTCACACAGACTTCAAAATACGCTTACGGTCGAAATTGATTCTGGGAAAGCAAGCTGGTTCGAGAAATATGCTGCTGTGGTGGAGGTCTGCACTATGTGCTTTTCTAGTATAATCATATTTTCACCCGTTTTGTCTTCTTATGCCACCACCTGAGATACTCAAACATTTCTCATTTATTTATTTTTTATATTTTTTCTTCCATTTGTATTGTGTTTGCAGGGTTGCCAGGTTGGCCTTTTTCTGGCCAAAAATGTCCAAATTTGGTCTTTTTTTTTCTTGCGAGATACCTAATTTTGGCCTTTTTGAAACTGGTTAGCCTTAAATGCTATATTTTCGGCCTTTTTCAATTATTAGGTTTGCCTTTTAAAGCTGCAGTTGATCAGACGTTGGCCTTTTGTTATTTGGAAAACCTGGCAACCCTGTTTAACACCCATATTTCATTTCCATGAAGTTGAGTTGGCTGATTTATGCCTTTTTACATCAGGACTTTGGCTTCCATTAACACTTGAGTCTCTTATTAATATGTTGTACAAATGGTATTAGCTACTTGCTTCACCTGCAATGTGACTCGCCTCTCATTATCCTGTTATCTGTTTTATTTGGATAATGCAGTTTGTGTTGCTGGGTTCGATTGACTGCCGATGAGTCAGTGCCATAATTCAGCAGTATTGATGGGTAAAAGACTGATGCATTTGCTACTTATTTAAAACGGGTTAGGGGAAGCTGGTTACATATAAAGTATATATATATATATATAGTATATATATATATATATATATATATATATATATATATGCATACATATACATACATACATACATACATACATACACACACACACATATATATATATATATATATATATATATATATATATATATATATATATATATATATATATATATATATACATACATATACATACATACATACATACATACACACACATATATGTATATATATATATATATATATATGTATATATATATATATATATATATATATATATATATATATATATATATATATATATACACACACACACAATAAAGAAATAGTAACCCATAGGTCATTGAGTGGATGAACGGCCATCAATTCTCTCATAAACATACAGGTACAATAACTCTGTAAGCATGTATCTAATTCATCTTTTTGATTTATTGAAAGGTACGAAGCTAATGGGGCATTATGGGCATTTTTTTTTTTTATCGCTGACACTGAAATAGCTATTGCCACCCTGAACTTGAACCGGATATTAGAGATGAATGGTGCTGTTGTTGAATTGTGAATTTGGTTATTCTAAGCAAATTATAATGTCGGTTTGTAAAAAGCATTCTTTTGAGAGAGAGAGGGAGAGAGAGAGAGAGAGAGAGAGAGAGAGAGAGAGAGAGAGAGAGAGAGAGAGAGAGAGAGAGAGAAGGTGCCTAGGTGTTGGTTGGCATTCATTGTTTGCGCGTGATTTACGAGCTAATAGTTTGGCCTGCAATCAGCAAAAACAAAGGTTTTGTGTGTGTGTGTGTGTGGGGGGGGGGGGGGGGTTAGTCGTGGCTGAGGCCAAATCAGAAAGAAATAATCTCGTCAAGTGTAAAAATATTTCCGGCAGACAAACAAAGTAACTTTTCACTACCCAGTACAAACTCGAGAGAAGTTGTTCGGTCGTTTTGAAAGTTGTGTCATTAGCGTGCACTTGGCGGTTTGGTTCTCCTCCTCCTCCTCATTCCGTCCGTCTCTGGAAACTTTCGTCCACCCACTTTACTATGGAGATTTCCTGGCTTTTTTTTTTTTTTTTCATCCTCCGCTCTCGGCATTTTCCTTTCTCTAACTTTAAATGTGTTTGTGTTTATTTGTTTTTGTTTGAGTGTGTGTGTGTGTGTGTGAGTGTGTGTGTATGTAAGCGTAAGGGAGGCAGAAGATAGATGGAGGGTTGTATCTGCGGTGAGGAGTAGGAGATGAAATGAATGATTGTCAGGTCATAAAAAACCATACAAAACTAGAACGGGCACTCGGTAGAGCGCATACCTCCACCTATATCATGCTGTATATCATAAGATAAGCAATTGGGTTATGCACAATTTGGATCTAATTTCATGCAAATCAGATAAAAATTGGCCACGGTATGGCTAAAAGTAGTTTTTAACCTTTTCGTGACCTTGGCCTTGACTTTTGACCCAGTCACTCCAGAAATATAATCAAGTTGTCCTTGGATCATGGCCAATCGTTCTACCAAATTTGGTGAGATTAAATCAAATAGTTTTTGAGTTATGCGAATCACAAACTCACAGACTGACATACAAACAAATACACACCTATCAAAACATACAGCATCTTAAGGAGAGAAGGAACAAATAGAGATAGGCAGTAATCGTTAACACGGAAGTAATGTACCCAACGTCCATTTTTATTTTTGTTAATTAAGCACACAGCTTAATTCTCTTAGAGCTAAAATGAGCTAAACGCCCATTGCCGGCAACTGCAGGTACATTATCACTGTGCGGTATACTCTCGTTGAAACTGTAGCGCGTAAGGCTAATAGTAATTGCATAGGACTGGTAATTATCTCGGTTGTGCTCTGTTAATGCGCTGGTTTAAGTGATTTGTTTGTGGGTGCTATGACTGTAAACCCTATGAATCTGCAATGACCATGACCCGGATTTCTCTCTCTCTCTCTCTCTCTCTCTCTCTCTCTCTCTCTCTCTCTGACCGATTTGCTGTCTCTGACCCAATTTTTCTCTCACTCTCCTTCTATGACCGATTTGCTGTCTCTGACCCAAGTCTCTCTCTCTCTCTCTCTCTCTCTCTCTCTCTCTCTCTCTGTGTGTGTGTGTATGACCCGATCTCTCTCTCCTCATGACCAAAATTTCTCTTTATCTCTTTATGATCCATTTCTCTTTTACCCAAATTTCTCTTTTTCTCTATGACACCCTCTCTCTCTCTCTCTCTCTCTCTCTCTCTCTCTCTCTCTCTCCTCTCTCTCTCTCTCTCTCTCTCCATGACCTAAATTCGTCTTTTTTTTCTCTATGACCCATTTC
Source organism: Palaemon carinicauda (assembly GCF_036898095.1). Taxonomy (NCBI): domain Eukaryota; kingdom Metazoa; phylum Arthropoda; class Malacostraca; order Decapoda; family Palaemonidae; genus Palaemon; species Palaemon carinicauda. Next base: position 64,721,789 of record NC_090761.1, on the reverse strand, counting down.
TCTCTATTACCCAAATTTCTCTCTCTCTCTCTCTCTCTCTCTCTCTCTCTCTCTCTCTCTCTCTCTCTCTCTCTCTCTCTCTCGTTTTTCCACACCATAATTGCAACACCTTCTTTTGGAATGGGACCAACTGAGACAAACGTGTCAAAGGGGACATCTCTTAAGTACCCCTCCTCATGGTACCTAAAAAGTTATCGAGTTCTCGGAGAACTTTGAAGGCTGGAATTCCAGGAACAGCGGTTTCAGATGGAAATATTACAAGTGGTCGAGGGATTTTCTCAATTTCGTGGTCTGGAATAGGAACCGTGACGTATGCTATTTAGTAACTTGACTAATCTTGGACGGGGTCACTATGGGACAACGAGCCTTTGGGTGTTATTATTATTATTATTATTATTATTATTATTATTATTATTATTATTATTATTATTGTTTTTGTTATTATTATTATTATTGTTATTTTTATTATTATCATTATTATTATTTTTATTATTATTTTTATAATAATAATAATAATAATAATTATTATTATTATTGTTTTTGTTATTATTATTCTTATTGTTATTTATCATTATTATTATTTTTATTATTTTTATAATAATAATAATAATAATAATAATAATTATTATTATTATTATTATTAATGTTATTGTTATTATTATTATTACTTCCTAACTACAACCCTAGTTGGAAAAGCAGGATACTATAAGCCCAGGGGCTCCAACAGGGAAAATAGCCTAGTGAGGAATGGAAACAAGGAAAAATAGAGTATTTTAAGAACAATAACAACATTAAGATCAATATTTCCTATATAAACTATAAAAACTTTAACGAAACAAGAGGAAAAGAAATAAGATCGAAATGTGTGCCCGAGTGTAATGTTGTGAGCTGAGTTTTGGAGCGATCATATTACCTTTGCTCAAGGTCCTTTAAATATAAAGGACCTTTCCTTTGCCCATTAAGTAAAGATTTCGATTTTATGTGTCGATGAATAATACGTCATGCAGAAGAAATTGAAAATAAGTGTCGTCACTTCTGTTCAAACTTGCAGCAAATGGGTGATCTTGAACAGGCTGATATAAGTCCCTCTCTATAATATAATATATATATATATATATATATATATATATATATATATATATATATATATATATATATATATATATATATATATATAAGCATGTCTATTCTAACCTTGTTATCGATCTTAGGATGTTGTATATTTTTTATTCATTAATTCAAATATAGTTTATTTCTTTATTCCCTTTCCTCACTGGGCTATTTTTATATTCTTTATTCATTGATTTAAATACATTTTATTCATTTCCTTATTTCCTTTCCTCACTGGGCTATTTTTCCCTGATGGAGCCCTTGGGTTTAGAGCATCCTGCTTTTCCGATAATCTACAACAACTGCAATTTTGTTATGGGAAATAATTTTCAATACTTTTTGATTAAATGATTTAAAAAAAAATATATTTTCATAAGTAACGATTAAACTAGCGATAGAATCCTTTATGCTGAATATGTTGATAGAAATATGATCAAATGACCTCAAGAATGCGTGTGTTTTTTTTGTTGTTGTTGTTGTTTTTGTGTTGCTTGAGGGTACACTCGGGCATACTATTCTATCCCATTTTTCTCCCCCTTGTTTTGTTAAAGTTTTCATAGTTTAAATAGGAAATATTTATTTAAATGTTACTGTTATTAAATTATGTAATTTTTCTTTGTTTCCTTTCCTCACTGGGCTATTTTCCCTGTTGGGGCCCCTGGACTTATAGCATCTTGCTTTTCCAACCTGGGTTGTAGCTTAGCAAATAATAATAATAATAATAATAATAATAATAATAATAATAATAATAATAATAATACTGGGGGATTTTTTCATATAATTTATATCCAAATTTATGCAACGGGTGTATTTTTTTTAATGCAGTCAAGCAAGGGATACAGTTTGTTGTATCTGAATCTTTATCTTAGAAAATATAATACAGTCAGTCAACTATGCAAGAGAGCAACGAGTTTTTTACTTGGTAATCGATAATGATTAATTATTATTTTTTTCAATACATATTTTATTACTTTTGGGGTTTGATTTTAAAAATAAATATCAAATAAAAAAACATTAATACGCTGCTTTTACGAAACATGAATTAAACAAACTTCCATTTATCACCTGACGAACAAAGTGGTCACTGTTTCTTGACTTTAATGAACAATTATTAATTTTTTAAATATATATTTTATTAATTTTTTTTTAAATATATATTTTATTAATTTTGAGGTTTTATTTTAGATATAACGGCCAAATAAAAACGTAAATACGTTGCTTTCACGAAACATGAATTAAACAAACTTCCATTTATCACCTGACGAACAAAGTGGTCACTGTTTCTTGACTTTGATGAACAATTATTAATTTTTTAAATATATATTTTATGAATTTTAAACATAACTACCAAATAAAAACGGGAACACGCTGCTTTTACGAAACATGAATTAAACAAACTTCCATTTATCACCTGACGAACAAAGTGGTCACTGTTTCTTGACTTTGATGAACAATTATTAATTTTTTTCAATATATATTTTATGAATTTTAAACATAACTACCAAATAAAAACGGGAACACGCTGCTTTTACGAAACATGAATTAAACAAACTTCCATTTATCACCTGGTGAACAAAGTGGTCACTGTTTCATGACTTTAATGAACAATTATTATTTTTTTTCAATATATATTTTATGAATTTTAAACATAACTACCAAATAAAAACGGGAACACGCTGCTTTTACGAAACATGAATTAAACAAACTTCCATTTATCACCTGACGAACAAAGTGGTCACTGTTTCTTGACTTTGATGAACAATTATTAATTTTTTAAATATATATTTTATGAATTTTAAACATAATTACCAATAAAAACGGGAACACGCTGCTTTTACGAAATATGAATTAAACAAACTTCCATTTATCAACTGGTGAACAAAGTGGTCACTGTTTCATGACTTTAATGAACAATTATTAATTTTTTCAATATATATTTTATTAATTTTGAGGTTTTATTTTAAATATAACTGCCAAATGAAAACGTAAATACGTTGCTTTCAAGAAACATGAATTAAACAAACTTCCATTTATCACCTGGTGAACAAAGTGGTCACTGTTTTTTGACTTTGATGAACAATTATTAATTTTTTAAATATATATTTTATGAATTTTAAACATAACTACCAAATAAAAACGGGAACACGCTGCTTTTACGAAACATGAATTAAACAAACTTCCATTTATCACCTGACGAACAAAGTGGTCACTGTTTCTTGACTTTGATGAACAATTATTAATTTTTTAAATATATATTTTATGAATTTTAAACATAATTACCAATAAAAACGGGAACACGCTGCTTTTACGAAACATGAATTAAACAAACTTCCATTTATCACCTGGTGAACAAAGTGGTCACTGTTTCATGACTTTAATGAACAATTATTATTTTTTTTCAATATATATTTTATGAATTTTAAACATAACTACCAAATAAAAACGGGAACACGCTGCTTTTACGAAACATGAATTAAACAAACTTCCATTTATCACCTGGTGAACAAAGTGGTCACTGTTTCTCGACTTTAATGAACAATTATTAATTTTTTAAATATATATTTTATGAATTTTAAACATAACTACCAAATAAAAACGGGAACACGCTGCTTTTACGAAATATGAATTAAACAAACTTCCATTTATCAACTGGTGAACAAAGTGGTCACTGTTTCATGACTTTAATGAACAATTATTAATTTTTTCAATATATATTTTATTAATTTTGAGGTTTTATTTTAAATATAACTGCCAAATGAAAACGTAAATACGTTGCTTTCAAGAAACATGAATTAAACAAACTTCCATTTATCACCTGGTGAACAAAGTGGTCACTGTTTTTTGACTTTGATGAACAATTATTAATTTTTTAAATATATATTTTATGAATTTTAAACATAACTACCAAATAAAAACGGGAACACGCTGCTTTTACGAAACATGAATTAAACAAACTTCCATTTATCACCTGACGAACAAAGTGGTCACTGTTTCTTGACTTTGATGAACAATTATTAATTTTTTAAATATATATTTTATGAATTTTAAACATAATTACCAATAAAAACGGGAACACGCTGCTTTTACGAAATATGAATTAAACAAACTTCCATTTATCAACTGGTGAACAAAGTGGTCACTGTTTCATGACTTTAATGAACAATTATTAATTTTTTCAATATATATTTTATTAATTTTGAGGTTTTATTTTAAATATAACTGCCAAATGAAAACGTAAATACGTTGCTTTCAAGAAACATGAATTAAACAAACTTCCATTTATCACCTGGTGAACAAACTAGTCACTCTTTCATTATTATTATTATTATTATTATTATTATTATCATTAGCCAAATACAACCCTAGTTGGAAAAGCAAGATGCTATAAGCCCAAGGGCTCCAACAGGGAAAAATAGCCCAGTAAGGAAAGGGAATAAGGAAATAAATAAATGGTTAGAACAAATTAACTATAAATCATTCTAGAAACAGTAACAACGTCAAAACAGATATGTCATATTGTTCATGGCTTTAATGAACAATCATGATTTTTTTCAATATACATTTTATTGATTTTTAGGTTTTATTTTAAATGTAACTACCGAATAAAAACGTAAATACGCTGTTTTCACGAAACATGAATTAAACAAACTTCCATTTATCACCTGGTGAACAAAGTGGTCACTGTTTCATGACTTGAATATTTACCACGTCACGAAATATGACTGGAATTATTATTATAACCTTTTATGCGACCTTTTATTTTGTTTATTGCTGTCATCCCCGAATTAACTGGATCTCCAGCTGTAGGGGAAAGTGATCTCTTGATACCTTGCTAATACCACCACCTTTTCAGCTAGATATTCGTTTCCCTTTTTTTTTTTTTTTTTTTTTTTTTTTTTTTTTTTTTTTTCCGTGAATATTTTATTCTTTTTTTTTTCACGCCATGTTTGCTGATGGTGATTTTATTGGAGTGTGTCTGCATTAGTTTTGTTAAGCGTTGGTGTTGTGATGGGAATGTGTAGAGGAAAAGGGAAGATATGGTTTTTTTCTTTATTTTATTTTTTCTTAGGAAACGTTGTGATGAAATATCATTCTTATAATTTAGTTTCGTGAAATTGTTGTTTGGTAAATATGTTTGAGATAAGTCTGAAATATCTGTGACTGTGAAGAGGAAAAGGGGACAACATTGGGATGAAATGTCATTCTTACAGTTTCGTGAAATTGTTGTTTGGTAAACATGCTTGAGACATTTCCAAATCAGGCCTATCTGTGAATGTGTAGAGGAAAAGGGGAGTTTTTTTTTTTATAACTTAGGAAACGTTGAGATGAAATGTCGTTCTTATAGTTTTGTGAAATTGTTGTTTAGTGAACATGTTTGAGACATTTCCAAATTAGGCCTATCTGTGAATGTGTAGAGGAAAAGGGGAGTTTTTTTTTTTCTAACTTAGGAAACGTTGAGATGAAATGTCGTTCTTATAGTTTTGTGAAATTGTTGTTTAGTGAACATGTTTGAGACATTTCCAAATTAGGCCTATCTGTGAATGTGTAGAGGAAAAGGGGAGTTTTTTTTTTTTTCTAACTTAGGAAACGTTGAGATGAAATATCGTTCTTATAGTTTTGTGAAATTGTTGTTTAGTGAACATGTTTGAGACATTTCCAAATTAGGCCTATCTGTGAATGTGTAGAGGAAAAGGGGAGTTTTTTTTTTTTTCTAACTTAGGAAACGTTGAGATGAAATGTCGTTCTTATAGTTTTGTGAAATTGTTGTTTAGTGAACATGTTTGAGACATTTCCAAATTAGGCCTATCTGTGAATGTGTAGAGGAAAAGGGGAGTTTTTTTTTCTAACTTAGGAAACGTTGAGATGAAATGTCGTTCTTATAGTTTTGTGAAATTGTTGTTTAGTGAACATGTTTGAGACATTTCCAAATTAGGCCTATCTGTGAATGTGTAGAGGAAAAGGGGAGTTTTTTTTTCTAACTTAGGAAACGTTGAGATGAAATGTCGTTCTTATAGTTTTGTGAAATTGTTGTTTAGTGAACATGTTTGAGACATTTCCAAATTAGGCCTATCTGTGAATGTGTAGAGGAAAAGGGGAGTTTTTTTTTTTCTAACTTAGGAAACGTTGAGATGAAATGTCGTTCTTATAGTTTTGTGAAATTGTTGTTTAGTGAACATGTTTGAGACATTTCCAAATTAGGCCTATCTGTGAATGTGTAGAGGAAAAGGGGAGTTTTTTTTTTCTAACTTCGGAAACGTTGAGATGAAATGTCGTTCTTATAGTTTTGTGAAATTGTTGTTTAGTGAACATGTTTGAGACATTTCCAAATTAGGCCTATCTGTGAATGTGTAGAGGAAAAGGGGAGTTTTTTTTTTCTAACTTCGGAAACGTTGAGATGAAATGTCGTTCTTATAGTTTTGTGAAATTGTTGTTTAGTGAACATGTTTGAGACATTTCCAAATTAGGCCTATCTGTGAATGTGTAGAGGAAAAGGGGAGTTTTTTTTTTCTAACTTAGGAAACGTTGAGATGAAATGTCGTTCTTATAGTTTTGTGAAATTGTTGTTTAGTGAACATGTTTGAGACATTTCCAAATTAGGCCTATCTGTGAATGTGTAGAGGAAAAGGGGAGTTTTTTTTTTCTAACTTAGGAAACGTTGAGATGAAATGTCGTTCTTATAGTTTTGTGAAATTGTTGTTTAGTGAACATGTTTGAGACATCTCCAAATTAGGCCTATCTGTGAATGTGTAGAGGAAAAGGGGAGTTTTTTTTTTTCTAACTTAGGAAACGTTGAGATGAAATGTCGTTCTTATAGTTTTGTGAAATTGTTGTTTAGTGAACATGTTTGAGACATTTCCAAATTAGGCCTATCTGTGAATGTGTAGAGGAAAAGGGGAGTTTTTTTTTTCTAACTTAGGAAACGTTGAGATGAAATGTCGTTCTTATAGTTTTGTGAAATTGTTGTTTAGTGAACATGTTTGAGACATTTCCAAATTAGGCCTATCTGTGAATGTGTAGAGGAAAAGGGGAGTTTTTTTTTTTTTTAACTTAGGAAACGTTGAGATGAAATGTCGTTCTTATAGTTTTGTGAAATTGTTGTTTAGTGAACATGTTTGAGAGAAGTCTAAACTATCAGTGAATGTGTAAAGTTTTTTTTCTTTTGAGATGAAATGTCAATCTTACAGTACCGTGAAACTTTTGTTTAGTAAACATGTTTGAAATAAGTTCAAATTATTAATCCGAAAAGTGCTTAGATTGTTTGATGGGCCACTTTACGGTGATCAGTATGATTTGTCATGAATGGATATATTTACTAAAATATCAATGAAAATCCACAAAATATGACGAGTTCTATGCTCGTAGCTCGAACAAAAGGGCCAAGATAACGAAAAGTATATGCCAACATATTAATGAATATTTTGTACATGATATAAGTTGATTTCAGTGGGAAATACAGGTTTCTCTCTTAATTTTGTGTTGTGTGCAAATGTAGTTGATGACGTAAACAGAGGACCCCAATGAAAGAAAATAACATTTCATGTTAACCTAATAGTCAGATCTCCCTGGACAATTCTATCCTGTTCGTAATACTAGGCAGGCAGTTAATTCTAATAGCCAGGCCTTCTCCATCGCGAGGCTCAATACTACGCAGTACTCTAGAAGTTTTATTCCAGCTGTGACCAAGTTGTGGAATGATCTTCCTAATCGGGTGGTTGAATCAGTAGAACTTCAAAAGTTCAAAGTTGGAGCAAATGCTTTTTTGTTGACCAGGCGGACATGAGTCTTTTTATAGTTTATTTATGACATATTTGTTTTTTATGTTGTTAATAGTTTATATATGACATGTCTGTTTTGACGTTGTTACTTATTTTATAATGATTTATTGTTAATTTGTTCTCTTCATTTATTTATTTCCTTATTTCCTTTCCTCACTGGGCTATTTTTCCCTGTTGGAGACATTGGGCTTATAGCATCTTGCTTTTCCAACTAGGGTTGTAGCTTGGATAGTAATAATAATAATAATAATAATATGACAAATCACAGGGTTCTTTTCTGAAGCTTACAGGTAATGTTTGCCTAAGGTATTTGTTTGTGATGCTGAATGCAAATGATATCGTATTATAAACCTATCTATCATGCCTCAAAATAGTATCAAAATAACGGAGATCATCTCTCTCTCTCTCTCTCTCTCTCTCTCTCTCTCTCTCTTAAACTAATGCGCCAGATTAAGTAGCAACGTAGTTAGAAGATTCGCATTTTATTTAGAGGTAGGCCGGATAATTGGTTTAATCATCTGTAAAGTCCACGAACATGCCGAGGCTGGAAATAATCCAATGTTGATTCGTGGTACGTGTCTAGTTTTATCTTCAGCACTCGTCAACATTTTAAGGAGATCAACCAACTAATATTCTTAGCTTATTGGCAATTATCGTAATTATTTCTGCGAGTGGTAATCATCGGGGGGTTATTTATAAGAGATGAATTACAATTGCAGTACACTAGATCTCCTGATTCTTCTAAATGGTTGGTTTATCATCCTAATTGGTAAATCATAATAACGCATGATGAAGCAGTTCTTCACCTTATTAGTGAATTTATTGATATATGAAACTGTTCTATTGGTTAGTTATACTGGATCTAGTTTTATTTCATAGTTCCATTTGATAACTGTTGCATTGTTGACACTCGACGCTCCTGGTCTAAATTTAATACCACGTTACTCAAGAACTGTGGATTATACGATCTCTCGCAGTGGCATTGATTGAGAAGGTGCACTGGCAGGTAATTGAATGATTAATAACAAGCTCTGGGCAGTGTATTGGCTGATTGCCAACTGTATTACAGGAGTATATATTGATTGACAGGTAACCGTGTGTGGTGTGTTGATTGATTGACAGCGCGGTCTGCAATAGCTTTATTGATTGATTGGCAAAGAACTCTAGTAGTTGTATTATTGATTGATTGACAACGAGGTCGTATTAGTGTGTTGATTGATTAGCAATAAGTTCCTGCTGGTATATTTATTGATTGGCAAGGAGCTCTGCCTAAAATGTATTGATTGATTGGCGATGAGTTATGGCTGGTGTATTGATTGATTGACAAGGAGCTCTGCCTACCATGTATTGATTGATTGACAACGAGTTCTGGCCGGTGTATTGACGATTGATAAGGATTTGTGGCATAAGCGTATTGAATGATTAGCTCGGACAGAGGAGAATTGATTGATTAACAAGGAGTTATGGTATATGTATCGATTAATTGACAACGAGTTCTGACGCAAGCGAAATGATTGATTGACAACTGGTTTTGGCTGATGTACTGATTGTTGGACAGCACAGCCTGGTTGATGTATGGATTGGTTGATAACAAGCTCTGGCAGGTGTATTGATTTACTGAGAACGGTATATCCTGCTACACATGTGGAAGATTCTCCATGGATCAGTCAGGAACGACCTGAAGATCAAGTTTGTGTCTAGGCCTCGGACTGGCTTTAAAGCAGCCTATAACCAGAGTCTATATGACAAGTCTTTCGCTGTCATTGGCCCACGTCTCTGGAACTGCCTCCCAGTACACATTAACAAGATTGGAGAATTCGAGCCATTCAAAAGAAAACTTTCATCTTTGCTCCAGCGAATTCCTGACAAGCCTCCTGTTAAGGGGTATACATCTCCTAACACCAACTCAATCCTGGACTGGAGGATGGATCCAGCTACATTGGAGCTATGGGGCGGTCAAGATAGTTGATGACCCTGTTGCAGCGCACTAAACCGGACATAAGTAACTCATAAGTAAGTAGGTGTTTTAATCAAGAGACAACGAGATCTGCTAAGTGTATTGATTGATCCTTAAAGAAAAACGCAACATATGAATTTAATTATGTTAAAAAGGCTATTAAGAGTCATGACAAATTTGTTGGAATAAAATGCGAAAAGGACTGACGTTTATTAAGCAATACAAGAACAAAAGGATTTATTTATTTATTTATTGTGTCACGGGAAAGTAAAAGAAAGGTATTGCATTGACAGACATATATATTAATTTAAGTAAATGAAATACATAGGAGGTATTGGTTGTGATACTGATTATTGTTAGTTCACAGTGCAGAAATCAACTGTTTTTAGGCAGTTTTTGATTTTGACTGACTTTGTCACCAGATGTACCGTGTCAATTTTTTCCCCATGTCTCTTTTTATCATTGTAGTTGTTGTGTGCTTCTTAATTATATATTTTTATCTCTTTTATTCCTAAAATATGTTTTTATTTTTCCAGTCTTCATATTCGTTCAAGTTTAACTAGTTATTTGTATACTGTACCAATATAGTTAACATTTAACTCTCCAACTCTCTCTCTCTCTCTCTCTCTCTCTCTCTCTCTCTCTCTCTCTCTCTAAAGAAACAAATTTAATCACCAGGCACATCAGCCACGACTCGAATTTCTGCTGAAGGGGAATGAATCGAGATTTTGCAAGTGTTTGCAAGATTGCATTGAAGCAATCAGCGTGCTCTAAATCTGGAGATGAGGCAAAAGTAAGAGGCAGTAGTAACGGCCTCTCTACTTCTGCCTTGAAATGAAGGCGGTCTTCAACTTTTGCCTCGAAATGAAGGCGGTCTTCAACTTCTGCCTCGAAATGAAGGCGGTCTTCAACTTCTGCCTCGAAATGAAGGCGGTCTTCAACTTCTGCCTCGAAATGAAGGCGGTCTTCAACTTCTGCCTCGAAATGAAGGCGGTTTTCAATTGCCTCTTGATTGACTTCCTCTTATTGCTGTGCTAATCTGTGTGCTTTTGACAGAGGACGATTGCTTGTTTCGGTTTTTGTTTTTTTGTCTTGTTTGCTTTAATTTTGGATTTACATAGGAGGTTGCTATGAGCTTGTGTCCTCGCGTGTTTTTCTGGTCATTCATTATTTTTGGTTTTGAATATATGTATATATATATATATATATATATATCATTAGCCGTTACTAGTTCACTGTAAAACAAAGTCCTCAGCCATGTCCTTTCACTTGCGTCTCCTTTTGGTCTTTAATGCCAGTATATATATATATATATATATATATATATATATATATATATATATATGTATATATATATATATACACATACATATATATATATGCATGTATGTATGTATTTAAATGCATACATACACATACTCCTTAGATATTTTTCCTTATAGTGGGGTGCAATCAAAAGTGCCTAGCCTTCTAGTTTTTCAAGATACTTAACTAAGTATATATCTAACTACTTTTTATATAATTTTATTTTCTTTTAGTCGCTGTTAATTTTACACTTACTGTATGTTCGCAGAAATAGGGGATCCTATAGAGAAGTGATTCATTCTGTCGCTTCCCCTCTAAGACTCGAGTTTTGTTCAGGCATGTTAAGATCATTTATTATCATCAGCCCACCCCCTTTTTTTGGGGGGGGGGCAATTTTCTATGTGGTGGATGCAGGAGTAATATTATCTTTGTCACGTAAAACTTCCATTCATCTTTATTCAAGCGTTCTGGTCCTGTTGGATTTAGAGAACCTTTTGAAAAAGTGGAAATGCATATTCTTGTGTCTCTCAGTTCTTAGAGGTCGTCTTAAGTAAAAAGATGACATAGAAAAGTCCTTTAGTCTCTCTCTCTCTCTCTCTCTCTCTCTCTCTATATATATATATATATATATGTATATATATATGTATATATATATAATATATATTTATATGGGATATATATATATATATATATTTTGTCTAAATATATATAATATATATATATATATATATTTTGTCTAATAAATTCGCAAAAGAAAATTACATCATTCTAATTTTGCTTGTGGTTTTATTACATCTGAACATCACTTGTTCTTATTTTACGTATATGTTTATATATATATATATATATATATATGTGTGTGTGTGTGTGTGTGTATACATATATGTTTATATATGTATATATATGTGTGTGTGTGTTATTAAAGGACACACGGTGTCACACAATGCTTTAGCTGCCAACTGAACTCTATCAAATCTTCCATCAAGTAAATTACAGCCACTGAACTATATTGCTGAGGTCAGCAATTAGTGATCACTACATATGTATCTTTTTACATCATTAATCTTATTTTTTCATACACGAAAAATTTACATAATTCATGTATATTGGGTATGCCTCATTTAACTATGCCAGTATGCTAAGGTATGTAATTGTGTACTGTTTCGCTTCAGCAAAAATGTCAGACTTTTCTGGTTGGGGGATTGTCTGGTTTTTAATGCTCGACTTGCGAACGAAGATTATTTTGTTGACGTTTTGATAACATTTTGGAATTGTCTGGAATTTCAGTTGACAGTTCATGCTCTCTCTCTCTCTCTCATCTCTCTCTCTCTCTCTCTCAATCTAAGAATTTTCATGTTCAACTTTCTGTTGGCATACATAGAGCGCATAATATTATGATTTTATATATATATATGTATATATATATATATATATATATATTTATAATATGATTTATATATATATATATATATATATAGAGAGAGAGAGAGAGAGAGAGAGAGAGAGAGAGAGAGAGAGAGAGAGAAATTCTCTCTTTTGTCCTATGTAGAATTCATACTATTCTGGATTTTATTGATTTTTATGACTCTACTCTATAGCTCCCTCGACTGTCTGGGAAGTTTTTTTTTTTTTTTTTTATCTTTTCTGGAATCCTTTGTTCAATGCAGATTTGAGCAGTATTTTATCTTCGCGTTTCCTTTACCCTCTACACTTTCTTTCTATTTTCCTTTAACCGTTCCGAAATGGAAGGGACCGCTCTCTCTCTCTCTCTCTCTCTCTCTCTATATATATATATATATATATGTATATGTATATATATGTATATATACATATATATATATATATATATGTATATATATGTATATATATATTTATATATATATCAATATATTTATATATGCATGTATATAATTCTCTCTCTCTCTCTCTCTCTCTCTCTCTATATATATATGTATATATATATATATATATGTGTGTGTATATATATATATATATATTTATGTGTGTATATATATATATATATATATATATTTATATATACACACACAAACATACATCTACATATACATATACATACACACACACCAGTACTTACACTGAATACATACGTGAAAGTTTTCTATATAATAAACGTATTTTATGTATTATGTATAATTGATGCTGACTGAAATATCTTTGCATTTAGAAAGTTACCCGTGTTAAGGATACATATGAAGAGTTTTTTTGAAGGGATTAATTGGGGGTAGGGTGACCATTGTCATTGAGACACTAGATTTTGTAAAAAATAAATGAACTGTTCTATCACTTTCACTCGTGAAAAGTTGTTCTACCGTCTCCGAGAAGGATTTTAAATGAAAAAAAAGAAGAAAAGTTTATAAAACTCTGTGTGCTTATATATATATATATATATATATGTGTGTGTATTTATATATATACAGTATATATATGTGTGTGTGTGTAGAGAGAGAGAGAGAGAGAGAGAGAGAGAGAGAGAGAGAGTGAGTTTCCCTTTGTTCAAGTACCTTAGTTCGACCTGAACTCTGATATTTTAAATAGTTCTTTTTTTCAGGGTGTTCTGTTGCCCACCAAAATAAGGGATCCTCTTCGTCCATTATTGGAAATGTCATAAGGCGAAAGTACCACAGGCCTAAAATATGGCATATTTCTGGTTAACGTGAATTTGAGAGAGCTGCCATTTTTATATTTTTTAAAAAAATTTTTTTGGGGGGTGGGTGGGGGGGGGGGGGGGTTGGGGGCTGGTGGATATGGGACATGTCTGGAGCTCATTGCCAGTTGGCAAAGTTTAGGGATTGTCGATAAATGTGATTTATGGAGTTTTAATATTATTATATATATACATGTGTATATATGTACATTTATGTATATAAATATAGATATATATACACACACACACATATATATATATATATATATATATTTACATATCTATATGTATATATATGTATAAATACATATATATATATATATGTATATATATAATATATATATTTACACTTATATACAGTAGATATATATACAGTATATATATATATCTATATATATATTATCTATCTATATATATATATATATATATATATGATAAATTGTGCACATTTAGACGTGTTTTTTTTTATGTTCAAAAAAGCTATATATTTTAATATCTTAATGTCTGGATTCTGGATTCTCTCTAATACCTCGGGTATGAGAGCGAATCCCAACATTAGGTATTAAAATATATGGCTTATTTGGATATATATATATATACATATATATATATATATATATATACATACATATATACATATATATATATTTATATATATATATATATATATATATATTATATATATATATATATATATATATATTCTCTCGCTTGAGAGTGACCTCGAGCACATTATTCCATCTAATTTCTCTTTCTCTTATTTTGTTAAAGTTTTTTTTTTTATAGTTTAAGCAGGAAATATTCATTTAAATGTTGTTACTCTTTTTGAAATATTTTTATTTTTCCCTGTTTCCTTTCCTCACTTGGCTATTTACCCCGTTGGGGCCCCTGGGCTTATAGCATCCCGCTTTTCCAACTAGGGTTGTAGCTTAGCAATTGATAGCGATGATAATGATAATATATATGGTCAGTGTATAGGGCATTATCCTTGGCCTTTGCCATTCATGAGTGACCTTTAAACCTTAAACTGGAAACAGGCTTCTCCTCGTGTATCTCTTTGATGGTATTTTCCTTTTTGGAGACGAATTGTTTCTCTCTTGAACCTTATTATTATAATCACTTAACATGGCTAAGATCTCCTTTTGGGTCGGTTGACACACGAGTTTCTGCGGAAGGGCCAACACCAACCGTATTGTGACGACTGCTTAGTACCTCTAACAGTAAGGCATTTGTTGACCGAATGCCCCAATTATAACAACTTAAGGAATAGATATTTGTTTGAGGCTCGAGGTGAGGGTGGCAGGTTCATCCTTGCCAAGATTCTTGGAAATGATGTGTCCTACCATGCAAGTGGCATTTTTAGATTTATTTCAGAAGCAGGTCTTCTGAAAAATATTTAACTTTTATGACATTCAACTTTTATGATTTTAATTGAATACTCTTTGATTTTTATTTTATTTTATTTTTTTATTTTTGTATACATAAATTGAATGTTACCGGCGTCAATGACCTCAGGTGTCAGGATGCCTGAAAACTTTAAATCAATCAATCAATCAATCATCTCCTTTTGGGAGGAGGAGGTGTGATAAATCTGACAATGTCGTCTTCAATGTCTCTGTAGTCTTTTACCATCCATTTTACGTTTATAGGGATATAAAGAAGTGAGCAATGAAGACCTTTAACAGTTTCTCTTTAATATAGTTTGTTGTATATTTTTAATACACACATTCATATTCAAACATATTCCCATGTTCAGATTGCAATTTTGAATACTTATGTGCAGTTAAAATTTTAAATACTTACTTGCAGTTGTAGTTTTAAATACGTATGTGCAGTTGCAATATTATACACTTATTAGCAGTTGCAATTTTATACATATTCTTATGTACATTTGCAATTTTAAATACTTATGTGCAGTTGCAATTTTAAATATTTATGAGCAGTTGCAATTTTATATACTTATATACATTTCCAATTTTATATACTTTGTGCAGTTGCAATTTTATATACTTATGTATATCAGCAATTTTATATGCTTATATGCAGTTGCAGTTTTAAATACTTATGGGCAGTTGCAATTTTATATACTTATGTATATTAGCAATTTTATATGCTTATATGCAGTTGCAGTTTTAAATACTTATGTGCAGTTGTAATTTTGTATACTTATGTAACATTTGCAATTTTAAACACATGTTCAATTGCAGTTTTAAATACTTATGTGCAGTTGCAATTTTAAAATATTCATATACAGTTACAATTGTAAATACTTTTAGGGGGTTACAATTAATTAATATTAATAGCTCTAATTTGAGTAATAAATCACTATAAGATAAGATTGTAGTCTTTAGAATTTCGAGCTTGTGTGGTTTAAATATTTTTGCGAGTGTAAATAAATGGTTACATGATTTTAGTAGTAGTCTGTAAATTTGATAGTGAATATTCAATTTAGTCTCTCTCTCTCTCTCTCTCTCTCTCTCTCTCTCTCTCTCTCTCGTGTATTATGTTTTTAATCGAATTTAAGTATAGTTTTAATTAGGCCTGGCAGCGACTGTATCCAATAAGATTCTACTAATCTCAATTAAAGTTTTTAATGAGCATAGTGGAATAATCCGTATGTATTTCTGTGGGCCTCTTTTCAAAGCCTTGGTAGTCCTGGAGCCAAGGGTGTTTGCATCCATTTTATGTCCACAAAATTACCCACCTGATTTTGATAGTGGACCACCTTGGACACATTTTTAGCCGTAATGCGAAAAGTAGATAATCCTTTTCACAAACACACAAATACGGCACTATTGTATATTATTACACCTTTACAAACACACCACATTGTGCCAACATTATTTAGTTAATTTTGTTTTATAGTTTATATTTGAAAGATTTATTTGAAAGTCACTGTTCTTAAAATGTTTTATTTATTTCCTCATTTCCTTTTCTCGCTGGCCTATTTTCCTTGTTGGAGCCCTTGGGCTTATAGCATCCTGCTTTTCCAACTAGGGTTGTAGCTTAGCAAGTAACAACGACAATAATAATAATAATAATAATAATAATAATAATAATAATAATAATAATAATAATAATAATAATAGTTATAATAGTAATTATCATAATTATAACAATTATAATTATAATAATTATAATGATAATTATTATTACGTACAATGCTATTTTTCTCATGATGAACAATTTTAGCTTAACACAGAAATTTTAATGGTTTGTATATATGTCGTCATTATGGAACTCAGTATTTAAATAATCAATTAATTGTATACTGCGTGATA